>NC_134398.1:222214661-222814661 GCF_050003625.1 Haematobia irritans | reverse complement strand
AAAACTGTATAATCTTGACAAAGTCCACGCCCAAGCCCAATTCCATTGTCATATTTTCTCTTAGTGCACCTGATCATAATCACGGAAAACTGATGAAGCCTGAAATAATATAGGCAATCCTGATGGGAATGCCAACAGTTGGAATGAAAACCAGTGACGACGATGACAACGATGATGATGATGACGTTGGCGATGGTGATGGTGATCGAAGGAATTTATTAGTTTCTTATACTATTAACACTTGAATGATTTTGAAGGTCAATTAATTCTCTTGTGATTCTGGCTTGCTGTGCACTGTTAAGCTGTGTGTTCATCAACCAAGCATTGTTGGTGCTTAGTGAGGAGGATGGCGGATGGTGATTCCATATCGTGTTGTTGCAAATGGAAACTGAGTAACCATACAACCAGAATACGAATCAGTATAACTTCAACGGCGGCTGCATAAGTAAAAACGCTCTTAACGATGCTCCAACAACAAACTAGACTACATAAAGGCAACGTTTGGTGGCTGTAGTTGCCGTTGCCGCTGTTGTTGTTATTGTTATGGTTGTTCTAGCTGATGTTACTTTAATTCCTATGCCATTCGTTTGTTGTTGTGTACTATGTGATTGCCCACAGAATATCAATATACAGACAGACACACACACCACACAAACTCCGAAGTGGATGTAGCATGGTTATCGAACAACGGACGGACACAGGTGGTCGGGCGGGCGGTCAACCTAGCGGCCAATAACTTCAGAAACTACTGAGCGCTGCAACAAGTATATTGATATCAACTGGTTGTTGTTAAGATATTTCTATATCACAGCTTCTTCCATTGCCTTCTTGTGGTGGTAAATTCGGCATTAACTGTGGGTAAACCACCGGTTGGTACAAAAGGATCCTAGCCCAGCAAAAATGTAATATTAATGCGTAAATGAGGTAAGGAGGATCCAGCTAGGGGAATGACATTGAAAAAATTGCAATGTATAAACTAACCAAAGTAACTTTATGGACTTTGTGGACCCTAAACTATTACGTATTTCAATAATTCAATAGCGTTAGTCCTCGAAACAAGAAACATGGGTCGAAACATGGACCGATATACCCCATTTTCTGCATACCTATTTGTGGTCCTAAAATACATCGAGATTTCCAATTTTAGGCAAATCGAATAAAAACTACGGTTTCTAGAAGTTCAAGACCCCAAATCGGGGGATCGGTTTATATGGGAGCTTTATCAAAACCTCGACCGATACTCCCCATTTTTAGACTCACCTATTTGTGATTTTAAAATACCTCTAGATTTTCAATTTCAAGCAAATCGGATAGAAAATACAGTGTCTAGACGCCCAAGAAATAAAATCGGGAGATCGGTCTATATGGGGGCTATTCTAAAACATGGACCGATACACCCCATTTTCGACACACCAATTTTTGGTCCTAAAATACCTCTAAATTTCAGGCAAATCGGATAAAAATACAGTTTCTAGACGCCCAAGAAGCAAAATCCGGAAATCGGTCTATATGAGGGCTAAAGGCTGATACGGTCAAAATTTGGTCAATATAAACTTGACGTATTTCTTTCAATTTTGCATTTAAAAAACCTGAACACCCCTCATGTTGAAGGTGTGTGTGTGTAGAATGTTGCTCCTATTTTGATTTTGGAATTCACTTTTCAGTTGTCAAAATGCCGTCCAAGCAGGAAGAGCAGCGTATCAAAATTTTGCTCGCGCATCGCGAAAATCCGAGCTACTCGAACGCAAAGCTGGCAAAATTGCTAAAAGTTTCCAAATCAACCGTTACAAATGTAATTAAAGTGTTTGGGGAATGTTTGTCGACAGCCAGGAAGTCTGGATCGGGGGGAAATCGAAAACCGGAAGCCGCTGAGACGACAAAGAGAGTTGCCGGTAGTTTCAAGTGAAAGCCTAACCTCTCTCCGAGATGCCGCAAATACGCTGGGTGTATCGTCTACAACCGTGCATCGAGCCAAAAAACGAGCCGGACTATCGACTTACAAGAAGGTAGTGACTCCAAATCGCGATGATAAACAAAATACGACGGCCAAAGCGTGATCCCCGACGATGCTGATGAAGTTTGACTGCGTGGTAATGGACGACGACACGGAGCCACCGTGGTGCAATGGTTAGCATGCCCACCTTGCATACACAAGGTCGTGGGTTCGATTCCTGCTTCGACCGAACACCAAAAAGTTTTTCAGCGGTGGATTATCCCACCTCAGTAATGCTGGTGACATTTCTGAGGGTTTCAAAGCTTCTCTAAGTGGTTTCACTGCAATGTGGAACGCCGTTCGGACTCGGCTATAAAAAGGAGGTCCCTTGTCATTGAGCTTAACATGGAATCGGGCAGCACTCAGTGATAAGAGAGAAGTTCACCAATGTGGTATCACAATGGACTGAATAGTCTAAGTGAGCCTGATACCTCGGGCTGCCACCTAACTTAACCTAACCTAGTGGACGACGAAACCTACGTCAAAGCCGAATACAAGCAGCTTCCGGGACAGGAGTTTTATACGGCAAAAGGAAGGGGGAAAGGTAGCAGATATTTTCAAGCACTTAAAACTGTCAAAGTTCGCAAAGAAATATCTGGTTTGGCAAGCTATCTGTACCTGTGGCTTGAAAAGCAGCATTTTCATAGCTTCCGGGACTGTCAACCAAGAAATTTACGTGAAAGAGTGTTTGAATAAACGTCTGCTGCCTTTCCTGAAGAAACACGGTTGTTCCGTACTGTTTTGGCCGGATTTGCCATTTTGCCATTACGGTAAAAAGGCCATGGAGTGGTACGCCGTCAACAACGTGCAGGTGGTTCCCAAGGACAAGAACCCTCCCAACACGCCAGAGCTCCGCCCATTGAGAAATACTGGGCTTTTGTCAAGCGGAACCTAAAGAAGACCAAAAAAACTGCTAAGGACGAGCAGCAGTTCAAGGCAAACTGGCTTTCTGCGGCGAAGAAGGTGGACAAGGTGGCTGTACAAAATCTGATGGCAGGTGTCAAGCGTGAGGTCCGGCAATTCGGATTTGGAAAAGCGAAAGCCTAACTGAATATTTTTCCTGAATTTTACACTAATTGAACTTGAAAAAGAAATTTAATTTGATTTTTTAAATAAACGATTTCACCGATTTACACGCGTTTTCCCTTGACCAAATTTTTACCGTATCACCCTTTATACCAAAACATGGACATGGATAGGCACCATTTTCGGCACACTCTTTGATGGTCCTAAAACACCTCTAGATTTCCAATTTTAAGCAAATTGAAAAAAACTACGGTTTTTAAAAGCCCAAAACCCCAAATCGGAAGGTCGGTTTATATGTGGTCTATATCAAAACTTTGACCGATATAGCCCATCTACGAACTTGACCTGCCTGCAAACAAAACACGAATCTGTGCCAAATTTCAGGACGATAGTGCCATTATTGAAGGCTGTGGTGTGATTACAACAGACAGACAGACGGACATGGTTATATCATCTTAGAATTTCTCATTGATCAAGAATATATATACTTTATATAGTCGGAAATCGATATTTCGATGTGTTACAAACGGAATGACAAACTTATTATACCCCCATCACCATTCTATGGCGGTGGGTATAAAAAAATCATTACTGTCCATTAGCTAGACTAAAAAGTATCATAGTCTATTCCTATATATTCAGCTTTCTTTCAAGCCTTGCTTTTTTCTTGACATCAATAATTTTCTTTAAATATTATTTAGGCTGATTTCCAATACTCATGTGACTTAACTGAATTAACGATTGTTTCCCATTGTGGCAAACCATCCCTCGTAAATTCCTTTAAAAATTCACAGTCTGATATGTGATTTCGTTTCTTGTTTGATATTTCTGGTGCCTGTGCTATGCAGGGATCCAGTGTGGCCAAAGATGAAAGGAAGGACCATTTAATGTTTTAAAAATTTAAAATAGATTTTTTTAACCACACAAAATGAAGCTGAAAGTGAAAATCCCGCGAGAATATTACCTTAAATTTAATTTGAGGTCTTTTATGAGCAGACCAAAAAACAAACAAAAATACTTGCGAGACAGTCACCAAAACAATATGAAGGCGGCTGCAGCTAATCAGGACAATGGGGATGAAGCATGTCCATCGATGATGACAGTGATAATAATGATGACGATATGAAAAGTAAAACAAAAAAAAAAAAAAAAAAAAAAACAATGCACAGATCTATGATCTCAACACACACAAAAACTACGTTAACTATAGATCGAAAAGTCTACGCTTGTTGTTTTATTCATCAATTCGAAAACAAGTGCGGCAGTTTTCATTTTGGACCTTTGATTGTTGATGTTGTTCTCATTCTTTTTTCCTCTTCTTGGATTCTATTCTTAGAGCACCACTCATGTTTAAAAGTTTTTTGTTTTCTTTCTTTCCCCTCAAAGTCCACAGGGTTTGTTGTTAAGGCCATTGTAGACCAGAAGGAGAACAAAACAATAAACAAACAAAAATCCAAAAACGCTTTCCATGTTGTTTGTCCTTATCCCCATTTTTTTTCTTGTTGTCTTCGGCGTCATCATGGAATCGAAGAGCTGGGCCATGTTTCATGCCCCTCCCTCTCATTTTACAATACACAAGAGTTGACATATGCTATATTGGATTTGTATTGACATGTACGCGTATTCATATTGCGCATGCCTAACTCACGCACATTTTCCCTTCCCCCAATGAGCATAGGAAAACCAAGGCTCATCGAATAGTATAACGAAGAATCCTTTTGGCAAAGATCACTTAGTGTGCAGTTAACTAATCTAGACTAGCAGAATTACAGTTTATGCACTGAGAAAAATTCAAGCGAACTGAATATTGTGTAGGAAGAAAACAACCCAGCAAGAAATACTTCAGCAGTAAGAGTTTAGTTGAGCTTTTTGGTATACAATAAAGTAGACAGTGCCTCCACACTGTATGAATCGGTGGCAATAACGTAAACGACTAATCAAACTGGTTTATGATCATTCGTTTACGTTATTGTAACAAATTCATGCAGTATAGATGCATGAAAGGCAGTGCTGTTTTCCTTCACACCAACAATGCTATACTCAAGACTATATATCACTTCAGAGCAATATTTCTATTAAAATGAGCAATTATATCAGCGCTATGTTGAAGCTGCTATAAATCGGAACATCTCCCACAAAAATCAGCGATGATTCTGTTGTTTTGTATGCAATTGGTACTGCCTCTCTCCCTTACAATCCTGCTGAAATAGTGCTCCATTTTTTTCTGGGAAAATGGAAGACAAGTTAGTTCAATGTTTGCATGAAGTAGTTTTGTGTTGGGGTTTTCCCTCAAATTGGTGCTATCTTTTCGTGGATGGTGACGAACATTTTTATTTGGGGACAAGGGTATTTGTTTGGGAATTTCCATAAATTTGGATATTTTCCGCAATTGGTTCTTCATAATAAATCAGGTTTAAAATAATGGTTTATATGAAAATCCACAATTCTCCGGCATACTATAGGGTGAAAATGGAGCATTTGGACTAGAAAAGGAAACATGATTTTATTTTTGGTTTTCGAGTGTTAATTTCTTATTTTAGTCACCTTGGGTAAGATATTTTTCTACAAATTTTAAATCATTTCGTGAGGACCTGGACCTAAATGTTCATCAGTGTTTATCACTGATTTGTACTATACACACTATATGTCTACACTCATAAATGGTAAGCATACATAGGGTCCTGGTTTCAACCCCAGTTTCGACCGAACACCAAAAAGTTATTCGCTCTCAGTAATGCTGATAACATTTCTTCGTTTTCTTTTGTGGTTTCGGACTCGGTTGTAAACAGGAGGTCGCTTTTCAATGAGCTTAACATCCCAGCAAAAAATATTTCAGCAGTAAAATTTAGTTGCGCTTTTTGGTATACAATAAAGTAGGCAGTGCATCCACACTGCATGTATCGGCGGCAATAACGTAAACGAGTAATCAAACTAGTTTATGACCATTCGTTTACGTTATTGCAACCAATGCATGCAGATGCGCGAAAGGTAGTGCTGTTTTCCTTCATACCAATAACAATATTGCTCAGAAGTGAAATGAGCTATTATATCAGCGCTATGTTGAAGCTGCTATAAATCGGGACATCGCCCACAAAAATCAGCGCTGATTCGGTTGTTTTGTAAGCAATTGGTACTGCCTCTCTCCAGGGTTGGCCTGTCACAAACTTTGATTTTTGCGACATACATTTGCGACGGTAAAATACGTATGTCGCAAAAGTCGTAAACCTACTGTAGAAAACCAAATGTTGAATAGAAGAAATCCTAAACATTTTTTAATTTAGTTTGACAGCATTCGCTGTGAGTTTCTGCAGAAATTTGTGAAAGTTTTCCCATGGTCAAGCCTATTTTCTTAGGTGGTATCGAAATGCCCGTTGGTGAGTGTGCAAAATACCTTGGGGTTATATTGGACAGGAGACTGAACTTAAAGCTAAGAAAAGACGAGAAAATCCACGGTACTCGTGCAAAAGGCAATAGGGAAAATGTGAGGACTAAAACCGAAAATTGTGAACATTCCTAAGAATTGAAACTTCTTCACACATAACATCGTCTTGGATATCATCGAATTCGCTGCCTAGCTGACGCGACTAAAGTATTTTAAGTTTGCGACTTTTTTTTACTTTTTCTACATATACGACGCGTATGTGACGTTTACGACGTTTACAACTTTGCGACAGTCGCAAACCTAAAAAAGTTTGATACAGACCATCTCTGCCTCTCTCCCTTACAATCCTGCTGAAATAGTGCTTCATTTTTTGCTGGGATAGAACCTGTTGTAACACTGAATTGAATAGTGTGAATAGCGAGTCTGAATAGTGATCCTAAAATATCGGGTTGCCACTATACCTAAGCTTACCTATATGCACGTACTTCAAAGCATAAAGTCCACTATCGTACACCCAAAGAAAAAATAATTTCCTCCGGAACGAAATTTCTTTTAAGGTAAATTAGTGTCTGTAAGAGCAAAAAAACCCTGATCTATGACAAACCGTGTAAAAATTGTGGGATTTAATTAGATATGATAAGATCTCAAAATTTTCCTTTTTAGATCTGAGCAGATTCAACCAGATGTGATGGGTTAGTATTAGATTGTGCTTAATTCCATACATGTCGAGATCTAACATCAGATGCAACTACACAGAAAAAAATATCACCAAAATATTCCCAATTACAAAGTTAATTGAAGTTGATAACTTTTTCAATTAAAAAATTGATACAATTAATTTTTTAATCAAACTCGGTAGAATAAGACTGTTAAAAAAATTGGATATATTTTTTAAATTCTTAATTAATTTTTTTTTTGAAACTAATTTTTTTTTAAATCAAACTAAAAAGATTTAGAAATAGTTATAGAAAGTGATTGAAATATAGCATAGCGATTACAAATAGTTTCGTTTTTAATTAAAAATTTAATTGAATTTTGCAATCAACATCAATTAAAAATTTAATTAAATCAATTAAAAAAATAATTGAAATTTGCTAATTAAATCTACTAATTTTTTAATCAAGTATATTTTTGATGCTAAATAAAAACTGTGATTAATACTATCATTTTTGTGATTGAAGACATTTCGAGTAAAAAATTAATTGGATCAATTAATTTTGTGATTGAATCTGAAAAAAAAATTGTGTTTATTTACAGGGATAGATATAATTCTATCTAAGACACTAGATCTAGGCCAATATTGAGATCTGATCAGATCTAATTCCATAGTAATTAGATATAATTAGATCTTACCATTTTTCGGATCTACTCATATCTAATTAGATCTCTCAATTTTTACTCGGGAAACGATACAAAAATTGTCTCTAATCTTTTTTATTTGTTTTCAATGAAAATTTGTTAGTTCCATAAGAAAACTTTATTTGTCTAAAATTTCGTTCCTCAGAAAAGAAACTTCCTCTGTCAGTGTATATAAACAGACCACTGAGTGGAAGAGCGTATGATAGCACAGAAGTTATGATTTTCAAAAGAGTACTCACCTGACATCGTGGAATCGTCAAAAAGTTTCTGGATTCCACAGAAGACGGGAAGCCATTGGGCCACAAACTTCTCTCCCATCCACCACGTTCTCCTGCACCTAGAGCAAAGTGAAATTTTTGGATGGTGAACAGGTAATGTGTTTGTTGCAACCATATTATTTTTTCGGACATTCTGTATCTGATTTCGACAATCATTTTATGTTAGATGAAAAAACAATATATTTTGTTTTTTCCCCATCCAATAATAACCCAACAAAAAAGCGTCGCCAAAACAGTAGTATTTTCACTACTGTTTTGTTCTTTTTGGATCCGGAAGTGGTGCAAAATTGGCGCAGATGATTTTAACATGGGCTTGTCATAGGACGTATGTCCACCATTTCAACAGCCGTTATACTGAATTTGCATCACATCTTAAGGTGTGATGTGAATCCAGTAATTTGAATATGAATAACGAAATTTTGTGATATTTTGACGAATATATAATTTTTAAAATTTTTTATTTTTTTTAATGCATTTAAAATTCGCAATTTTTCTAGAAAAGATTAGATTTTTTTCGGCAAAATTTAAATAATTTGCACTATTCTATTAATTTTTAATCTGTTTTTAACTCATTTGAAACAATAAAATTTTAAATTTCCCATTAAAAATATGAAAAAAAGCGAGTTATAAAAATTTGACTCAAATGAACTTGCCGTGCAGTTAAAATAAAGAACATCTTTGGGAGGTCATTTTTGGAAGTACTTTTAAATTTGTGCCTTAAGAAGAACTTCCAAACATTTTGCTGGGAACATATTGCTCTAGGTGGCGATCATATTCTTCCTCTGCGTGTGATTTGGTACTTGCTTGTTTCCAAGCCTAATGAAGTCATTCGCAAATGTCAGTCTAAAGTTTCTAAAGCGTAGACTCGAGGCCCTTTTTCTAGACCACGTGGATGTCTGTTTTTCAAACGAGTATCGAGTTCAAAGGATGCTATGTTGCAAATTATATAGAAATTCTTCTAAAACATTTGTTGTTATTATTAGCCCACTAAGTAATTCTCAGGGAGGTCCGATGATAATACGAATATTAAGCCGATGGGAGCACAAATATATACACGTCAGTTTATAAATTTCTAACTTGTGTTCGCTTTTTTCTCTCAGTTTATCGCCTAACGAACTAGTGTTGTAATTTTATGTGTTTGTATGCCAATGTTAAGGCCGATGTCATTGGCGATGTTACCTCGAACATTGATGATGTTGCCTTAGCCATTTTCGTTGTTGTTTTTTTTATGGTAGTTTCTCCTGTTTTAGTGATGAGAAAAGGATGATGACCATGGTAGGTAGATATTGCATGCATTTTCACATTTAATTAAGCTCATTTTTTCCATTATCACACAGTGCTCATGATGGTGGTTGTAGAGGCCTTCGCATCATCATCATCTTTGGCCACATGATTGTCATTGGATTCACTTGGTCTACTGGTTCGACTTTATCTACCACTCTTCCATATCATATTGTCTTTATGGTGACTTGTAGGCGCTTTGGCTTAAATAAAACATATCTAAATTTTATTAGGTATTTCTTAAGGGGAATTCTATTAAGAGTACTTGTGATTGTAGTCGCTCATCCAGTGAAGTGTTAATGGCAAAAAATGTGAAAATTTTATTAAAGGGAAAATTGTAAAATAATCTAATCTATTTGAATATACCCACAATTAGATATGCTGAGTATACTAACCATGATGAAATGGACGATCTGACTCTTCCCATCCAACTGTCTGTTGAAATTGTACAATAATATTATTGTTATGTCACCGGGTATTGCATTCATATAATCAGGTATAATTTCCATATAAATATATTACCTATATATACTTGACGTCTTGAGAGTTATGTGGATTTACATTTTATCTTATTATCTTAAAATGCAGAAAGTTAGCTTAGTATCTTCCAATAACAACCATATTAAAATTAGGTAAAATCTGCTTTATTGGATGAATATTCCATCGATTATTACATAGTTATATTCAGTTAATGTACATAAATTTCAATACAAGAAGATGAAGTTAATAACGACAATGTAAAAAAATACGTCTGTCCTACAGCTTATCAAAATTGATTTATGAGTATGTGGTTATTTATTCATATATATTTTTATACCCTAAACCACATAGTGGTCGTCAGGGTATAATAACTTTGATCTGCCAAAAAATGTGCCTACCAGAAATATTGATTTTAGACCCCATAAAATATATACCGATCGACTCAGAATCACCTCCTGAGTCGATCTAGCGCTTGATGTCCGTCCGTCCGTCTATGTATTTGTTGTCCGCAGGATTCCGGTCGGAATTATTGACCTATTTTGATGAAATTTGGTATGTGGCGTTTTTTTGGTACAAGGACGAACTCTATTGAATTTGGAAAAAAACGGATCAAATTTAGATATAGCTCCCATATATATGTATCGCCCGATTTCGATAAATGGGGTCAAATTGCGTTCATTTACTAGCCGATCCCCGTAAATTTACTACAAAATAATCCAATTGACCACCCTTTAAGTATGCTAAATGTCATTGAAATTGGTTCAGATTTAGATATAACTCCCATATATATGTATCGCCCGATTTTCCCAAATTTGGCCGTATGTCCTTTATTTATCAACCGATCTTACTCAAAGTTGGCCAAATCTAACTTTTTTATAGTACTTACTATATGTGCAAAAATTGACCGAAATCGGTCCAGATTTAGCTATAGCTCCCATATATATGTATCGCCCGATTTTTGAAAATTTGGTCTTAATAGCCTTATTTTTTAACTGATCTTATTCAAATTTGGCACACAACCTTCTGAGATATCTACCAAACCTGCAAAATCTCATCCAAATCGGTTCAGATTTAGATATAGCTCTCATATATATGCAGCACCCGATTTTGAAAAAATTGTCCCCAATAACTGTATTTTTGACCATTGTGACCTCATATATTAACCGATCTTACTCCTCAAATTCAACACAATGTAATATGCTGTAATATCAACCAAACCTGCAAAATATCATTCAAATCGGTTCAGATTTAGATATAGCTCCCATATATATGTACCACCCAATTTTGAAAAATGTGTCCCCAATAACGTTATTTTTACCATAGTGGCCTCATTTATTAACCGATCTTACTCAAATTTAGTACACAGTAACACTCTGTGGTATCAACCAAACCTGGTTCAGATCTATATATCGCTCTCATTCATATTACATCACTCGGTTTTCCCAAATTTGGCCATAATACTCTTATTTATCAACCAATGCTACTTAAGTTTCAAATTTTTATGTGCTACCCGATCTTATTTAGACTTACATGTAACTCTTACATAATAATATTGCCCGATTTTCCCGAATTTTGATTTATTACCCATACCAACTCAACTCAATATTAGTTATAATCGTGACAAAACTCCCATAAAAAGGTACCCCTTAATGTTCTTAAATATGGAAATGCGGTTTATCGCTCAAAACCTATACCAATGTTACCCCACAAATGCTTACGTTTTCTACTTCAGTAGGGGTGGTTTAGGGTATAATATAGTCGGCCCCACTGCATGCTTTAAATATCCCTACAATGTTTCCATAAGAATATTTTTAATTCAGATAAAGGTGAGCCCTGATATTTATATAGACATAGGATTTCACTTTTTCTATTCAATTTGTCTTCATTCATGCGCTGATTCATAATATTTAGTAAGTTGGTGGCAAACGCATTCCAGCTCATTAGAGAAGAGATTCTTGGCCATTGCAAATTTAGATTTTGGGCCAATGTTCTCAACTCTTTCGCCCAAAAAAAATTTTTTTTTTGTCCCGTAAAAAGTAAGCAAGCTGATATGGGAGTCTGTTTTCCGTGTATCGACACATTATTTCTTTTAAATATTTCAAATGATACCATATAAATGAACCCCAAATTTAAGTTTAACCACCGTTAATATGCCCGCCTTGCATACAAAGGGCTTGTATCAAAGCTTCTCTAAGTTCTTTCACCGTACTTTGAAGGGAAGACCCTGCACCTTATGCTAAACATAGAAACTGGCAGCATGCATTGATAACATAGAAGTTGTGACAAGAACGGCCTACCACAATGTCTAAGTTAACCCAACAAGGTTCCTGCGTATTTATTTTTTTTCCGATCCGTTTGCAATGCGGAATGAAACGTTGGAATTCACCCTCTAACAACTACTTCAAAACTAATCATATGGTTTAAGTATGATATAATATATCGGCCATATATTAAAAGAATTCCAGATTTGCTTTTTTGACATCGGGCCCAATTTTCGTACCAAGAAAAAAATCAAAAGAAAAAAATATTATCAGGTTAACTTCAATATCTGTAACGGAGGGTGAAAATGAAGCAATAAAGGCAAAATCTTTGGAACCGAGCATACTTTTTTTGTCCAGTGTATGATAGCAATTCTACGAGTTTGTTTATTAGATGTGAAAACAGTCTTTGGGGAATCCCCTCCACACACGGAATTCCAGATTTGCTTTTTTGACATCTGACCCAATTTTCATACCAAGAAAAAAACCAAAAGAAAAAAAAATATTATCAAATATAACTCCAATATCTGTAACGGAGGGTGAAAATGAAGCAATACAGACAAAATCTTTGGAACCGAGCATACTTTTTTTGTCCAGTGTATGATAGCAATTCTACGAGTTTATTTATTAGATGTGAAAACAATATTTGGGGAATCCCCTCCACACACGGATTCCATGCATGACCATACCACTTTTGTTGGCCGAGTCATGAGCTACCACTTTTTTGAAAACTGCCAAAAAAAATTCACCGAATTTTTTCTAGCTATGCACTGAAAAAAACCATGCCCGGTTCCAAAGATTTTGTCGTTACTTTAAAAAATTTTGTATTGATTCCGAGCCAAAGAAGCGGAGAATACAAGTAAGGATACTTTTAAGACACAATTCTCTTTTAAATTTGGGTTTTGCGTACTTGCTTCTAGGAAGCAAATTTTAAGTTTTCCCTTTCTCAGCTTTTTTTTCTTCATATGCTATCAAAGTCCTTTAAAAACGAGTTAACGACAACTTTATTTTCCTAATTAAGACTCGACTTCCAGTAGAAATTATGCTATGTTTCAAGAAAAAACGTCTTTAAAATAAAGTGTTGAAAAACATGTCCAATTTGTGAACGATTTTTTGCTTTGTAGTCAAGATGCAAAAAGACAACAAATTTAAAGACAATTTCATTAAATTTAAAAAAATTCTGAATTATTAAAGTCAAGATGACCTTAGACCAAACATTTTTTGTTTCATGTTATGATACAAATTTTTAAGTGAAATCACTTAATTATAAGGACAATAGGACTTCATTGAAAAGTTTATCGACTTTTGGACAAGTAAAACTTTATATTAGAGAAATGTGTCTTCTATGCTAAGCAAAATTTGCATTCGTATTTTAAAGACATGAAATCTTTGACCTCACGACAATATTTTGTTCAGTGTGTTTATGCGAAAATTGCGAAAAGGACAATATCTTTTTCAGTGTGTTTATGCAAAAATTGCAAAAAGGTGTTCAAAATCGAATTTGGCGAAAAATTAAGAGGCTCATAAAAAACGAGCAGGCAATCAATCTAGCAAAATCCAGAAATAACATTTCTCCCTTTCATTGAAAATTTTCGACTGGGATAAGTGACTTTTTGTTTGGAGTCAGACAATTGAATTTTGCGTTACAGAGTTTTAGGACAGTATTTTTTTGTTGTGTACAGGACCGTATTATTTGTTTGTTAGAGCTCGACTTGGCAACGTTCATTCAAAGTAGCCAAAAGTCGACGGAGATCGGCTATGATATATAAGACAAGGTGACTATATAATTGAAAATCTGACGATGCGTATATGTGAGATCTAAATCTTGTTATGAAGCTACATATTTAATTTTCTGCCGGGTTAAGTGAACTCCTATAGGATTAGCCGGTGCAAAATTCTAAAGAGAGTAGCATGAAAGCAAGTTTGTTGCTTTAGTCTTTTGTTTCTATGCCCCGAGAATATTTTCAGTAATCCTCCAAAGAATTGAGCAAATATAATCGAGTGAAAAACAATTTTGCATAAATTTCATAAAAATGAAATCATTTTCATACCAATGGGAAAAAAAAACAAAGTACTGCAGATTCTCAAGAAAACTGGCTCATTTAAAAGGATTCTTATTGAGTTTGTTTTTTTTTTTATAACTCATACTTGATATCATTTGTCTCTTTATCATATTTTCATTGTTGCTGTTTATTTTCATCAGGCCATCAGACAGCGCGTCACTTGTGATCACAGCAGGGCTGAATGGAATGGACCAAGACCAGTCCAGCGGTGGGTCACCACCAATGTACCAATTCTATACCAAAGGCTATATGGAATGCTATATTTTTTGGTTTTGCTCTTTGTTTATTTTGTTCGTTTGTTTGTGGTTATATTTTGTTTTTCTTTATTTTCCTTACTTGTTGTTGAGATCGTTGTATTTTTTTTCGTAATAAAAGGAAAAATATTATTCAAGTTCATTCGTCTATGGTCGAAGACCACCAGCAAGTAATGTATACTCCACCACCATATAACATCCTAGTGTATTGTGAATGGTGGTGAATGTTGTTGATTGCTGTGCGGTTGTTGTTATTGCTGATGCTCAATGCAATTGCTGCTGCTGCTGTTTCCTCAGGTATGAATGCTGTTGTAGTTGAGAATATATTTTTGAGAATACAAATAAGAGAAAATGACAAAAAAAAGATATGTTTGTTGTTTTGGTGGTTTTCTGCTTGGATGGCTAACCGATTGCTTGCTTAGTGGCCAGGCTGGCCAGGCTTATTACAACACCACTTCTTTCTTAAACTTGACTTTTTAAGCTCCTTTCGTGGACATAAGCCTGGGCCTTGGGATGATGATTGGAAGGCTGTAGCCATGTATTTAGCCTAAGGTGTATATATAGCAGCCAGGTTGGCTGCTACACAATCTCCTACCTACCTAGTAACATGCCAACTATTTCGAATAATATGTGATTGGGAGGGGGAGCGATTTTTATAGTGTATGCGTCTGTGTGTGTTTATTTTTCATATCCCTCTTCCCCTCGTCTGTTGTGTTTTTTTTTGGTTAATGACATGTGTAGAGAAGTTGAAAAGTAGCTGACATTTGTGGATTCTTTATTTGTTTAAATGACAGCCAAATGAATATTTATAAGTAAAATAAAAACGACAACCACGAAAACTGAAAACTGAACAAAATCAAAAGACTTAAGACACATACCCACCATATCAGCAAGATGTAAGGCAAATAAAAAACAAAAACACACACAAACCAACTTCAGACACCGAGACATCGATGGAAAACGGAGGCAATACTACGACCACCATACACAACAACAACAATATCTTCATGTGATTGTTGTTGTTGTTGTGTTTTTAGCATTCATCTGACAATCGCCTGGGTTGAAATGAAATCCTTTAGCTTTTATAGTGTTTCTTTGAAACAATGCTAATAATGAGAGTGTTAAATTCATGAATTTATTGTTTACGAGACATGACAATGACAACACAACGACCACAATGATGACATTCACCAAAACCCCCACCAAAACCTTACAAATTTTCTACTGCTGCTGTTTTGTAATTAAATTGTAATTGTATTATTGTCTTGATTATTATGAATGGTCAATAAATACATTAAAAATCTATAAAACCTTTAAAGTTAATGCAACGAAGCCATACAATGTTGCAAAAGGTATGTTTCATTAATTTTGGATTTTATGTTATTTCTACCCTGGGACCGATGTTTGTGGTGATAAGCAGGCAAAACACAAAAATGTTATCTTCAAAACAAAAGTAAATCGTATACGGAAATGTCATCTACGAGTGATTGATTCAAAATTACTACAGGTTTTAATTTTTTTTTTTATAAAATCTGAAATATCCACTTGTCTGCATTGAGTAAAACTGTGTTTTTGTTTTATGTTTAGCTAGATTTCTCCGATGTTGCATTTATGATTTAATCCAACCTAAAGATTGGAATTTTTCCATTGTAATAAAAAAATCACATGTGTCACTTGTCGCTTCAGGGATATTGCAAGAAGGAAAATGTGTATTTTTATCCGTGGTTGGATAATTCCTCCATTATATGTTATGTATGAAAATTACTAAAAATATTGTTTTTTCAGTTTTCAGGGTAGCTTTTAGGACCCTAATATGTTTTTGATTAACATATTCGATAGGAAAAAAACGTCATACAGTTTTAAGCGAAAATGTTATGGTTAATTAAAATTAATTTTATGGTTACTGAAATTGGTCTATGGTGCGATTAATCACATTGTTCAATAACTTAATTTCAGTTTATTGAGTATAGGAGTATATTTAGGTAATGTTGAAGTCTCATATGGTTATCCATATTTTTGATCCTCATTCATATCCCATTGGTATGCAAATGGCAGATAGTTTAAAGTATTCAAAATCAAGCACAAGGTTAAGTTTAATAAACTGAAAGTGCAGAAATACATTTCAATCCAGAAATCCATCAGCATCCCTTTATTAAATTCTCATTTAGAAATCCTCGCATTAGGGAGACATGTTTGTTTAATCAAATATACTCAAACCAGGGCTGTATAGTCAAGCTTTTTTTGCTTGACTCCGACTTCAGCATTTTCTATTAGTCTTGACTACGGCAGTTTTTTCAAGGCATCAACAACCAGCACTGAAAAAAATATTGTCGTAAGGTCAAAGATTTCATGTCTTTAAAATACGAATGCAAATTTTGCTTATCATAGAAGATGCATTTCTCTAATATAAAGTTTTTTTCTTGTCCAAAAGTCGATGAACTTTTCAATGAAGTCGCATTGTCCTTATAATTAAGTGATTTGACTTAAAAATTGATATCATAATACGAAAGAAAAAATGTTTGGGCTAAGGTCAAATTGACTTTAATAATTCAGAAAAATAATTTAAATTTAATGAAAAATTCTTTAAATTTAATTAAAGCAAAAAATCGTTCAAATATAGGACATGTTTTTCAACACTTTATTTTAAAAACGTTTTTTACTTGAAACATAGCATAATTTCTACTGGAAGTCGAGTCTTAACCCTTTCACTACCGATGTCCACTTAGAAGGACATTCGAAAAAGACACCAAATTCTATTTTCCCACTTAGTTTCGATTTATTTCTCGATGTTATTTTAAATTAGAGGCTTTAATCTAAATAAGCTGTAAATATTGTCCATATTGGTGAGGTCTAAAAAAATTTTTGTAAACTTCTTTAGCAATAAATGAAAAATACGAAAATTTGAGACAATTTTTCTACTGTATGTTTCTAGTAAATGGATATTTATACAAAAACTATAGCTGACACTTTTTCGGGTTCTTTTTTGAATTTTTTCTCACACTTTGAAATATATTATAGGCCAAATAGCGCTTATTTTCGTAAGGCCATTTGGTCACAATTCAAGAATCAAGATTTCAGAACAAGCTCATATAGCTCTTGAAGTAATTGAGGTAGGTTTTCAAAATGACAATTTTTGTTCTACATGCTGTTAGTACAAGTAAAAGCAGAAGAAAAATAAAAGTTTTTAACATTAGGTTTATATCTGTAGTGAAAGGGTTAATTTGGAAATTTAAAATTGTCGTTAACTCGTTTTAAAGGACTTTAAAAGCATATGAAGAAAAAACAAGTATATACGGCCGTAAATTCGGCCAGGCCGAAGCTTATGTACCCTCCTCCATGGATTGCGTAGAAACTTCTACTGAAGACTGTCATCCACAATCGAATTACTTTGGTTACGGTAATACTTGCCGATGGCAAGGAATCTTAAAACTTCCTAACACCGTCTTCTAAATTACAAGGTAGTCTATATGTAGTATATATTAAACTAAAAAAAGGCCGATTAACTACGTATATAATTAAGTTTAAAGTTTCTGTGGAAATAACTTTTGACAACATTTTCTATAGAAGTAAAATTTGGAAACATTTTCTATAGAAATAAAATTTGGAAAAATTTTTCTATAGAAATAAAATTTTGACAAAATTTTCTATAGAAATAAAATTTTTACAAAATTTTCTATAGAAATAAAATTTCGAAAAAAATTTCTATAGAAAAAATATTTTGACAAAATTTTCTATAGAAATAACATTTTGACAATGTTACCCATAAAAATAAAATTTTGCTAGATTATTTTTGGCTCGAGTGGCAACCATGAATATGAACCCATATGGACCAATTTTTTTGTGATTGGGGATCGGCTATATATAACTATAGACCGATATGGACCAATTTTGGAATCGATATTAGCGGCCTTATACTAACACCACGTTGCAAATTTTAACCGGATCGGATGAATTTTGCTCCTCCAAGAGGCTCCGGAGGACAAATCTGGGAATCGATTTATATGGGGGCTATATATAATTATGGACCGATATGGACCAATTTTTGCATGGTCATTAGAGAACATATACTTACACCATGTACCAAATTTCAGCCGGATCGGATGAAATTTGGTTCTCTTAGATGATCCGCAAGCCAAATCGGGGGATCGGTTTATATGGGGGCTATATGTAATTATGGACCGATATGCACCAACTTTTGCATGGTTGTTAGAGACCATATACTAACACCGTGTACCAAATTTCAGCCGGATCGGATGAAATTTGCTACTCTTAGAGCGATCGCAAGCCAAATTTGGGGGTCCGTTTATATGGGGGCTATACGTAAAAGTGGACCGATATGGCCTATTTGCAATACCATCCGACCTACATCAATAACAACTACTTGTGCCAAGTTTCAAGTCGATAGCTTATAGTTAGCGTGATTTCAACAGACGGACGGACGGACGGACGGTCATGCTCAGATCGACTCAGAATTCCCAGAATATATATACTTTATGGGGTCTTAGAGCAATATTTCGATGTGTTACAAACGGAATGACAAAGTTAATATACCCCCACCCTATGGTGGAGGGTATAAAAACTGAAAAATTAAAATTTGCTTCCTAGAAGCAAGTACACAAAACCCAAATTTAAAAGAGAATTGTGTCTTAAAAGTTATTTGTATTCTCCGCTTCTTTGGCTCGGAATCAATACCAAAATTTTTAAAGTAAAGACAACATCTTTGGAACCGAGCATGCTTTTTTTTCATTGTAGATAGCAATAGTTAGAAAATGTGGGCAAATGGGTGGATAATACTTTAAACTACGACATCAAAAACTAAGCGACTATAATATCACCAAAAAAATCTTAATTTCATTGAAGTAAATTGCTAAAGATTAGTGAAGAAGAAACATAATGACGAAGTTAATATACCTTCCATCCTATGCCCGAAGAGGATATAAGTAGGATATAAGTAGGAATTTCACAATAGTCCAAATGTAAACAAGTAAGGAAAGTCTAAAATCGGGCGGAGCCGACTATATTTTACCCTGCACCACTTGTAGATCCACATTTTCGATACCATATCTACTCCGTCAAATGTGTTGGGTGCTATATATAAACTTTATGTTCCCATATACATATATTTAAATCTGACTCGATCTGGACAAAATTTGTTAGTCTTATGTATACTTAAAATTTAAGTCGGCTAATGCCCTGGGGTGGAACAGAATGTTAGTAAAAAATATCTGAAGCAAATTTTAGGCAACTTTGCAAAAGTGTATTTATGATTTATTAATCGATAGATATGTATTAGATGTATAGGAAAATTGGAGTCATTTTTACAAGTTTTCGACTTACCAGTGTTGCTTTTACAAGGAAAATGTGGTTATTTTGGCCAATTTGGCCAATTTGGCCAATTTTGCCGAATATAAATCTGACCCGATTTTAACCAAATTTTGCACACAAGCTACAATATTAATTCTACTTCCTGTGTAAAATTTAAAGTAAATGAGAGCAAACCTCTGTCTCCTGGGGCCATACAAGTGCATATCGGGCGAAAGATATATATATAGGAGCTATATCTAACTCTGAACCGATTTCAACCAAATTTTGCACACATAGCTACAATATTAATTCTACTTCCTGTGCAAAATTTAAAGCAAATTAGGTCAAAACTCTGGCTTCTGGGGTCATAGGATTTCATATCGGGCGAAAGATATATGAGGGAGCTATATCTAAATCTGAACCGATTTCAACCAAATTCGGTACACTTTACGGCTTCTGGGGCCACATTAGTAGATATCGGGCGAAAGATATATATGGGAGCTATATCTAAAACGTACCAAACGTTACCAAAATCATTAGGGTTCTATTCTGACCCAAACTACATACTTGTGCCAAATTTCAAGTCGATTGGACTTAAATTGCGACCTAGACTTTGATTACAAAAATGTGTTCACAGACAGATGGACGGACGGACCGACGGATATGGCTAGATCGACTCAGGGGCCGATCCTGAATAATATTGCCAAAGACACCATATGTCTATTTCGTCTCCTTTCGTCTCCATATGTCTATTTCGTCTCCTTCTGGGTATTGCAAACATATGCACTAACTTATAATACCATGTTGCAGAGTATGGCGCAGGGTATAAAAATGACTCAGACAATTTTGTAATATGAGTACCATCTTTTTTCCTAACAATTTTTAAAAATTGGAAATTTTAAATAGTTCGGTCGAAGGATATTTCTTTCCATGAAGATATTGCCTAATCCGATAAAAAAAAATCGTTGAACATAAGTCATAAACCATGAGTCTCGAATTTATTGTTTCGATTTCTTAATATAGTTAGCATAAATATGTCCAGTTGCCTATTGTAACCCTTTTTGAAAGCTCATATATCCATCCATCTAAGTGTTGTTCTGGTTTCGATTCTTGGTAAAGCCCAAAAAATACGACCTATCCACCTTTTACCTTCACAAAATTTCCAAAAATATTCACAAGCATGGTAAGCGTCATAGCAATCATCTAGAGACATTATGTTGTTAGTCCTCGCAACATATGCAATAAAATAAAAAGTTAAAGTGAAAGAAATATCTTGCGTGAGATTGGTTTGTTTTTTGTTTTGCCGTTCTTGTGCAAGTTTGTGTCCTCAGTCTTTTGTTTATTTAACAAGAGCTTTCAAATATTTCAGTTACACCTTTATTTGTTCATGCCTTAAATTTTTATACATCGATTGTGAGTGTACGGTGAGTGTCATACTAACACCATAACCCCTTGGCTGTCTGTTCCTTTACCGCTACCTACGCTATTTCAGACTCTTTCTCTCTCTCTCTCTCTCTCTCTCTCATCATCATGGGGATCATGCGACTGAATGCATGGCCAACCAGTTCTTATGACAAAATACAATAAAAACAAAACGGTGATCTCCAAAAAAACACAAATCGAATCGTAAAATTGCAAAGCGGTAAAGAAAATCAATTGACCACTTTTCTTAATGTCCGTCGTTGTCGTTGTAACATACAATTGATGTCAATATCGCATACAGCAGCCTTTAATTCATTTTATTGGGGCAAAAGGGGATGTGTATGTTGCATGGCCTGCTTATAATTGTATATTGCTGCTGCTGATGTAGTGTTTTTGTTTTGTTGTCGTCCAACAATGCGGCCAGCAAGCAAAGAAGTCATCCATATATAACATAAATACTCATGCATCCCAAAACCAAGTGAGAGCATGTAGTTTTGTTTTTTTTGTTTTTTTGTTTGCCAGAATACGAGTGATATCAGTTCACAAATTAACAATCAACCAGGGTAGTTAACAGCACAAAATTTACTGACCATTGTATACGAATGTTTGGCCAAAACACCAAACCAACTAAACCAAGCCAAAAACGGTAATGGTTTCTCCAACCCAAGTAAATTCAAACAATCTTGAGGTGTTTAATTTAAAGCTCCTGCCACATAGTTCACAAAACAGACATACACACATACATTTTGTGCCAGCCCCTTCAAAAGTGCCTCGAATTTTGGAAAAATGCTCAACAAGGCCAATATGAATGTGGGGTGGACGAAAAGGTTTCTTATGCATTTATCCATTCCGCCGGATAAATGGTAAATTTTAATTTAATTAAATTTTCAAAATTTGGTAATTTGTTATTATCGCCTTCAATTGTTATTACTTTAAAGTATAGTTCTCTTAAGAGTTTTGGAAATTTTTTGGGAGGAAGTTGTTTTTTTTTTTGTTTGCTGAATGTTTCATTAATGGGGTGTTACCACATTTCGCCATTGACAGGGAATAATGGCTGTGATTTAAGTCGATTTCCCCCAAAGCTAAAAATAATTTTTCATTTTGAGATAAACTCCTTCTCGGAGGAGATTGAAAAGATTTTTTACACTGTAAAATATGTGTGAAAGTTACTACAACAGATATAGCAAAAGTGCCATATAATTAGAAGGTTTGCAATGCCACTTATTGGGCAAAGAGGAAGTGATGTTTTTTTTTGTTTCGCAGAAAATTTAATTCCAATAACAAATTTATATTTTAATGCCATAAATTAGGTTTTTTTGTTTAAATTCAATTAAATACAACAACACGTAGTTTACATGCATTTATAGTTTTATAAATAGGAACGTGTGATAATCAGAGTTGCATTAATAGAAAATAGCCATGATAAAAATGAATGCAGTATTTTGTCATTATTAAGCTAATCAGGATCACTATTTCGAAAAGAGAGAAGTTCAGTAATTGTGGTACAAGAAAAAAAAATCTGATTCAATCACGAAATTATTTGATCCAATTAATTTTTTAATTGAAATGTCTTCAATCAAAGAAACGATAGCATCAATTAAAAAATTAATTGATACTATTAATTTTTGTGATGGAGTTTTGTTTCAATTAAAAAAATTTTTGAATCAATTAAATTTTTAATTGCATATTTTTTAAAACTTAAATTAAAATTTTAATTGGAAAAATTGTCGTGAACTTTTTTTTTTTGTGCACGCAGTGGACTTATTGGTCCATATTTGTTGAGAGCTAGTAAAACAGCCTACCGACGATCTTCTTCCGATGCGCGTGCTAAGAATGTCAAGTCCATTGTAATATTATAGGAGTTTGATCTAAATGAGAATTATAAAACTGTGGATCTACGGCAGTTGTTAGAATGTGTGGTGAATAGGATAAGTTTCTGCCTTAGGGTCTCATTGATTTAGATGGGATATAGCTCGGGTGATATGAAGGAGAATTGAGTATCTTTAGCTGGGCGATCAAACAGGTGATGTTCTTAATTCCATTTTCGGGAAAATTTGGAGATGAGGTCTTTCACGTGCCTCGTCTTATTTGAGCAAAAATCCATAGATTTTGGCCTTTCCTTTAGGATTTTGGGATTGATTGTGGGCTTCTTTAAAATAAATACATTTTCTAGCTTAGTTTTTAAATTCCGTTTCATCATCGAACAAATATTCTTCCCTGGTTTGATCAGATCGATATAGACCTGGACATCTCATAAAATAATGTTCCTGTCCAATTTGCATAGAAATACGTAATCTGTTTAATGGGTAAAATGAACTTCGTTCGAAAATTTAATTATCCGCCTTTGTCCGTATTTCAAAAACTTTCAAAAACTTCTCGATAACTCGGTTTTTTTTTCTTCCAAAAACTTGACTTTTTGATTCCGATTACTATTCCTATTGTAAATCTATCATAGCGATCTTCAATATATCTAATGCTAATAAATTATGTGGGGAGGTTATGTATCCGAACACCATGTATCGCGAGGATGCTCTGCGCTGCACATTAACATTGTGAGTTAGTCCATACGTGGTATATATTAGACAAAAAAGTTATGTATAGGTAAGTCTACAAATAATGACGAATCGACATGGGAATTGAAATATGCGGCTCGCTTATATGGGGGCTATATAGAATTATGAACTTGATATGGACCAATTTTTGTGTGCTTGGGGATCGATTTATCTGAGGGCTATATATAACTATAGACCGATATGGACCTAGTTAGGCATGGTTGTTAACGGCCATATATTAGCACAATGTACCAAATTTCAACTCGGATGAAATTTGCTCCTCCAAGAGGCTCCAAAACCAAATCTCGGGATCGGTTTATATGGGGGCTATATATGATATTGGACTGATATGGACCACTTTTGGCATGGTTGTTAAATATCATATACTAGCACTACGTACCAAATTTCATCCAGATCGGATGAATTTTGCTTCTCCAAAAGGCACAGGAGGTCAATTCTGGGGATCGGTTTATATGGGGGCTATATATAATTATGGACTGATATGAACCAATTCATGCATGGTTGGTGGATATCACATACTAACATCACGTACCAAATTTCAACCGTAGTGGATGAATTTTGCTCTTCCAAGGGGCTCCGGAGGTCAAATCTTGGGATCGGTTTATATGGGGCCTATAATTAATTATCGACTGATTTCGAACAATTTTTGCATTGGTGTTTGAGGCCATTTATTAACACCACGTACCAAAAATCAACTGAGTCAGATGAATTTTGGTCTTCCAAGAGGCTCCGGAGGTCAAATCTGGTGTTCGGTCTATATTGGGGCTATATATAATTATGGACCGATGTGGACCAATTTTTGCATGGTTGGTAAAAACCAACCTCTTAGAGCAAATTTGGGGGTCCGTTTATATGGGGGCTATACGTAAAAGTGGACCGGTATGGCCCATTTGCAATACCATCCAACCTACATCAATAACAACTACTTGTGCCAAGTTTCAAGTCGATAGCTTGTTTCGTTCGGAAGTTAGCGTGATTTCAACAGACGGACGGACATGCTCAGATCCACTCAGAATTTCACCACGACCCAGAATATATATACTTTATGGGGTCTTAGAGCAATATTTCGAGGTGTTACAAACGGAATGACAAAGTTAATATACCCCCATCCTATGGTGGATGGTATAAAAAATCACATGAAAATTCAATCATCAGTCAATCAAAGTACGAAGAAAGTGGAAACTGAATAATCGTATAAAAATACTGCTTTAGAAGTTTCCCAAAATAATTGTGTATTCCTTCTTATGAGAGCGCAAATGAAAACTTAATAGCGTCGTTAAAATACAAGTATTTATCCAGTAAAAAAATGGAAGTTCTTCCAAATGCACACCTTTAAAAGCACTTCTAAAAATTTCCTACCAAAGATGTTCTTTGGTTTAACTAAACAGGAAGTACTTTTAATTCAATTTTTTAAAACTCGCTTTTTTCATATTTCTAAGGGATAATTTTAACTGTTCTTGTTTCAAATGGGCTAAAAACAGAGTAAGAATTAATAAAATGGTGCAAATTATTAAAATTTTGTCAAATAAAAATGTTAAATCCAATCTGGAAAAATTGCGAATTTTTGAAAATATTTGAGGTCAAATGTTTCAGACAAGTCTTAGAATGAATTAAAAATCATAAAAATTATAAAATTTAATTATTTGGCAAAATATCATAAAATTTTCCAATACACATTCAAAACCCTGATTTCGGATCACACGTTAAGAAGTGATGCAAATTTAGTGCAACGCCTATCGAAATGGTGAGCATCCGTCCTATGACAAGCCCATGTTAAATTCATCGCTTCTGCGTCAATTTTGCACCACTTGCGGATCCAAAAAGAACATTTTCACTACTTTTTTGGCGACGCTTTTTTTGCTGGGTATGTATGTATTTGACATCCATTTTTGTAGGTCGCATCATTTCAGAAAGTACTTGGAAGTCGTGTTTGTTTCTTAAGTCTTTTGATTTAGAAATAGTCCTTTATTCTTCTATGTTACAATAGCACAAATTTTAGCTTTTCCAGCATAACTTAGACTCGTTGTGTTACAACACTTTTTTTATTACCATAAAATTGTAATAAATTAATTCACAAATAAAAAATGGGTGGATGTGTTTTGAAATTTGCCTAAATTAACTGTCTTTTTGCTTCAAATAAACGAAAGTTCATTAAATATCGTTGCTACCAACAAAAATTTTAGGCATGTATTAGAGAGGGCAAACATGTATACGTTTATATGCCTTTGACCCTTGAAGAAATACTTATGCATGGTTTTCACTTTGGATTTGTTGAGGCCCACCAGCGGCGATAATTTATGCCAATCAACACACAATTTAGTTGGGCCTCCTTCATCTCCGCGGAGATGATCATCACCATTATCAATCGCGTCTGCCACACTCTACTACTACTACGCATCATAACAGTGGCAGTATAGTCAGCATTAACTTCTGCTACAACTACAACCACAATAAAATGATCAACAAGCGATCAGTCATGGTGGCCTATGTAAATGGAAAATAATGTTTTAAACTTTTTCTTCTGTTTAATGTTGCTGCTGTTGTTGTTGTTGTAACATTAATAAAAGCTATTTGCTGTAGTTTCATTTTTGATTTGTTTTTATTGTTGTATTTCATTTTTGTTTTTTTTTTTCTGTTGTGTTGCTCCTACCTACATGTAGTAGGTCTCACTATGCTTTTACACATATTACCATTTACAGATCTTGATAGCTTAATTAGTTTGGCTGTTTTAAATTTCATCAAGGGCATGAATAGAATACCATAGTGGCAATATCTATAATTGCTTTGGTATTGGTATAGCAAAGCATTTACAATATTCTTTACAGAATGGTCAAGGCGAAGGAAATAATCTCAGAGCTCAACAAACTGAAAAGAAACCCAACTTAAATAATACTTAGAATGATAGTGTGATGTCAACGACTACCGTGTAACAAGTTTTACTCATAATGAAAACCATAAAATCAAAGATTTATTAAGTCTCCTCTTCTATAGTTTCACTGACATAGTGATAGGCTTAGAAGCCACAAGTATATACATATGTGTGGTGTATAACAAGGTGTTGTTATGTGTGTTTTGGTTTAGACTCTAGAATATTGGACTCTAGAATATTCAAATTCGAACAGTTTTTGTTAATGATGAATTTTGTATAACCTACAAAGCGGCAAAACGATTTTAATTTAAAAGTATTAAAAATAAATTAATTAAAATTAAAAATTAAAGAAAACTAGTTTCCAGTTTTAGTAGACTAAGTAAAAGAAAAAAAGGAAGATATTTTTGTCACAATGTTATCTTTCTTCTCTTTGTTAATCTACAACATACCTTTGGTGAATTTGGTTTTTACCAAAAAATAAAAATATTAAAGAAATAAATAGAAGAAAATAATTACTGTCGTTGTCAATTGCTGTCGAAATTTCAGCCCGATCACCCACAGAAAAAATCATGACCGGCGTGCATGTTTCAAAGCGATCAGTTCATGAAATTAATGTCAATTTGACAACGATAAAATGACACGTCGTCAAAACAACAACCAGCGTTCACGATATGAAAACATAATGATTACGAATTTATAAAAGAAAAATTCCGCTATCTTGACTCGAATCAGGAGTGTACCACCGACGAAGTTGCCATATGAAGGTCTAAGACTTTTCATGGCCAACGAAAAATGAAAGCCGTTCATGAAATCGTAATCCCCTGTTGGCTAAACCGTAAACATTTTAATTTTTCGTGAACGTTTGTTACCATCCGTTCACGATTTTGGCACGAAATTGTTCTATTAGTAATCACACTTATAATTAAGTAGTAACTGAATGACAGCGGGGTGAATGCAGGTTTTAAGAAGTGATAAAAAAAGGAGAAATTCAATAAGCGTTTGGATAGAATTGCGTTCTATCACGCAAAATAAAGCGATAATAGGAGATTTTCAAACAAGGAGAATTTCAAAAAACCTACGTATTATTATCGCCCCAACGAGTGAGTCTTTTTATACCAAACTATAAAACCGATTCAACTTTATTTCATTTCTTAAAAAAAAAAAAAATTATTTGATTGTAGTCTTTTTTACTGAAAAAAACATGCCGGCTTCTATGATTTTGGTATTGATACCGAGTATGATACCAACTATAGAATTAAAATAAGGATAACTTGTAGACACAATTCTCTTTTAAATTTGAGTTTTGCATACTTGATCCTAGGGGATTTTTTTTCAGGTACTTTCTTCATGTTCTCTCAAAGTATTTTAAAGTAATATGAACGAGAAATTAAATTTCCAAATTCATGGTCGACTTCAAGTAGAAATTAGGTTTTGTTTCAAGTAAGAAACGTCTTTAAAATAAAGTGTTGAACAATTTTCCTATTTTTAAAAGCATTTTTGCTTTGTAGTGATAATACAAAAAGTCAACAAATTTAGAAATGATTTCATTCATTTTAAAGAATTTTCCAGAATTATTAAATTCAAGTTGACCTTAGTCAAACAAAATTTTCTTTCATGTTAAGATTAACATTTTTAAGTCGAATCACTTAACTATAGGGACAAGTTTATCGACTTTTGCACAAGGAAAAAATATCATATCATAAGCGAATTGTACTTAGCATAGAAGACGCATTTCTCGTCTTCTATGCTAAGTAAAATTCGCTTTCACATGATGAGGACATGAAATCTTTGGCCCCATGACAATATATACATTTTTTTTCAGTGTATGAATAAACTTATTTCTCACATCACATGAAGTACTTTTGTAGCGTATGCTTTAACAGACTTGCGCCCTGTAACAAATATCGATTTCCGACTATATAAGGTATATATATTCTTGATCAGGGAGAAATTCTAAGACGATATAACTATGTCCGTCTGTCTGTCTGTTTGTTGTAATCACGCTACAATCTTCAATAATGAAGCTGTCGTGCTGAAATTTTGCACAAACTCGTCTTTTGTCTGCAGGCAGGTCAATTTCGAAGATGGGCTATATCGGTCCAGGTTTTGATATACACTTCATATAAACCGTCCTCCCGATTTGGGGTCTTGGGCTTATAGAAACCGTAGGTTATATCCAATTTGCCTGAAACTTGAAATGTATGTTAGAAATATTTTGGGGCCGTAAAGATGTGTGCTGACAATGGTGAGTATCGGTCTATGCTTTGACATAGCCCCCATATAGACCGTTCTCTCGATTTTAGTTCTTGGGCTTCTAGAAACCGGAGTTTTTATCCAATTTGCCTCAAATTGAAAATCTAGAGGTATTTTAAGACCATAATGAGGTGTGTCGAAAATGGTAATTATCGGTCCCTGTTTTGGTATAGCCCCCATATAGACCGATCTCCCGACTTTACTTCTTGGCTTCTAGAATATATAGTTTTTATTCAATCTGCCTGAAATTGAAAATCTAGAGGTATTTTTGGACCACAATGAGGTGTGCCGCAAATGGTAATTATCGGTCCATGTTGTGGTATAGCCCCCATATAGACCGATCTCCCGATTTTACTTCTTGGGTTTCTGGAAACCATAGTTTATATCCAATTTGCCTGAAAATCTAGAGTTTTTTTAGGACATAAATAGGTGTTCTGAATATTTTGTGCATCGGTACAGGTTTTCATATAGCCTCCTTAAAAACTGGCCCGATTGGGGTCTAGATTCTAGAACCGCCATATAGACCGATATAGAAGGCGCACTGATCATGAAAATTGCTTGAAACTGAATGTAAAATTTCAAGTAAAATTTTTAAATGTTTCTTCGAGAAGCGTGTTGGTTGAACTGATCTGCTTGAGAGAATATTTGTCATAAAATCCCCTGAAATTCTATATATTATCAAGTAAGACGCTACGACGAAGAATTTTCAAAGGAAACTATTATATTTGATTCATGGCGGTGATTCATACTTAAGATTCGGCCCAGCCGAATTTACTGCTGTATATACTTGTTTTGCGTAGTTAAATTTACTAAAAAACGGGAAAAATTATACACAAATAAAGCATACAGATTTACTAAATTCATACTTGTCACAAAATAGTTAATTATTTCTATAAATTTATAAATTTTACTATAACATTCTTGCAATTTTTCTTCAATCTAAAACAACAAGTGAAAAAAATAATTATGTCTAATAAATTTTTTTGAATTTGTCAAAAAATGTTTTCCTATTTTTGTGATATCAGCCTGATGTTAGCGTTTGTAATATTGTTTAGTTAAAATTTTCGAAAAATAATCTAAATTTTCTAAAATTAACCAATATTTTTCTTCATGGTGGTTTCACTGTTTTTTCAGTGTTCACTTTCTAATGAGTTATTCTACAAACGAACTACACAATTTTACTAAATTAAAAATTTTTAGAAAATAATTTACAAATTTTCCTACATGACTATATTTTATTTAAATTTTGTCCGTGTGGAATTTTGTACAGCTCTGAGAACATTTTAACGAATATTTTTTCGCGAAATGTGAACATTTTCTCAAAAAACAGAAAACTATTACTAATGCCCAATAAATTTTCTTCAACATAAATAATTATTTGTACCAAAATAAAAATTTTCTGAAATAAACCTATATTTGTTTCACGGAAGGTCACATTTTTTGGATGCATGTGATTTCCACTGATCACTGTGATCTCATCCATGGATCTATCTTATAGTAGGGCATTTCAGTCTCTATCACAAAAATGGCCATATAATTAACATGCAAATCAATCATTTTAAATCCACTGCTAAAAACACAATATCCAAATTAAATAACAAATAATTTTAATTCCCATCATTTTTTTGCCCATTTTCTCCCATTTCAGGTATGTGATGTCTTCTTTTGTGTTTCTTTTGGTTACTTTTGTGATATTCAAATTCAACCTCCATATCTATTTGTGGATAAGCTACGCGCATGCGTATGGGTAATTTGTAAGTATTAAATATTTTGCTTTCTCAACTGGAGATTATATGGAGTTTCTCATTTTTATGGCAGTGTCACCACCATGTCAAATTTAATATTATTTGATTTGTTAAAGTTTTAATTTGCACTGGTTTCGTGAGGTTTCTGTTGCTTCATTGCAGATTTCCTGCTTTGTTCTCTTAAATGGCTTATGGTGGATGACCATGTTCGTGCCGATGGTAACAAATATGCCTAGGCTATCAAACTGGGAGGGGAATCTTTTTTTTGCTAGGCTGAAAGATAAACTCTAAGCAAGAATAATTTTTACTACTATAGAAGAATGTTTAAGAAGCAAAGCGGCAATCTAGAGACAAGCAAAAACAAAGATCTAGACGACTTTTATAGTAAGGTCAGTGAAAAGCATGATGCACAGTGGCAAAAATTTAAAATTGAAAATCAAATAAAAACTAAACAAATCATTACAAAATATGGAACATTTTCATTGCTTATATCTATGTTTTTATTTATTTAAATATTTTGAATTATTTAGCTAATATTTAATTTTGTCCTTGTTATTTCCTTCCCACTGTTCAATGCTTTGGTATATCATAGTCTTGATTGTTTTACATGTTAAAATGACATTAATTCTCTTTGTTTTTTTGTTTGCGTTTTAATTCCATTCTCCAAGATTACCTACGTGCATGAGATGTCGTAATCAGCAATTTTTTTTTATTCTCTATACAAGCTTGGCCATTCGAACAGAGTGAAGCTATGGTGAAGCAATGACCATCGCATGGCAAGAATTTCATTTCTACGATTTCACAGTTAATAAACTCTGATTGTCATATTCGGTTTATTTTCATGGTCAATGGGTGTGCACATATGCGAGAAAATTTAAAGAGGGATTTAAAAATATCACCGGGAAGAAAATATTAGGAGGAAAAAAGTTAACATATGTTAACTATTTTAATCAAAGAATATTTCCTATGAAAATTCCTAAACAAGTATTCCACCGTAACGAATCTGAATCCGTACCGTATCAAATATAAAGGATTTCTTTATTCCGATTATTTGATAATATCTAGAATTTCAAATGGATTTCTTGAAAAATCCTCCCCCAAGATGATCGGTTTAAATTTTACGGTTCCCGAAGTTAAATTTAAAGTTTCCGCATATTCCATATTTTGGATTTATAAGAACCATTTTTGTTTCAGTTTTAGAGGAATTTTAGGGGTAGTTTTCTACTCACATTACTCGATGTGCACGAGTCGATGTAGAGTTCGGCTTTTATTCCATTAAGAAGTTTAATAGAGAGACTGGAGTATTTGTGAGCTACATCAAACATTTACCAATAACAATTGAAATTTGATATATCTCTTTATTGACCTAAAATACATCTAGATTATAAATTTCTGTCAAATCGAATAAAAATTGCGATGTCTAGAAGCTAGAACCTTAAGAAATTAAATTTGGAGGCCGGACTGATATAGACAGACATCGTCAGATTGTATAGGAATTTTTCCCTGATCATCTATATTTGATATAATTGGCTGTGTTGCAAATAGAAAGATAGACTTATAGTACCCTCACCACAGTCTTATGGCTTGATATAACGGACTGTCACAAAGCCTAACCTAAAACTAACCTCCGACCATCCGACCCCGTCATGTTTTTATTGTTCGCACGATTTCGATCGCAATTATTAACCGACTTTAATGAAATTTGGTATAGGGTGTGTTTAGGGCACAAGGACGAAGAAATTGAATGAAATTTAGATATAGCTCTCCTATATATGTATCGCCCGATTTTTACAAATCGGTTCACTTTGCGCCTTTTCACTAACCGATGGTCGTCAAATTTGTCACAAAGAAATCTTTTTCATCAACCTCCAAGTTTGCATAATTTGATCGAAATCGGTTCATATTTAGATATAGCTCCAATATATGTATCGCGAGATTTTCGTCTATTATTGCCCGGTGAATTGGCTAAGCACGCTGTCAGTGAAGGTACCAAAGCTGTTACTAAGTACACCAGCTAAAACTCTGGCTCTGAGGCCATATAAGTCTATATCGGGCGAAAGATGTATATGAGAGCTATATCTCAATCTGAACCGATTTCAATAAAATTTAGCACACTTGACTACAGTCCTGGTGCAAAATTTCAAGCAAATCAAGGTAAAACTCTGGCTGGCTCTGGCGATTGGACTTAAATTGCAACCTGGATTTTGATCACAAAAATTTGTTCACAGACAGACGGACTGGCAGACGGACATCGCTAGATCGATTCAGGGACCCACCCTGAGCATTATTGCCAAAGACACCATGTGTCTATCTCGTCTCGATCTGGGTTTTGCAAACATATGCACATTTCAATAATTTGTAGTATTTTATTTTTTATACCCTCCACCATAGGATGGGGGTATATTAACTTTGTCATTCCGTTTGTAACACATCGAAATATTGCTCTAAGACCTCATAAAGTATATATATTCTGGGTCGTGGTGAAATTTTGAGTCGATCTGAGCATGTCCGTCCGTTCGTCCGTCTGTTGAAATCACGCTAACTTCCGAACGAAACAAGCTATCGACTTGAAACTTGGCACAAGTAGTTGTTATTGATGTAGGTCAGATGGTATTGCAAACGGGCCATATCGGTCCACTTTTACGTATAGCCCCCATATAAACGGACCCCCAAATTTGGCTTGCGATTGCTCTAAGAGAAGCAAATTTCATCCGATCCGGCGGAAATTTGGTACATGGTGTTAGTATATGGTCTCTAACAGCCATGCACAAATTGGTCCATATCGGTCCACTTTTAGGTATAGCCCCCATATAAGCGGACCCCCAAATTTGGTTTGCGATTGCTCTAAGAGAAGCAAATTTCATCCGATCAGGCTGAAATTTGGTACACAATGTTAGTATATGGTCTCTAACAACCATGCAAAAATTGGTCCACATCGGTCCATAATTACATATAGCCCCCCATATAAACCGATCCCCCGATTTGGTTTGCGGAGCCTCTAATAGAACCAAATATCATCCGACCCCTCTGATTTGGCTTGAGGAGCCTGTAAGAGAACCAAATTTCATCCGATCCGGCTGAAATTTGGTACATGGTGTTGGTACATGTTCTCCAATGACCATGCAAAAATTGGTCCACATCGGCCCATAGTTATATATAGCCCCCATATAAATCGATTCCCAGATTTGTCCTCCGGAGCCTTTTGGAGGAGCAAAATTCATTCGATCCGGTTGAAATTTGGAACATGGTGTTAGAATGTGGTCTCTAACAAACAGCGTTGCCAATTTAGCTTTTTTCCCGCTAGATTTGGCTTTTTTTGAAGACGTTTAGCGGGAAAAAAATGCATTTAGCTTTTAGCTTTTTTTCTGGCTTTTTTCATGACCCTTTTAGCTATTTTTGGCTTTTTTTATTTTCGACATGTTTCTATTGAAATATGGATAAATCGGCGTTTTTATCTAAGCCTTGCTGCAAGTATAAGGGGTTTCCACATATTTCAAAGCTCAGTTGAAACATTAATAATGAGTCCAGCCATTATGTGGGCATTCTTGTAGCAAATACACCTTGTAAAGTTTTTTCATTAAATACATAAAAGTTATGGTAAACTTTAAATCTACTATTACCATACAAATTTGTTAGATAAACTGTCAGTAAATTATTGGGAATATTATCATTTGACTCGTTTATCCTTTTTATGTTATTATAATATTCTAAAGTTATTACGATATTACTAAATTAAAATAGTAGATGTGAATAGCTTTGTGCACTGAAAAAATACGAACGCGAATTTTGGTTATAATAGCATTTGTGAATTTCTTTTATATAAACTGTTTTCCTTGTCCAAAAGACGATAAAGTCGTTTTGTCCTTATAATTAAGTGATTCAACTTAAAAATGGGTATGTTTTCATGAAAGAAGGAAGAATTAATGAAATAGTCTTTAAATGTGAGGAGTTTTTGCATCTTAACCACAAACCAAAATAGCGTTCAAAAAGAGAAGATGTTTTTCAACACTTTATTTTAAAAACGTATATATACAATAATTTCTACTTGAAGTCGAGTCTGAATTTGGAAATTTAAGTTGGCGTTAGCACGTTTTTAAAGCACTTTGATAGCTCATGAAGAAAAGGAAAATGTTTTTACTGGGAAATGTAAACTATAGGTATTTTCTACAATTTAAATAAAAGTAATGTATTTCGAATTTTTCACAATTTCAAAACCAAACTAAAATTTTATTTAAAAAAATGACAAATCATTTTTTTACCAAATCCAAAGCATGCTTAGATCATTTAATATTTTAAAAAAACAAGTAAATAAAATAAAGGTGTTGGGAAGATAGCTCCCACAAAACGAAGGACTTCCAATAAAAAATTTGTGATAGTAATCAAAATGTATCGAATACGCAAACAGAGCTAAATGCCTTAGATATTGTTACAGTCTCACAGAAGTGAAATTAAAATGAAATTAATATGCATTGTAAGTAAAATAAAACCTTTAAGTTTGTTAAATTTTAATCAAAAATGTGACTTTTGATACAAAAAAATTTAGCTTTTTTTCTAGCTATTTTTTTAGCATTTTTTAGCTTTTTTTAGCTATTTTTTTTTGGGCAAATCTAGCGGTCTTTGGTGAAACAATTCTGGCAACGCTGCTAACAAACACGCAAGAATTGGTCCATATCGGTCCATAAGTATATATAGCCCCCATATAAACCGTTCCGCAGATTTGATCTCCGGAGCCTTTTGGAGGAGCAAAATTCATTCTATCCGGTTGAAATTTGGAACGTGGTGTTAGTATAAGGCCGCTAATATACATGCCAAAATTGGTTCATATCGGTCTATAGTTATATATAGCCGATCCCCAATCAAACAAAAATTGGTCCATATCGGTTCATATTCATGGTTGCCACTCGAGCCAAAAATAATCTACCAAAATTTTATTTTTATAGAAAACAAAATGTTATTTCTATAGAAAATTTTGTCAAAATTTTATTTCTAAAGAAAATTTTTTCCAAATTTTATTTCTATAGAAAATTTTTTCCAAATTTTATTTCTATAGAAAATTTTTTCCAAATTTTAATTTTATAGAAAATGTTGTCAAAATTTTATTTTGTCAAAACTTTATTTCTATAGAAACTTTAAACTTAATTATATACGTATTTAATCGGCCTTTTTTAGTTTAATATATACCACGTATGGACTATGTGGTATATGTTATGGTGTTAGGAAGTTTTAAGATACCTTGCCATCGGCAAGTGTTACCGCAACCCAAGTAATTCGATTGTGGATGACAGCCTTCAGTAGAAGTTTCTACGCAATCCATGGTGGAGGGTACATAAGCTTCGGCCAGGCCGAACTTACGGCCGTATATACTTGTTTTAAGTTGTTTTTAACCCATTTGAAACAAATAAAGTTAAAATAAACCATTAAAGATATGACAAAAGCGAGTTATAAAAAATTGAATTTAAACAACTTCCTGTGTAGTTAAAAAAGAGCAACTTTGGGAGGAAGTGCTTTTAAAGCTGTGCCTACCAATTTTTTTGTTGAGTTTATATATTAACTGAAATTTAGCTCATAGTAACTTTTTGTGGTATCAACCAAACCTACAAAACATCATCCAAATCGATTCAGAATAGCTCCCAAATATATATATCGCCCGATTTTGAAAATTTTCCCCTTCTTACCTTATTTGACCACAATGGCCTCATGTATTAACAGATCGTAATCAAATCAGTTCAGAGTTAAATATAGCTCCCATATAAATATATAGCCCTCGTTTTTCAAAAATTTGTCTCTAAAAACTTTATTTTGAACCACAATAGCCTTATTTATCGTATTCAAATATAGCCCAAGGTAACTTTCTGTGGTATCAACCAAACCTGTAAAATCTTGACAAAACAATACTATAAAGTATTTTCTTTAAGTGCCTGAAAGACCTACTTCTGCAAAAACAAATCTATCCATATCTGGTAAAGAATTTGACCTCCCATTTTTTAATGATTAAAAAGACACAAAAATTTTTTCCCCTAAAACATCATTTATTGGTAATATTTAGCCATTCATAAGACCACACTCCTTAATAAATATGACATTTTGAAAAACTTCTTAAACCCAGCTGCAAATAATATTTTTTGACAAATACAACGAATGTATTTTTGTTTTTGTAAATAAACTCCCAAACAAAAAAATAAATAAAATTATTGCCAAAAATGTCCCATAAACCAAGACCAAGTCGTAAAAGGTGTTTGTAAGACAAGATGACATGATGTTCAGTTTAGCATAGATTTTCGATATCTAATACATGGGATTTTGTTTATATGCGAAAAATCAAGACATATCGGATACCGACTAGACATGATGAACACTCGTTGTAGATTGGCTAGACTTATTGCGTAAATTTTGTAATTTTATAAATTTAATGAAGGTTTCTTGCTACTGCTGTTTTCGAGTTTTCTGTCTGCGTTTTTATGTGGTTGCTACTGTTTTGTCGTTGGAGTTTTTTGTCAAGCATATCGTCACACAATGACCAATTTGGGAAATGATGTATGTTTTTAGCTTTTTCTTGTTTAATAGAGTATTAATTGTTTATTGCCAATTTGACCAAAAATATTTTAAAATCTATATGGGATGTCATACCTTACTTTTCCTTCAATGTATGTATTTTTAACCGTGCCGTTTAACTTATATATATATTCGTCTAAGACTCCATCAACAGTAGGATGGTTAGTAAAAACGGCGATTTAATAATTGATGAACCGCTTGTTAATTATTATTATTATATTATATTTTTTTTTCTTTGTTACGAATTATTCTCTATGACTTGAATTCGCCCAAGTAAAAAACAATATTATTCAACAACAAAATTTTAGGCAAAAACTCCTTCTTTATTATACAGTAAATAGTGGTAAAACAGCCTAGCAAACAAAATTGCAGTTCTCCAAGGTAACCACTTTTAAAATACATGCAAACAGGCTGTTCTACCGAGCTAAAAGAAGCTTTGTATCGAACTCATGTAGCAAAGCCAGTAAAAAAGTTATTTGGACCTGGCTGATAGTCATTTTTGTTGCAATGAGGAAGCCAAAAATTGAACCGTTTCGAGGATTAAGTCAACGGACCAGTCGGCTTTCTTCGCGGTTTCCGTATGTTTCCAGAAAGATGAATAACGTAGTGGCTAGCGATGGACAATAAATCGATTGATCAGTCTGTCACAATTTTTTGAAGCATTTCATAGTTTCGCTACAGGAAATTGTTCAACCACAGGACCGGTACAGGACTATTCGCTGATGAGTTTGGACCTGTCCCAGTTTTGGTCACAACGTATGGAAGGGACCGGTCACTTTAACATGGGTTTGTCACTGACAGAGTAAATTTACACTTTAGGACACGTCTTGGACTCATTCCAAAGGACACATGCTGGGACAATTTAGCAGGAGCATCGTATAACATAGAACTCGAAGTGAAAAAAAATTTTGAAATATGTCGAACAATAGGTTATTCTGAAAATTTTATTTCACTAAATGTATAGATTCATTAAGATTTTAATATCAAGCGTGTACGGAAATCAATAAGTTAAGACTATTTAAAAATTTAAAAAATAAATCTGAAAAAGAATAAGTATATACGGCTGTAAGTTCGGCCAGCTCGAATCTTATGTACCCTCCACCATGGATTGCATAGAAACTTGTACTAAAGACTGTCATTCACAATCGAATTACTTGGGTTGCGGTAACACTTGCTGATAGCAAGGTATCTTAGAACTTCTTAACACCGTCTCCTCAATTGTAAGTTAGTCCATACGGAGTATATATTAAACAAAAAAAAGGCCGATTAAATACGTATATAATTCAGTTTGACAAAATTAAAATAAAATTTTGACAACTTTTCTAAAGAAATAAAATTTTTACAAAATTTTCTATAGAAATAAAATATTTACAAAATTATCTATAGAAATAAAATTTTGACAAAATGTTCTATAGAAATAAAATTTTGACAAAATTTTCTATAGAAATAAAATTTTGACAAAAATTTTCTACAGAAATAAAATTTTGACGAAATTTTCTATAGAAATAAAATTTTGACAAAATTTTATATAGTAATAAAATTTTGACAAAATTTTCTATAGAATTAAAATTTTGTCAAAATTTTCTACAGAAATAAAATTTTGACAAAATTTTCTATAGAAAAAAATTTTTGACAAAATTTTCTATAGTAATAAAATTTTGAGAAAATTTTCTATAGAAATAAAATTTTGGTGGATTATTTTTGGGGATCGGCTATGTATAACTATAGACCGATATGGACCAATTTTAGCATGGTTGTTAGTGGCCATATACTAGCGAAATGTACCAAATTTCACCACGTACCAAATTTCAGCCGGATCGGATGAGCTTCGGAGGTCAAATCTGGGGATCGGTTTAAATTGGGGTTATATATAATTAAGACCGGTATGGACCAATTTCTGCATGGTTGTTAGAGACCCTATACTAACACCTCGTACCAAATTTCAACCGGATCAGATGAATTTTGCTCCTCCAAGAGGCTCCGCAAGCCAAATCTGAGCGTCAGTTTATAGGGGGGCTATACGTAAAAGTGGTTCGACATGGCCCATTTGCAATACTATCCGACCTACATCAATAACAACTACTTGTGCCAGGTTTCAAGTCGATAGCTTGTTTCGTTCGGAAGTTAGCGTGATTTCAACAGACAGACGGGCGGACGGACATGCTTAGATCGACTTAGAATTTCACCACGTCCCAGAATATATATATACTTGGAACAATATTTCGATGTGTTACAATTGTTCCTTAATACTGAGTTTTTTTTAATGTAACAATTTCTATTTTACCTGAAAATGGATATGTTGACTGTGAGACATTTTAAACTACTGGAAAAATTAACTTTTGACTATGAAATTATTGAATTTTTGATGAATTCTCAGTAAACTACTACAACTACATCATATTCCCATTTTAATTCAAAATAAAATGTTCGATTTTTGCACTTTTTCTCAGCGTGTATATTTAGTTGTAAATATTTGTGTATACAAGTAATTTACTTTATATGGGCGTATTAAAGTTATTTTTTTATTTCGAGTTTCATTGGTTTTCTTTTCATTGCAATGCCTTGTTAAAAAGACGCCTTGCTGTGGTTGTTTTGTTATAATGGCCCTCTTTTTGTTGTTGCCACAATGTGTCATTTTGTTGTGACACATATTAAAGGAAACTTGATGCTTTAAAGCCATTCATAAATTTTGCTCGAAATGTCTGAAAGTTTGCGTTGTGTGTCTGTTCGTTTATTTTTTGGTTTACAGCCTCCAAGTTGAGCTGGTGTTGCAGCTTTTTGAAGTGACACAAATAAATCTTCAAAATCTTAGAAAAGCTGCAACAACATTAACAAGACAAGAAAAACCTAACACCGCCAGTAATAGCAACTTAACAAATGTTGCACTTTACACTTGCCCATAAGTATGCCAATTGTGGTTGTTGTTGCTGTTTTGTTTGCAAGAACTAAAAGATATAGATACCGAACAGCCAGTGCAAATGTCTTGAGATGAAATGATTCGAAATACATAAAAAAACATGATTACATGAAATACATATGCCGAACATATGGTGTTTTTTAGGGTTATTATGTTTTTTTTTGTTGGGATTGTTGTTGGCGATCCCTAAAAGGCTTTCGATAGATTTATATATGGACAAGTTATATGAGCCGTCTGTTTTTTAAGCTGAAGGGGGAGAAATCTGTAGCTTTAATAACAAGTTGCTATAGGCAGAAAACCCAGAAAAAATTTTCTCTGATGTAGGTAATGTAAGTTAAGGATTTATAACACAAAATAACCAATATACGGTGTATTAGGTTTTTTGTGTAAATCGGCTTAAATCGGCTTAATTCATATTAATGTTAAAATCATAAATAGAAACAAAACGAATGAAACACTCACAAAAAACTCTGAAACAAAAACCGGTGACATTTATTTCCTTCAATTCCAAATAAACGCCCCCTTTTTCATTTTTTGTTCCTCAATAATTATGATATTCGATTCATGTTCAAATAGATTGTGCCTGAATTGTTTGTGTTTTTGTAATCTCTTCAAGTTTTCTATTTTTCATTCATTTGGGTTCTTTTCCCACTGGGGCATAGCACTTCAGCGTAATGTACTACTTTACTCTTTATGCTGTGTGCCCAAATGTGTGCTTGTGTGTCTTAAGTCTTTTGTTTGGTTCATTGTAATTTTATGATCAACAGCGTCATTAATGTCTAGTGTTGGATTGAAATGCATTTTATCTTGTCAGCCATTTGAAATATCTTTTTCATTTTTATGACAACATAATTGACATTTCACTAAATGACGGATATGGTACATAACAATTTCCCATAATACGATGAGATTACTCACCTCTCTATGCATCAATCTTAAATGGGAGTGCAACGTATGTATATCTCCAGAGTAAAGTCTTGAGTGTTTAGCGTTTTTTTTTCTTCTTTTACTTTTATTCTCTTTTAATTGTGACAAACATTTAATGGTAGGATAATTATTGCTATGACTCTATAAGATAAAGCATAATAATGGTAAATTCAGTAACCAGTAAAGGAATTTATATATTTTACATAAATTCATACAGTTGATACGTATCTTTAATGTTATAATTATTTGAATTTATGGTATTCATAAATAATGATAATTACAGAATTAACAAGTCAAAGTATTGTTCAGTTTTGCGATATTGAAATTCATATGTCTAGCAAAACTAAAATTTAGCTATGGGAACATGTTTGAGGGGATCATATTCCTACTCTGAGTGCAAGACTTCTGTTTAGTTAGAGACATTATAAACATTTTTTATATCATCTGGAGCAATATAATTATGGATTTTTAACAATATTAAATATCCGATTAATATGCCCCAAATGTCAACTGGAAATCAGCACCCATATAGGTTCTGCATGCTGGACACATAGCACTGAAAAAAAGCTTGCCCGTTTCCAAAGATTTTGTCTTTACTCTAAAAATTTTGGTATTGATTCCGAGCCAAAGAAGCGGAGAATACAAGTAAGGACACTTTTAAGACACAATTCTCTTTTTAATTTGGGTTTTGTGTACTTGCTTCTAGGAAGCAAATTTTAACTTTTTGTTTTTTAGCTTTTTTTCTTCATATGCTATCAAAGTCCTTTAAAAACAAGTTAACGACAACTTTATTTTCCAAATTAAGACTCGACTTCCAGTAGAAATTATGCTATCTATCAAGTAAAAAACGTCTTTAAAATAAAGTGTTGAAAAACATATCCTATTTTTTAACGGTTTTTTTGCTTTGTAGTCAAGATACAAAAAGACAACAACTTTAAAGGAAATTTCATTAATTTTAAAGAACTTTTCTGAATTATTAAAGTCAAGTTGACCTTAGTCCAAAAATGTTTTCTTTCATGCTATGATACCCATTTTTAGGTCAAATCACTTAACTATAAGGACAATATGATTTCATTGAAAAGTTTATCGACTTTTGGACAAGGAAAAAACTTTATATTAGAGAAATGCGTCTTCTATGCTAAGCAAAATTTGCATTCGTATTTTAAAAACATGAAATCTTTGACTTCACGACAATATTTTTTTCAGTGAGGTTAGGGTGGCAGCCCGGTGTATCAGGCTCACTTAGACTATTTACTTCTCTCTTACCACTGAGTGCTGCCCGATTCCATGTTAAGCTCAATGACAAGGGACCTCCTTTTTATAGCCGAGTCCGAACGGCGTTCCACATTGCAGTGAAACCACTTAGAGAAGCTTTGAAACCCTCAGAAATATCACCAGCATTACTGAGGTGGGATAATCCACCGCTGAAAAACTTTTTGGTGTTCAGTCGAAGCAGGAATCGAACCCACGACCTTGTATATGAAAGGTGAGCATGCTAACCATTGCACCACGGTGGCAACAGCTTCAAAAATGTGCCAATTATCCAGTGTAATCAGTACATCATCAGAGCAAACGTCACTCGCATTTATCTTCTGGTCAAGTTCACCATACATTCCAAGGACTGATCCTCTACCGGTCCTGGGGTTGACCTATTTCTCGTAGGGAATATTTATTCCACAAAATATATGTCTAGTAATTCGTTATAGTAGAGACCTGTAAACATTTTACAGCTCTCCAGGTATTCGACCTTACGAATCAAAAAAAAAAAAAAAATTACGACCATCAACATTTTGGTCGAAAATAGAAAATCAGCTGTTTCTTGATATTTGTATATGCCATACGATCCGATAGTCCCTCTGATTAGGTTTAAGCATACAAAACCCAACCTAAGTTGATTCACTTTTGCGCCCATTGTCTGGAGAGAGCAAACACGTCACCAGCCACTGCAGCCGCTGTTGTCACTCGAGCCAAAATAAATCTACCGAAATTTTGAGAAAATTATAACAAACACTAACAAAAAATTATGTCAAAATTTTATTTCTATATAAAATTTTGCTTAAATTTTATTTCTCTATAAAATTTTGCCTACATTTTATTTCTATATAAAATTTTGCCTACATTTTAGTTCTATAAAAAAATTGACAAAATTTTAGTTATATGGAAAATTTTGTCAAAATTTTATTTCTACAGAAAATTTTGTCAAAATTTTATTTCTATAGAAAATTTTGTCAAAGTTGTATTTCTGTAGAAAATTTGTGAAGCATCTCTTAGTTGTATAGGAATATTTTGTAAAAACCATTAACAATTCTACCAATCTACGAAACAGTAAAAACTCTACCATTTTTGGTAGAATTCTCCGTGATCGCAGTGCATACCTAAAATTTCGTACGGTTTCGTACTTAACAATTTTGAAATGCCTGGGATGTTTCCTGCCATCGATTTGGTTCTGCTCTTGTCATACTATGTATTCATTAGACCTCTGTAGTATAATGGATAGACATTCATTTTGTTGCTATCTAATATATCAAAACAGAGCTCACAAAAATCCATATTCATATCTGAATTTATAATTAAAACGAGTATAGCATTTAATTGTTTCCCAGCAACAAAAAAAAAATGTGTACCCGAAAAATAGTCAAAATGTTCTTTTTGGATTCGGAATCGGTGCAAAGTTGGCGCAAAAGCGATGAATTTAACATGGGCTTGTCATAGGACGGATGTCGACCATTTCAACAAGAGTTGCACTGAATTTACATCACTTCCTAAGGTGTGATCCGAATTAAATGTTTTGGATGTTAATTAAAATGTTATGTGATATTTTGATAAATAAACAATTTTTTCATTTTCTTATGATTTTTAATGTATCCTAACACAGAAAAAAATTTCACGAACATTTTTCCAATTAAAATCTTAATTGAATTTTAACAAATATTCAATTAAAAATTTAATTGATTCATCAAATTTTTTAATTGAAACAAAAATCAATCACACAAATTACTAATATAAATTAATTTTTTAATTGGATTAATTATTTTTTAATTAGATCAATTAATTTTTTAATTGGATCAATTAATTTTTAATTGACTGCCAATTAAATTTTTAATTTATACTATCATTTCTGTGACTAAAGACATTTCAATTAAAAAATTAATTGGATCAATTAATTTCGTGATTGAATCAGCATTTTTTTTGTGAACGCTTGTCTGAAACGTTTGACCTCAAATATTTTCAAAAATTCGCAATTTATAGAATGGATTTATCATTTTTTTCGACTAAATTTGAATAAATTGTACCATTTAAAAAAAGTTAAAATTACTCCTTAAAAATATGAAAAATATCGAGTTATAATAAATTTAATTAAAATTTCTTCCTAGGTAGTTAAAATGAAGAACATCTTTGGGAGAGTATTTTTGGAAGTGTAGTGCCTTTAAAAGAACTTCCAATTTTTTTTGCTGGTCTATTAAAGTTAAGTGCCATTGAAACTGAAATACTAAACTTTAATAAAGGTTCAATTAAAAATGAGAGAGATGTTTTGCTCTACCATAAAACAATTAATTGCGAATATAACAGATAAAAATGTGAAATGTTTATTTTTGTTAAAAAACGTTTATTTTTGTTACAAGTGCTTTGGCATTAGTCCAAGATTTCCTTAAAAGAATTTTCTACAATCCAAACAATGCGAAGAGCTTACCATCACAATTTAAAAAGACTCAAAAATTTTAAATGTATACATAGTATATTTATCATGGTCAATGAAATATTATTCCACACTTAATAATACAAATTAAATTTACCTTCCTTGAAATATATAACTTGGCAAATAAAATTAAATCAATCAATACTGCGGGCACCAAATTTTTAGATTTTTTTGTTTTTCCAAAAACCTACACTCACTGAAAACACACCCTAAAGCCATCTTCTTTAAAGAAAACTAATGTTCTCTCAAATATTTATCTTTTCCTTTGATTGTTATCTTAAATTTTTATATCTATAATTTTCTTTTATTTTGTACTTGAAGAATTCAAAGCAAATTTTAAAAAATAATAATAACTAAACACCCACATATTTTTCTTACTTACTAGAAGCAAAATACTCACCCACCATTCACAAACTCAATAAACACCTTAATAATAACGGCAGAATTGTAGCCCAAAATTGTATAACCATAATAGAGTAGGAATAGAGATAACAGCGAGAAAATACCAAAGTCATAGAAAGAAATCCTTCTTCTTTCGATGGTAACTGGCCCACTAACATAGAAAAAATGCCATACTCGAAATGGATAATCTGGAGTTTATTATTGTTTTTGAAAGTAGAATTCTAATGCAAGCATTTAAGAGTTTTGAGGTTATTTTGCTATAGCATGGGATTTATTTTTTCATTGCATTGTTGTTTTGGCAGTAGCTTTACTTGGCACCCACTTAACAGCTGAACAGCAAAAAAACGAAATATCGTAGATAACGTGACACACCATAGACTGAACCTAACAACAGAAAGTGGCCAAGACACCACTTGAACCATTGGAAAAATATTATGGAGGTATGAGAAGGCAAAACAAAAAATTGACAACGAACAGTGCCGTTATTTCAAAAGATAATTGTCGTTTTAGACGTCATTTCAGAAAATGAAGTGTTTGCCATGCTATCTAAAGATCAAGATCACAACAAAGTGTCTTGGATTTATGTGGACGGTATTTGACAACATCAATGTGCCCTATGGCAAAAATTTGTAAAGGAAAATAGTTCCTTTTCACTTAAAGGGTGATACCGCCAAAATTTGGTCAATATAAACTTGACGTATTTCTTTCAATTTTGCATTTAAAAAACCTGAGCACCCCTCATTTTGAAGGTGTGTGTGTGTGTAGAATGTTGCTCATATTTTGATTTTGGAATTCACTCTTCAGTTGTCAAAATGCCGTCCAAGCAAGAAGAGCAGCGTATCAAAATTTTGCTCGCGCATCGCGAAAATCCGAGCTACTCGCACGCAAAGCTGGCAAAATCGCTAAAAGTTGCCAAATCAACCGTTATAAATGTAATTAAACTGCTTGGGGAACGTTTGTCGACAGCCAGGAAGTCTGAATCGGGGGGAAATCGAAACCCGGAAGCCGCTGAGACGACAAAGAGAGTTGCCGGTAGTTTCAAGAGAAACCCTAACCTCTCTCTCCGAGATGCCGCAAATAAGCTGGGTGTATCTTCTACAACCGTGCATCGAGCCAAAAACCGAGCCGACTATCGACTTACAAGAAGGTAGTGACTCCAAATCGCGATGATAAACAAAATACGACGGTCAAAGCGCGATCCCGGAGGCTGTACACGACGATGCTGACGAAGTTTGACTGCGTGGTAATGGACGACGAAACCTACGTCAAAGCCGACTACAAGCAGCTTCCGGGACAGGAGTTTTATACCGCAAAAGGAAGGGGAAAGGTAGCAGATATTTTCAAGCACGTAAAACTGTCAAAGTTCGCAAAGAAATATCTGGTTTGGCAAGCCATCTATACCTGTGGCTTGAAAAGCAGCATTTTCATAGCTTTCGGGACTGTCAACCAAGAAATTTACGTGAAAGAGTGTTTGAATAAACGTCTGCTACATTTCCTGAAGAAACACGGTTGTTCCGTACTGTTTTGGCCGGATTTGGCATCTTGCCATTACGGTAAAAAGGCCATGGAGTGGTACGCCGCCAACAACGTGCAGGTGGTTTCCAAGGACAAGAACCCTCCCAACACGCCAGAGCTCCGCCCAATTGAGAAATACTGGGCTATTGTGAAGCGGAACCTAAAGAAGACCAAAAAAACTGCTAAGGACGAGCAGCAGTTCAAGGCAAACTGGCTTTCTGCGGCGAAGAAGGTGGACAAGGTGGCTGTACAAAATCTGATGGCAGGTGTCAAGCGTGAGGCAATTCGGATTTGGAAAAGCGAAAGCCTAACTGAATATTTTTTCTGAATTTTATACTAATTGAACTTGAAAAAGAAATTTAATTTGATTTTTTAAATAAACGATTTCACCGATCTACACGCGTTTTCCCTTGACCAAATTTTGACCGTATCACCTTTTAATAAGTGTTACATAAGAGAAAAGACTTATTGAAACAAATTGACGATTTTTTTTCAAAACTTTTCTGCATTTAACTTATTCCTCTTTGGACTCATCTGGAAATATGTTTTCTGCGTATTGGACCACATCGTGGCCGATGATAATATTTAGATGTAGATATTGATCTTTCCAACTTTCGAACTAGAACGAAGTTATATGCGACCAATGTTAGGAAAATACGGAGAATTTGGATTTTTACCAAAAATTTTACCTTCAATAGATAATCTTGTCAAAACTTCATTTCTATAGAAAATTTTGTCAAAATTTCATTTCTATAGAAAATTTTGTCAAAATTTCATTTCTATAGAAAATTTTGTAAAAATTTTATTTCTAGAAGAATGTTATTTCTATATAAAGTTTTTGTCAAAATTTTATTTCTATAGAAAGTTTTATCAAAAATTTTATTGCTATAAAAAAATTTGTCAAAATTTTATTTCTGTAGAAAATTTTGTCAAAATTCTACTACTGTAGAAAATTTTGTCAAAATTTTATTTCTAAAGAAAATTTTGTCATAAATTCATTTCTATGAAAAATGTTCTCAACATTTTATTTCTATAGAAAATTTTGTTAAAATTTTGTTTCTATAGAAAATATTGTCAAAAATTTTATTTGTATAGAAAATTTTGCCAAAATTTTATTGCTACAGAAAGTTTTGTCAAAATTTTATTTTTATAGAAAATTTTGTCAACATTTTATTTTTATAAAAAATTTTGTCAAAATTTTATTTTTATAGAAAATTTTGTCAAAATTTTATTTTTATAGAAAATTTTGTCAAAATTTTATTTTTATAGAAAATTTTGTCATAAATTCATTTCTATAGAAAATTTTGTAAAAATTGCTATTCAAAATTTTATTTCTATACAAAATTTTGTCATAAATTCATTTCTGTAGAAAATTTTATCAAAAATTTATTTTTATTGAAAAATATCTTGTGCAAATATTATAGAATATTGTCAAAATTTTATTTCAATACAAAATTTTGTCAAAATTTGGTTTCTATAGGAAATTTTGTCAAAATTTAATTTCTATACAAAATTTTGACATAAATTCATTTCTGTAGAAAATTTTGTCAAAATTTTATTTCAAAAAAAAAAATATGTGAATATTTTATTTCTATAGAAATTTTTATTGCAATAGAAAACTTTGTCAAAATTTTATTTCTATAGAAATTTTATTTCCAATTTTTTATTTGTATAGAAAATTTTGTCAAAAATTTTATTTCTATAGAAAGTTTTGTCAAAAATATTCTAAAGAATATTTCGTCAAAACTTTATTTCAATAGCAAATTTTGTCAAAATTTTAATTCTATAGAAAATTTTGCCATAATTTTTTTTCTATAGAAAATTTTGTTATAATTTTGTTTCTATAGAAAATGTTGTCAAAATTTTATTTCTGTACAAAATTTTTTCAAAATTGTATTTCTATATAAAATTTTACCAAAATATTATTTCTATAGAAAATTTTGTCAGAATTTTATTTCTAGAAAAATGTTGTCAAAAATGTTATTTCTGTAGAAAATTTTGCCAAAATTTTATTTCTATAGAAACGTTTGTCAAGATTTTATTTTTTTAGAAAATTTTGCCATAATTTTATTTCTATAGAAAATTTTGTCATAGTATTATTTCTATTGAAAATTTTGTAAAAATTTTATTTCTGTAGAAAATTTTGTCAACATTTTATTTCTATAGAAAATTTTGTCAAGATTTTATTTCTATAGAAAATTTTGCTATTATTTTATTTCTATAAAAATTGTTTTCAAAATTTTATTTCTGTAGAAAATTTTGTCAAAATTTTATTTCTATACAAAATGTCAAAAATTTTATTTCTATAAAAAATTTTGTGGAAATTTAATTTCTATATAAACTTTTGTCAAGATTTGATTTTTTAGAAAATTTTGTCATAATTTTATTTCTATAAAAATTGTTTTCAAAATTTTATTTCAATAGAAAATTTTGTCAAATTTTTATTTCTATAGAAAATGTTGTCAAAAATGTTATTTCTATAGAAATTTTTGTCGCAGTTTTATTTCTGTAGTAAATTTTGTAAAAATTTTATTTCTGTAGAAAATTTTGTCAAAATTTTATTTCTATAGGAAATTTTGTCAAGATTTTATTTCTATAGAAGATTTTGTCATAATTTTATTTCTATAAAAATTGTTTTCAAAATTTTATTTCTATAGAAAAATTTGTCAAAATTGTATTGCGATAAAAAGTTTTGCCAAAATTTTATTTCTAAAGAAAGTTTTATCAAAAATTTTATTCCTATAGAAAATTTTGTCAAAATTTTATATTTATAGAAAATTTTGTCAAAATTTTATTTTTATAGAAAATTTTGTCTTAAATGCATTTCTATAGAAAATGTTGTAAAAATTCTATTTTCGAAAAAAAAATATGTTGTTAAAATGTTATACAATATTGTCTAAATTTTATTTCTATCGAAAATGTTCTTAAAATTTTATTTCTATAGAAAATTTTGTAAAAATTTTATTTCTGAAGGTATTTTGTGAAGTACCTCTTATTTGGAGAGGAATATTGTGCAAAATCTACCAAAAAGATGAAGAATTCTATCAATCTACCAAACAGTAAAAAATGTGGCCCTAAATCGTGGAGAAAAAACTAGTTCTTTGCCGCTGTTCCCCAAATTCGGGGTCTAAGCGTCCTAAGGATTCGTATTTTTACAGCTCTGTTTTTCTTCCTCATTAGAGTACATTTTCGAGTGTCCTTCTTACCCAATTGACGGAAAACCAAATTTTGAGCTGAATGCATTCAATTTCCGTCTATAATGCAGACAAATATCTAGGATAGAATAACATCATACAAACTAATAATTTCTCTTACCTCTATATACCCTTCAAAGTAATAAAGTCTTTTATTATGAGATTAATATGTCACAAAATTAAGTAGGGCTTTGTGCAGTTGTTTAGCACGCTATTTATTTTCTTCAGCGAAACAAAAATGAATATTTATGATCTCTACACAGTAGATTTTCTCATATGATTTTTTTCCATAGGACATGGTTTGATTTTTTATGGTCACACATTTGAGCCATTTACAGTTGGCATTTTACCATAGATTTAACGCCATCAAGTGGGTGGACATTTATGTTCATGTAAGTACATACTTGTGTACTTACTGATTGCTCATATGTCTTTTGTGGGATTTCAAGTGTCTTTGTTATCGTTCGTTCGTTCCGAGATTTTGCAAAATGATTGTTGGTGAGAAACTTAACTATTTATCATAGTCCAAATGTGGTCTAATATTTCAAGTATAAAAAAAATTAACACTTGAAAATATTTCCTTACATGGAGGTATTTGTGTATTAACAAAATATGAGGATCAATGAATTTAGACAACAAATCTATTTCATTTATATAACATACAAAAGCGATAAAAAAAACAATTAATATCAAAAAGGAAACCGTCTAAGGTCGGGTTAAGTCGACTGTAAGATATCATACAACAGGCACCATCACTTTTGGGAGAAATTAGTAATTTTTTTAACTGATTTTTAGTTAAAGGGAGTACTATTATCATAGATAAGATGTACGAAAGAAAGATTAGCTATCTACCCGTATCCTAAAGCACCTTGTTCATTATATGCTAGTGTGTAATATATTTATGAAAATTGGCGCATAAATATAAAAAGGGTTATATTAAGTTAATGAGGCTACTATTGTTTTTCTGATATCAAAAGGAAATATTAAATTGTAGAATTTATTATTATTTTTATTTTATTATTTTTTATTCATTTAATCAACCAACGCCTCTGTGGACTAAATGTTGATATATTTGATACAATTCAAAGCAAATTGCTTAAGACGAATTTGGTTTTTAATAATAATTTGTCTAAAATAGATTGATGTCTCTCAAAACCTTAGTTTGAGAAGAAACTAAGGTAAACTTATTAAATGGATTTTTTTTGGGCTGAGTGAGAGGGTTTTCCCGTTTTCGGAAAAATCCAAATTGCTCCCAATACTCCCTTTTTTGTGGAATATATGATACTTTGGTATAACACCTTTATATTGTAAACAAACTCGACATAAATATCAGGGTATTAAAAGTCACGAACATGTACCCGAAAATGGCTACACAGTGACAAAAATCCACGATTTCGTATTGACAGACCGGCAATACAAGATCAGGAGACTGATTTTCCAAAGATTGTATGGGTCATGGGTCATGAGAAAGCTGTCGGCGCGGTGGGTACCACGTTTGCTCACTTCGAAGAACAAACCCTATCGTAAAACCATTTTTGATCAATGCTTGATACTGGTTACGCCCAGTCCTAGGTATTTTCTGTGATTTATTGGTGCACAACGATTATTAAAGAACTCTTCAAAGAGTGTGCTACACACCGCAAGACCTACTCCAAAGAAGGCGAATTCTGTGGCGCTTTAATGAAAATTTGCCGCAAAACCAAAAAAATAAAATAGGATCCCAAAAATTGTATGGAAAAGAACAACGGCAATTTTTTACGTTTTTTTAGGGATTAACTTCATTTCGTTTTTGGGACCCGTTTGTATTATGAAAATAAAGCCCTGGTCCTATTTTCCCATTCTGAAGTTTGACAATGGTGACAAGTATACACCCTTTTGACATTGTGAATAGCATTGTATCGCATCAGATGTGATGTGTGGCTTTCTGCCGAGCTTCCTTCTATTGGCAAAGTCCGAAGTGGGCTCACGCAATTCTCAAGCGATTCATGCTGAAAAGCTCCAATTCCAATGAAAATCTTACAATAATTATCCCAGTTCAACTATATGAGTCTTTGGATATTTTAATTTCTATAAATCTACTGATGTCAATCTATAAACTTCTTCATAATAGTTGCAGTATAAGTTCATAAGCATCAAATATGTATTTGCTTAAATAAATAAAAAGAAAATCTGAGTCGACGACATGATTTATGAAATCTTGAAAAATTATTTTTGGTAGAGCCATTTTCATATTGATTAAAGTTTTTATATTGTAACCACATAAGTTATCAATATTTTCCCTTAAATCCATGACTTATATCACATTCCATATTCCTTGCTTATATTTTCTATTCTAGAATTTATAACACATATGTAGTTTCTTGTATTATCTAGAAAATTAAATAATTTTATTCTTTATTAACTAGTTTCTTATGATAATCCTTATCATTTGATTGATCTAAGTAATCAACTGTGTTGTTTATTACATTTCTGTCACACAATTTAAATGAAAAGCAGGCTAAGGCTTAACAACTTTTTCTTTTGCACAACCATAATAATTTTGTTGTTTTTCATTTTAGCTTTTGCAAAGATTAGATAATATCGTTCATTAAGCATTTTCCTTGATTCGTCAAACTCTGGCATATTGGCCAAAGAAAATAAGAATATATTTGGTCCTTTGGTTTCTAGTAATGAAAAATAGGCAAGACGACGGGAGTTAAAAGAGAAAAAAATTCAATTAAAATATTTTTCACTTGCCACTTGGAAAAACATCTGCCCCAAGAAGTTCTCATAATAAATCCGCCTTCAGTGGGCATGTATGTATATTAGAGTGGTTAAAGAAAAATTATTAGTTTGTGTAGAAAAGATATGAATACGTTCTTTAAAGATAATAGCGGATAATGACATAAGGACAAAGTTTATAAATTTCACAAATTTTTCTATAAAAATATGATTTTGACGAAATGCTCCACCTTTATATATAAATTCCTTTATATTAAATTTCCAATATGCACGTACTCTATGCTTTCATCCACCCATATAATTCTCTAGTCATTATGATCCATACAATTTTGTGCTACAGCAGTAGTAGTAGTGATAGTAGTAGGGAACAGTAGGAACCCTACACCTGAAACCCATTTGTGTGTAGCATAGCAGCAGCAACAACAAAATTGCCTATAACTTACGATAAGATGAACTTAATAAAGCGAAATGCCTGGATGTCGGTGTAAACATGTTCACATGTATTTGATGATCTACTACCTTATTTTACTTAGGTTACCACCTCCTTCTCTAAGCCAGTTTCCATCAATATATCATCATTTCATTTCATTGCATTTCATTGCACTTCATATTCATGCGCTTGGCCTGTATTTTTTCTTTTGATGCATTTTTCGTTTAACTCGAAAAAGAGATGAGGCTTCATTTATATATATAGTTGTTGTATAGTAAGACTAAAATATGATCAAACCGGCAGAAACTCCATCATCTCTTCTTTTTTTTTGCAAGATTCCTGGGGTATTGTTTGTCGAATGAACGATGCTGCTGACGCCTGCCTATACCAATGCCTCTGCTCTGGTTGATGAGGCCATTTCTGATGCCTATGCCTATGCTGTTGCGCATTCTATAATTACAGCGATTTAATTTTCTGATTAGTTTTTACAAGTTGTAACCAAACATGTACGACAAGCCATCATTGCCGCACTACGAAAGAAATGGAAAAAATCTACAAAGCAAGCAATGCTTAGGATATTCACATATGAAAACCCAGAGGATGAATTGAGAAGGCCTAGAATTTTTAGAATAATATCAAGAGTGAATTATAACACTCTTAATGTCCAGATAAGGCTTAGTAGTAAAAAGAACATTGCTTAAATTTTCGATACATTTTTTTCGCCTGCACAAGAAGACTTACGATTTATATTTACTGTTCCTGTACAGTAAATATAAATAATATTGTTTAAAATGTATTTCCTATTTTTTTTTCACCACTATTTGATTTGCTTAACTCTCAATGTAAGGCCTTTGTTATTACCTATATCTTCTCTTTTTATTTACATCTGCCTATATATGCTTGGTGGTGTGGTTATTGCTATATCGAAAGTAATGAAAATTTAAATCATGTTAATTTTTTGCCTATAAGTTTTTTTTCTAGTTTTCTTTTTAAACTCGAAAATCGTGATTTAAATATTAAAGAGATAGATTGATTTTTATAAAAGAAAATGAAATATTTGATATGAAGTTTTAATGTGATTTTTTTCTAAAAGCAAAAATGCAGTCTTCTTAAGACTTTTATACATTTTATACGTCTTATATAAAATGTAGAAAGTATGAAAATAGTAATACAGTGAAATCTCTCAAACTTGGACCCTCGGAAACCCGGACACCTCCCAAACATGGACAGTTGTCTGGGGACCTTTGCTATATTAACACATTAAAATCAATCTCTCATACCTGGACACCTCTCAAATGTGGGCAAAATTTAGGCGGACCGTGGATGTCCACCTTTCAGAGGTTTCACTGTACTTAATAATAAATTTAATATATTAATATTTAAAAATGACATAAAAACGAAATAAAAATTTTTTATATAGATAAAAGGGCAATGAGACTAAGTTTAACTCGAAAGAATTCTATAACGCCGAAAAAAGGAGAAGCTAAATTTTCTAAAGATTTTTCCAAACTAAAAAACATTGTCTGTTTTAATTTCGAATAATTCCGAATAGCCCTTTAATAAAAAAAGTGAATCCTATGTGGCACTAAAGCCAAATTATTTATATTTTAGTTCATTGAATTAATATGTTTTTGGAAAGGTTACTTGACTGTAATAATTGTTTGTGTACGTTAGTTAAAAGTTTTACTAAATTCGTGTCGCCCACAAAATATTTCAAAATTTTATAATATTTTTAAATTTTACCAATAATGCGTCCATGATGAACTTCCTATGGTACTTGGAACATTTTTGCAAATTTGAATCGTTCCAATTTTTATACCATCCATCATAGGATGGGGTGGTATATTAACTTTGTCATCCCGCTTGTAACACATCGAAATATTGCTCTAAGACCCCATAAAGTGTATATATTCTGGGTCGTGATGAAATTCTGAGTCGATCTAAGCATGTCCGTCCGTCCGTCTGCCCGTCTTGTGAAATCACGGTAACTTCCCAACGAAACAAGCTATCGACTTGAAACTTAGTTGTTATTGATGTAGGTCGGACGGTATTGCAAATGCGCCATATCGGTCCACTTTTACGTATAGCCCCAATATAAAAGGACCCACAGATTTTGGTTTGCGGAGCCTATAAGAGAAGCATATTTCATGCGATCCGGCTGAAATTTGGTACATGGTGTTAGTATATATTTTCTAACATCCATGCAGGAACTGGTCCATATCGGTCCATGATTATATATAGTCCCCATATAAACCAATCCCAAGATTTGACCTCCGGAGCACCATGGAAGAGCAAAATTCATCCGATTCGGTTGAAATTTGGTACAAGGTGTTGGTATATGGTCTCTACCAACCATGTAAAAATTGGTCCGCATTGGTCCAAATATATATATATATATATATATATATATATATATATATATATATATATATATATATATATATATATATATATATATATATATATATATATATATATATATATATATATATATATATATAATATATATATATATATATATATATATATATATATATATATATATATATAGCCCCCATATAATCCGATCCCCAGATTAGACCTCCGGAGACACTTGGAAGAGCAAAATTCATCCGATTGGGTTGAAATTTGGTACAAGATGTTGGAATATGTCTCTAACAACCATCCAAAAATTGATCCACACCGGTTCATAATTGTATATAGCCCCCATATAAACCGATCCCCAGATTTGACCTCCGGAGCCCCTTGGAAGAGCAAATTTCATCCGATTCGTTTGATATTTGGTACGTGATGTTAGTATATGGTCTCTAACAACCATGCAGGAATTGGTTCATATTGGTCTATAATTATATATAGCCCCTATATAAACCGATCCCGAGATTTGTCCTCCGGTGCCTTTTAGAGAAGCAAAATTCATCCGATCTGATTGAAATTTAGTACGTGGTGTGAGTATATGGTCTCTAACAACCATGCAGGTATTGGTCCAATCAGTCATTAATTACATATAGCCCCCATATAAACCGATCCTGAGATTTGGTTTTGGAGCTTCTTGGAGGAGCAAATTTCACCCGAGTCAGTTGAAATTTGGTACATTGTGCTAGTATATGGCCGTTAACAACCATGCCTAACTAGGTCCATATTGGTCTATAGTTATATATAGCCCCCATATAAGCGATCCCCATATTTCAATTCTGGCGATATCGATTCGTAATTATACCTTTTTGCCTAATATATACCACGTATTGACTAACTTACAATTTAGAAGACGATGTTAAGATAAGATAACTTACCAATGGTAAGTATTGGCACAACCCAAGTAATTCGATTGTGGATGACAGTTTTTCGTATAAGTTTCTACGCAATCCATGGTGGAGGGTACATAAGATTCGGCCTGGCCGAACTTACGGCTGTATATACTTGTTTCTTTCTATCTTTGCAATTTTCTTTAACAAGTAAAAACAAATTATATTTATGCCAAATATATTTATTTTGAAGTTGTCGAAAAATATTTGTATTTTTTGTGAAATCAGCGAGACATCTGCGTTTAAAATTAATCTAAAATTAAGAAACATTTTCCTTTCTGGTGGGTTCACTGTTTTTTGAATGTGGTTAGAATACCCGCTTTGCATACAAAGGGTCATGGATTAAATGCCAGGGGGATTATCCCCCCCTCAATAATTTGGATGACAATTCTGAGTGTTTTAAAGCTTCTGTGAGACGCCCCGTTCGGACTAGGCTATAAAAAGTAGGTCCCTTGTTATTGAGCTAAATATAGAATCGGGAAACACCCAATGGCAAGAAGAAATTTATCGCAATTGACTTAATAGCCAGAACGAGCCTAAAATATTAAAATTATTTGGTGAAATAAGTACGCCACATCTTTATATGCTTAACATATCGGTTATCTTCTATATATTTTTGCACACATTTTCGATTTAGTGTTTATATCTTAAGTCTTTAGTTTTTAAACACAAAATATGTATGACCAATTCATTATAATTAATAGATTTGCTCTATAAACCATAAGGTTGCTAAATATCTATATAATTATTTTAAAATCGTTTCCATATATCTGAAATGAACATGCATATAAGAAATTATTACTAATAAATTATGCCGTTATCACTACATAATTTTTCTTGTAAATTATTACCTACAACCAATCACATGGTAATATCCTCAAGCAAAAAAAAAAAACCGAACACACACACACACAGAATAAATACAAGTTATGCTTTATTCCTGCCTAATCTGAAACTATGTAATTTTCAAACTACTAAGCGATATATCTTTTAACACAAAATGTAGGAGTTTTCTTAAAAATATTTTCTTTAATTGAAAAATATTAATAAAAAAAACCTCTAGACAAGCGTAAGTGCAGGAAAACGTTTTGACACTAAAAACCGCTATTTGGTAATGTTCGAAGGAGTATATCAATAAAATGAATTAAAAATTCCTAGTTTTTTCATCGTCAATTTTTCTGTTGAGATTAAACATCGAATCGAACAATGAAAGGTCTATCAACACCCACAAAAATAGTTTTAGCGATCAGAAGCTTTTAGCAGCAGTCATAACAGCAGCTAGTCAGCCCAGTCGCTGCAGCTGATGATGATGACGATGAGAGGTTTTATTAAAGCCCAAATGCTACTTAGTTGCTTGCATTTTTTCTCCCTCTCGATATTTTACCGTATTTACTGTCAATATTTGTGGGAAGTCCTTTGTTTTTGTTTGGTTATAACCAAACCACCAAGCATCAATAATGGAAATTGGAAAGGCGTTTATGGAGGTATTTTGTTTTAATTTTTTTTAACCATTTTGTTGCTGGTATTTTTTTTTTTTTGCTGATGAAGCAGCTGTCTTCGCTAATCATGTTTTAAGGTGGGTGCCTAAATAATGTTTAATGACTTTATAATAATTATTATTTCTAGCAAAGCTAAGACAAAGCTTTAATATAAAGCCGTAAATGCAGGATCTACCACACTGGATATGTGTATATTTATTCCCCCTATAAAAATACTAAAACGGAAATGTTTATTAGGATATTATAGACGTTAAGTAAATGTAATGCATTGGAGGCGAAACTCTAGGTGTTTCACAATATGTCGTGTTTAATTATTGAAGCGATAAAAAAAGTGAAAAACGTGGTGTTTTTTATGGCACTGCTAGAGTCGTTTTAGCCGTTTAATAGATCAACTTTAACTAAATCATTGCAGTCAACAATCTAATGATGTCGGTGTTTTCCTATTATTGTTGCTGCTCATGTTCAAGTCTTCAAGGAAATAGAAAATGACAGCTTTGAATGAACACCAAAGATTGTTGTAGTAAACTCCCACGTTCAGAGAGTGATTCTTTTTGTGCGATTACGATTTGAGAATGTTTTCATGTTAATAAGTTTCCAATAGAATAAAGTGAACTTTAAAAATTATATTTTATAATATTCTTCGAAGAATATGGTGTAAAATTTAGTCGGTTAAAGAACCTTTATTGTTCTATAAATAAAATTAATTATAAAACATATAAGAAAGTTCTTCTGCGCCAAAATTCATTAAATAATACATCAAACAATACATTTGAATGGTACAGCTAATATAACAGGTTGGCTGATAAGTCCCCGGTCTAACAAAGAAAAACACATTTTTTTGTCAAAATTCGTTTTTATTATTCAACATAGCTCCCTTCAATAGCGATACAACGATTATAACGACCTTCCAATTTGTTGATACCATTTTGATACCTCAAAATAGGCCTCAGTTTCGGCGATCACCTCTTCATTGCAACCAAATTTTTTCCCTGCAAGCATCCTCTTGAAGTTTTGGAACAAGAAAAAGTCACTGGGGGCCAGATCTGGAGAATACGGTGGGTGGGGAAGCAATTCGAAGCCCAATTCATGAATTTTTGCCTTCGTTCTCAATGATTTGTGGCACGGTGCGTTGTCTTGGTGGAACAACACTTTTTATACCCCCCACCATAGGATGGGGGTATATTAACTTTGTCATTCCGTTTGTAACACATCGAAATATTCCTCTAAGTATATATTCTGGGTCGTGGTGAAATTCTGAGTCGATCTGAGCCTGTCAGTCCGTCCGTCTGTTGAAATCACGCTAACTTCCGAACAAAACAAGCTATCGACTTGAAACTTGGCACAAGTAGTTGTTATTGATGTAGGTCGGATGGTATTGCAAATGGGCCATATCGGTCCACTTTTACGTATAGCCCCCATAAAAACGGACCCCCAACTTTGGCTTGCCGATCCTCTAAGAGAAGCAAATTTCATCCGATCCGGCTGAAATTTTCTACGTCATGTTAATATATGGTATCTAATAATCACGCAAAAATTGGTCCACATAGGTCCATAATTATTATATAATTATTATATAATTATATAATTATTATATAATTATAATTTTGAACTTCCAATGGCACTAAAGACATTTTTGCTATTTTTAACTCCATTTTTTTTCTTTAACCCCCATTTTCATGAAGCTCCGTTAGTGCTACGTTAGCTAACGAACTTTTAAACCGTGATATCTACATATCTGTCATCTTGCGTATATATTCCATATGCCAGTTAGAAACTTAACTGCTGAAAATTTTTCAGTTAAAGTTAACCGGAGAAAATATATTTACATTTTTCTTTCTGTTAACTGGCAGTTAAAGCCTAACGGAGCTACATGAAAATGGCCGTAAATAACGAAAGTTTCTTTAATAAGTGAAGAATAATAATTTTGTCTTACAAATTTCCTAAAAAAGGTCGAAAATTATTTACTTGTTTTGTGAAATCGGAGTGACATCGTTTCTATTAAAGTTTCGTTCAAATTTTTCAAAACTATTCTATATTTTCTAAAATTCCTGGTGGATTCACACTGAACACAGTGAACCCACCAGGAAGAAAACTTTCGGTTAATTTTAGAAAATTTTGGATATTTGTAGAAAATTTTAACTAAACAGTATTACAAACGTTGGCATTACGCTGATGTCATAAATATAAGTAAATATTTTTCGACAAATTCAAGAAAATTTATTAGGCATAACTAAGTTTTTTTCACTTGTTAAAGAAAATTTTGTAGTTTGAAGGAGAAACTTGGAATTCAAAATTGCAAGAATTTCTTTAGTGACATACGAAGTTCATGATGGACGCATTTATTGTAAAATTTACAAATTTAAAGAAATTCTGAACTATTTTGTGGAAGACATTTGAGTATATTTTTTTTACTCGGTTTTAGTTAATTTAACTACCGCACACAAAAAATTGTTAGAGTAACGGAAACTTCCTCCAGACATAATAATTCCATGAACTAAAATAAAGTTAAAGTGGCTTTAGTGAAATAGAGAGTTCACTTTTTTTGAGTGCACTGTTTTTTCAGCGTGGTATTGCAAATAGGCCATATCGAACCACTTTTAGGTATTACGCCCTTATAAACTAACCCCCCAGATTTACCTTGCAGAGTAAATCCAGTGGTTTCAGCAAAATTTGTGCATATCGGTCAATAATTATATATAGCCCCATTATAAATTGATCCACAGATTTGAAAACCTCGGCCTCTTGAAAGAGCATATTTTAGCCGATCCAGTTGAAATTTGGTAGGTGATGTTAGTACTTGCCCTCCAACAACCATGGGAAAATAGGGTCCTTATCGGTTTTTTAATAGACTCATCAATATAAAACGTTCATGAACTAAAGAGCTTTATATAGGTATTTATTCTGTCTTGTTTAATAAAGTCCATATGGACTAATATACAATTAAAAGATATTGCTTAGAAAGTTTAACATACTCTGAAAAAAAGTTTGTCCTGAGGCCAAAGAAATCGTTCAAAAATAGGACGTGTTTTTCAACACTTTATGTTAAAGACATTTTTTTACTTGAAAATAGCATAATTTCTACTGGAAATCGAGTCAGAATTTGGAAAATAAAGTTGTCGTTAACTTATTTTAAAAGGACTTTGATAGCATATGAAGAAAAAAAAACTGAAAAAATTAAAAATAAAAATTTGCTTGCTAGAATCAAGTACACAAAACCCAAATTTAAAAGTATCCTTGCTTGAATTCTCCGCTTCTTTGGCTCAGAATCAATACCAAAATTGTTAAAGTAAAGACAAAATCTTTGGAACCGAGCATACTTGCCATCAGTAGCTGTTACTACAACCCATGTAATTTGATTGTGGATGACAGTTTTTAGTAGAACTATGTACGCGATCTATGGTGTAGGGTACATAAGATTCGGCCGAACTTTGCTTTTGAAAGACTGCTTTTATCTTTGTACGATTTTTAGCTTTCTAGTCAAGGAAAAAAAGCTAACGAAATTAAAGACGATTTCACTGATTTTTGAAGAAGTTTTTAGAATTCTTACGGTTATGTTGACCTTAGTCCAACAAAATTTTTCTTGACGTAAACACTCCCTTTATATAGCTGAATCAACTGTCAACTGTAAGGACAAAATGCTTTTAGTGAACAGTTTATCAACTTTTAGTCAAGTAAAAAATCTTTGTATCAAAGCAATTCGTCTTCTATGCTACGCAGAATTGCCATTCGTATTTTAAGGACATTAAATCATTGTACTTACGACAATATTTTTCAATGTATATCTTGCCTAAATCCAAAGAAGGACATGATTTTTTATATATATCCATCACTTTATCTCCTTTGATTTAGAGTTTCATTTTTGTTCACAGTTGTAAAAAAATGTAGATCTATTGATTACAACATTTTTGTAGTTTTATTGATCGAGCAAATTTAAATAAGCATAACATACAACTAGCAAACCTCAAATGCAATACAATATTCGTTCGATTGCGCTACTTATTGTGACAAGTGAAACTGTCAAAATGATGAGCTGCTGTTATTTAATATCTCTAAAGCAAAACAATGTTGCAGACAAAAATAATACAAATTGCTGTCGTAGCAAAAAATGTCATCAGGGGTTCATTGACAAAAAAATTTTTAATGCAAATAGACAAAGTGAAACAAAGCACGGTATAACTTAACAGAATCTAAAATGTGATTGTGAATAACGAAATACCATCGGCACGACATGAAAGATTGTAAACCTGACAAATGTCATAAAAATAGATAGACATAGACATATAGAGAGCCATGGGGAGACAGAGAAAGAGAGAGTGACACAGTGATAGACAAACTGTCACATGGACCCCCTTTTAGCACTCTTGCTCAAGGTGTTGTGTTGTCAACCACTCTCCAGCTTAAATGATGTCGCATGTCTAACTAGAAAACAAAAGACTTAAGACACAAGCACCTATTTTTCAATGTGTCTGGAACAACACAATAAATAATATTGATTTTAATAAATTAATAAAAACCAATAACGACAGCAATAATAAGAACAACAAAAGTTTTATTATTCTACACTAAATGGATTATGAATAATTTTTGTTTCCAACTATCCGGAATTTTGCAATTTCTCAACAGAGATCATGAAGCTTTGCATGTCCAGCAAAATGCCATGATCATTACTGACGGCTGCTGTTAATACCTGGCATAGTTGGTGGCGGCTGCAAATGGTGTTGTAAATGTTGTTTGTTTTAAGTCGCAGTTTTATGATTAATTTATGAAACCAATCATTGTTTTATCTCACCGCAATTAATAGCAGATTATGCAAATTTAATTGACTCATTTTCTACGATTGAAATTAAAAAAAAATGTTTGAAAACGAAAGAGGAGAGAAAAATCACTATTAGCATTAAGTCTATGATTGAAAATGATAATAAAATTAATATGTCAACATCTTCATAGCCAACACCCACATATTAAAGTAAAACGTGGGAATTATGTAAACATAGTTTTATCTTTATAAAATGCTATTTGTATAGAAATAGAGTTCAAAACTATGTTTAGCTCCTACATATTATATTTTTTATGAAGATCATTAAGAGAATAAATTAAAATTGACTTCACTTTTCCCCCAATAATGCCTTGGTAATATTAATGGTTTAAATTAATAATTATGGGGTTAAGAAAATTAATTCAATATTATAAATTTCCATCGAAATGGAATTCCAAATTACCCATAATTGCTTTGATTTGCCCAGTTTTCTCCACTTTAATACTTCATGCGAGAGTTTACTTCCCGTTTGTGTTATAAACATTAATTTTTTTTGGGGATTTTTTGTTTTATGTCTTGTAAGCTTTCATGTTATTTCAATTTCCAATTTTCAACACTTTTGTTGAAATATCTCCAACACATTTCCAATTTTAATGCGCTTTAATGACCATATAAGTAGTGATGGTTAAGCGTTTGTTAAGTTTATGGATGATTGGATTGAACATTTGGTCGCTACAATACAAGCTGAAGGCACGGTACGTTTAGGATACACTTGATCACTGCAAACACTGAAAGAAGAGTTTTCTTTTCTGAGGAACAAAATTTTTTTTTTTTTTGACTCCAAAATATGTTTTTTAAATGGAAATGAAAAAGTTTATTTGATATCAAAGAAAGTATTTTATAATTTTCGTTCCGGAGGAAAGTGTTCGTGCTTTGGGTGTAGGATATTGTTAAGGACTACACGAAATTTGGCCTTAAAAAGGGTTGATTTTAGTTTACCTTCTGTTTAGATTCTTAAGCATTTGAAATATTTTAGTTCAACCTAAAATGTATGAAAAATAAATTCTGCAATCTTGTTATTACCCAGCAAAAAATCATCGCCAAAAAAGTAGTGAAAATGTTATTTTTGGATACGGAAGTGGTGCAAAATTGGCGCAGAAGCGATGAATTTAATCCACCATTTCGATTTTTAATGCATACTAACGCTTGTCTAAAACGTTTGACCTCAAATAATTTCAAAAATGTGCAATTTTTCTAAAATGAATTTAGAATTTTCGACATTCGAATTTTAATAATTTGTACCATTTTAATAATTCTTACATTTTATTAATTCTTACGTTTGATCTCAAATATTTTCAACAATGTGCAATTTTTCTAGAATGAATTTAGAAAATTTTAATAATTTTTACCATTTTATTAATTCCTACTCTCTTTTTAACCTTGTTAAAACAAAATAATTTAAAATTTTTTATTAAAAATATGAAAAAAGTGAGTTTTAAAAAATTGAATCAAAAGAACTTCCTGTGTAGTTAAAATAAAGAACATCTTTGGGAGGGCATTTTTGGAAGTGCTTTTAAAGTAGTGCCTTTAAAAGAAATTCCAATTTTTTTAGGACAAATTGAGGGCGAGGCATGTGCGATGAAAATAAAGTCTAAAAAAGAAAAACGTTATGAAGTAAACAAAAAGCTACTAGAGAACTACTGAAGAAGGATTGGATTCCTTTCAGAGGGATATTTTAAGCTGATTTTTTTTTGTTCGTTATGCTGAGTACTCTGTTCAGTTTTCAAGATGAAAACCAGCTTGTTTTCACGATTACTTTTTGAGTTTAGAGATATAAAATGATTCCCAATCAATTCCTGGGATCTTTTTATTCTATTATTTGATAAAACTTTATAAAAATATAATCATCTTCATTTTTATATATTTTTGTACTTTTAATTTACTGTTTTGGTGAAAAAAAAAACCGAACATAGTACTCACCTTTATCTAAAAACTAGAATTTGGAAAATATCAAAAGTCAAAATCGAGTAAATTGACCAACTTTGTATAACACACACTGCTTCCACATACTACTAGTTATTTTGGAGTGTCGGTAATGTCTTAAATTTTCGATTTGTAAACATTAGTTTTCCTTTTATGTATTTGAAAATCCCATGGCAATCAAAATATTTTTTCCCCAATTTAGCCGCAACAAGAAATTGTTTGGCAATTTCTATAATTTTCATTAAACTCACATTTCCTTAAAAAGCCAATTGCCAAAAGCTCTATCACTTACACATGGTCTTCATATACTTCAGAAGGTAATTTATGATTTACGTTAAATGAGAAAACGCAAGCCACAAAAATCAACAGCAATGAAAATTTTTGATAAATTATTTTTTCCAATCCTTTAGCCTATCAACATTTTCCCAGTAATGGATAAAATTCAAAAGCAATCCAAAGTAATGGGGGGGGGGGGGGAATATGTTTATATAATCATTCGATTCCATCGATATATGTGCCATAAATGAAATCTTGTAAACCATATATTTGCAATATTTTGTGGCCTCTAATCCACTATCTACAATGCAAACAAAATGCGCATTTGTTTGGTGAGGAAAAAAAAAAACATATCAAAGAAACCAGTTTCTGCAGCAATTACCATAATAAATATATTTCTCTTCATAGTCCTAGTTGCTGCTGACGTTGTCTTCGTCACATTAGTTCAATTGGACATATATGAAATATTTACACAGATCATACCAGTATATTGCAGCGTTATCTATCCGATATTGGAAGCAACCAAAGTGTATTAGAGTGAATAATTAAGAAAATGAATTATAATTAATAATGACTCATTTCAGTCATTCTCGCCCATACCCTGTTTCTTGGTATGATGAAGTGACTTAAGTCAGCATATAGTAGCTTTGAAACAAAATTGAAGAGGTTGAAACGAAGAATGAAACAATATTACCCAACAAAAAAATTGGAAGTTGTTCCAAAGGCACAACTTTAAAAACACTTCCAAAAATGTCCTCCCAAAGAAATTCTTTATTTTAACTACACAGGAGGTTGTTTTAATTATTTTTATAACTCGCTTTTGGTCATATAGATAATTTAAATTTTTTTATCCCAAATAGCTTAAAAAGAGAATAAAAATTAATAAAATGGTACAAATTATTAAAATTTTGTCGAAAAAAATTTGCTAAATTCAATCTTACGAATTTTTGCAAATATTTGAGGTCAAACGTTTCAGACAAGCATTAAAAATCATAAAAAAATATAAAAATTATATATATGGCAAAATATCACAAAATTTTTTAATTCACATCCAAAACACTGAATGCGAATGAGACCTTAAGAAGTGATGCAAATTCATCATTATTTCAATAGCAACCACTAATAGAAAAAATTGTTTTCCACAATCGTGAACGGACGGTGACAAAATGAAACGGAAACGTTCACAAAAAATCAAAACGATATGTTCGCGATTTTATCCACAAGCGTTCACGATTTCATGAGCAGCATTTGTTTCTTTGGCCATGAAAAGTCTTAAAATAATCGTTAGACGTTGTTACGGCAACTCCGCCGGTGGTGCAATGTGCTAAGGCGACTGTTAACGCGTATGGTGGAGACAGTTACAGTAGCGGAAATCTTTTTTTTTTTAATTTTGTTTATAAATTCGTAACCATTACGTTTTCAGACCATGAATGCAGGTTGTTGTTTTGACAACGCATGGTGTCATTTTAACGTTGTCAGATTGACCCCGGTATTCTCAGTTTGACAACACACGTGTGTTGTTTCACTTTCATGAACGGATCGTTTTGAAATGACCACGATTTTTTCCATGGGTGACGTCTATTGTAATAATGGATATCCGTACATAGGAAAAGGCCATGTTAGCTTCATCACTTCTACGCCAATTTTGCACCAGAACATTTTCACTACTTTTTTGGCGACGCTATTTTTTGCTGGGTACTTCAAAGATGTAAGAAAATTGTAAAGTTGAGTAAAGCCGACTACATGAAGCTTTTAATTTGTCTATACAAAGGTGATTTGATAAACACTTAGTCCCCCTGATGCGACTAGACTAACAGAAGATCAATTTATTTTAGTGCAGTACATTTTCGTATACGGCTAATGTCCAAATCTCAACTAAAAGAGAATCGTACCAGGGATGATACACTATGTTGATGAAAAAGTACTAAAAATTTACTTTTCGAAGCCAAAACGTGCTAAAATTACTAAATATCAAATTTACAGACTATTGTAAAAGTATACGTATACTTAAATCTGGACCAATTTGGAAAATTTTTTAGATTTTCTGAAAATAATCTTATTTTGCAAACTTTTATTTCAATAGAAAATTTTATCAAAATTTTATTTCTGCAGAATTTTTTTTTAAATATTATTTCTATAGAAAATTTTGTCAAAATTTTATTTCTATAAAAAATTTTGCCAAGATTTTATTTTTATAGAAAATTTTGTCAACAATTTATATCTATAGGAAATTTTGGCAAAATTTTATTTTTTTAGAAAATTTTGTCCAATTTTATTTCCATAGAAGATTGTGTCAAAATTTTATTTCTATAGAAAATTTTGACAAAGTTTTATTTCTATAGAAAATTTTGTCAACAATTTATTTCTATAGGAAATTTTGGCAAAATTTTGTCCAATTTTATTTTTATTAAAAATTTTGTCTAAATTTTATTTCTATAGAAAATTTTGACAAAATTTTATTTCTATAGAAAATTTTGTCGAAAGTTTATTCCAATAGAAAATTTATGAAGAAGTACCTCTTTGCAAAATCTAACAAACAATCACATTTCACGTTTTACATTTGCGGACGAATGTAGTATAGACAATACTTCTCTCAAAAATGTTAAGAACCTGCAATAAAAACTAAAATGTCCTCATTTTGATCTAGATGTACTTAAATCTAGACCGATTTGGACAATTTTTTAGATTTTCTGAAAATTATTTTATTATGTCAAAATATTATTTCTATAGAAAATTTTGTCAAAATTTTATTTGTATAGAAAATTTTGCCAAATTTTAATTTTTATAGAATATTTTGTCAAAATTTTATTTCCATAGAAGATTTTGTCAAAATTTAATTTCTATAGAAAATTTTGTCAACGATTTATATCTATAGGAAATTTTGGCAAAATTTTATTTTTTTAGAAAATTTTGTCCAATTTTGTTTCCATAGAAAATTTTGTTAAAACTTTATTTCTATAGAAAATTTTGTCCACAATTTATTTCTATACGAAATTTTGGCAAAATTTTATTTCCTCAGAAAATTTTGTCCAATTTTATTTTTATTAAAAATTTTGTCAAAATTTTATTATTTATTTATTTATTGTTTATTTTAATCATACAGTAAATGTATGATAAAAAAGAAAAGAGAAAAGTAGCATTGGCTGCTAAGGCCATCAGCTATCAAAATTTTATTTCTATAGAACATTTTGATAAAAATTTTATTTCTATAGAAAATGTTGTCCAATTTTATTTTTATTAAAAATTTTGTCTAAATTTTATTTCTATAGAAAATTTTGTCGAAAGTTTATTTCAAAAGAAAATTTATGAAGAAGTACCTCTTTGCAAAATCTTCCAAACAATCATATTTCACGTTTTACATTTGCGGACGAATGTAGTATAGACAATATTTCACTCAAAAATGTTGAGAACCTGTAATAAAAACTAAAATATCCTCATTTTGGAATATGTTTATTTCTGCAATGTCCGCTATTTATAATTTTTAGAGTTGAATTGATATATGAGAAACGTTCACATTTAGGGCAAAATAACTCTATATAGAGTATTGGTGATGAAAAAGTACCAAATGGATCGCGGTCGTGTCACGGTGCTTTTGGCAGTCGAAATGTGTCAAAAAAAAGCACAAAAGTGTCAACGTTATCAACCCTGACTCGTATACTTGCGTTTATTGCGTGTAGAAGCGAGAGTTATAAAACGCGAGAAATAGTTAATATATATCAAATATATAATACAAATACTATTTTTATGTGCGTGTTAGTTTTCGAAAACGATACCTATTAACCCTTAAATGCGCAATGTATCTTTTAAGATAGAAACAGAAAAAATGCTTACGTCTTAAAATTTTAACCAAATTCTTCGTTCGTTCTTTGTATTTAATATATCATATCGCTATTTCCAAAATATGTTTATCCGGAAAATTTGTTATACTTCTGAGCAATCTGCAGTCCAAATAAAAATTAAATTTTGACCAAAAATTCAAATAACACATTGGAAGTTAAATAATATTTACCTGAGATGAAAGTAATGTTGGTAAAAAAACCTGTGTAGTGTAAAAATATCTCTATTCTCTATTTAAATCAAATTGTTTATTTGTGAATAAAAACTTGGTTTAATTCGTAACGTATTTTTCAAGATACAACTACTATTAAAAAAATAATATTTTTTTTAAATGTGATATGCAGATGTTTTTTACTTATTATTTTGCATATTATATATTTTTCAGAGGAATCGGTGACCTTGTGCATTTTTTATTTATTTAAATTTTTAATTAAAAACATAACAATACAATTTTTTTATTGCCTCACCGCCTTGAAGACATTTTTGAGGCAAGTTGACAAGATAAAAACTACTCAAAAGTTTGTAATTAAGAAATAATCTAAAACTATCTAATAACATTTAAAATAACGACATTACATTCGAAGAGTCATGGAGCGTATGAGTACTTTTAATATTTGTCCATCGAGTCGTATGATTCATATTTTTACTTATCCGTTCCAGTGTACCTGCTTATTACAAACTTATATAAACACAATTTTCAAGAAAATATATAACAATGTATACAAAATTGCATGCATGTACTATTGTAATTATTATTACTTTTTTAGCTTGATGCTCGTTAGATAAACTATTATAAGATAAAATGTATATTCAAAACCAGCCAAGACCTTCAGACGCCAGAATCTATTTATTGTTTGTTATACAAAGTCTAGGTGAAACAATCGATCTAATAGTATAGTAGTTGCAGCAGCTGTTATTAAATTATTTTTTTTTTTACGATTATTCAACAAGAACCACTTTCATGGCAAGAGGGGATGAAATATAGATTTTATGTCTTTTGAAAACGTTCCATTTTTTGCGTTTCTTTCATTGTTTTACCTTCAATATCTACTGTGCTGCCTAACGCCTTTTGTCCAGTTTGGCGTTTTAAGATTTTTGCTTTGTTTTCATTATTTTCAGTTATCAACCCACTGGTGACACTTGTTCGTGTTCACTGAAATGCCAGTTTCTATGTTCTAACGTCAATAATTGAAGGGGGTCCATCGACCACATGGCCATAGTGGTAGCCTTAATATCAGCTTAATGTAACTTCCATGCTGATTGCAAGGCGGCTATTTCGATGATCTCTTTAAGTCTTCGTTTGTCTTATGAGCAAAAAGTCTATTATTTCCATATACATATTGTAATTAAATTTGCTATAATTATTCGTTTAATTGTCATTACACCTACTGTGGCCAGTCAGTTGTGAGTGGTGTTTGGTTTATGTATTCACATCACAATTTTGTGTTCATAATAACTCATAATCTCCCTAAGAATGGATATAGCTTCTCGTGCTTGACTATAGATGGATTTTGTTAAAGATCAGCCTCAGAATCACTATATTTAATATGCACAAATGTGCAATAGCGAGAGACAATATGTCTACCATAGTAATTTTATTCAAATGCAAAGGCGTTGTATTAATAGAAAATTGTCCATATTTTGTTCTAAGTAATGCAAATGATTTTGATGCTACTGATTTTATCTAAGATCTATTGGATTTGCAACACTCAGACATCCTGTAGAGATATAAAATCGAAATTTATGTAAATCAGAATAATAAGTTTATTTTATGTAAATCAAAAATATGACTAATGCAAAATACAAAAGGGTGATTGTGGTCATATCAAGGCTACAAAGACTTGAAGAAAATTTTTTTATGTGGTTAGTATGTTATGAAAAAAATGTTTGTTTCTTCGAAAGAAACGTTTTATTATTTTATTTTAGAATTTTATTTCAATATTTGCATTATTATATATTATGATCTCTCCTATTATTAATATAACTCAATATGAATATTTGCATTTTTGAAAGATACTGAATTTATAGCAAATTGTCTTTATTTCTATAGACAATTTTGTCAAAAATTTATTTCTATAGACAATTTTGTCAAAATTTTATTTTTATAGATAATTTTATCAAGATTTTATTGCTATAGAAACCTTGCTAAAAATTTTATTTTAATAGAAAATTTTCTCAAAATTTTATTTCTATATAAAATTTGTTTAGGATTTTGTTTTCATGGCAAAATATTCTCAAAATTTTATTTTTAAATATAATTTTTTTAAAATTATATTTCTATTTGTTTTGTTTTGTTATTGTTGGTTTTGTTCTTTAAGCATTGTTGTTGTTTTTTATTTCAGCTTAAAACCATACATTGACTAAACTACAAGAGTAGCTTAACCAACAGAGGAAAAGAATGTTTGTCAAATTTATTTGGGCAAAGCCCTATAGACTGCAAGATGGTTGGATGGACGCACGTTTCGGAATTACCACATTCCTCATCAGCATCCTCTACTTGCAGCAAAACTATCAACCAATTATCAGAATAAATTCAGGCAGTTTATTAAACCCAACAAAAACCACACTTGAACCCTCCGAAAAAAGGTTTTACATTGATAGCCGGCTTATGCCGAAATAAACTCGAAACAAACATATCTCTTTTCCTATGCCACTGTCAAATCATCGATTTGAATTCACATGGCTGGGTTTATTTTGAGCGTGCCTCCTTTGCCCAAATAAATTTGACAAACATTCTTTTCTTCTGTTGGTTAAGCTACTCTTGTAGTTTAGTCAATGTATGGTTTTAAGCTGAAATAAAAAAACAACAACAATGCTTAAAGAACAAAACCAACGATAACAAAACAAAACAAATGGAAAAAGAAGAGGAGGCACGCTCAAAATAAACCCAGCCATGTGAATTCAAATCGATGATTTGACAGTGGCATAGGAAAAGAGATATGTTTGTTTCGAGTTTATTTCGGCATAAGCCGGCTATCAATGTAAAACCTTTTTTCGGAGGGTTCAAGTGTGGTTTTTGTTGGGTTTAATAAACTGCCTGAATTTATTCTGATAATTGGTTGATAGTTTTGCTGCAAGTAGAGGATGCTGATGAGGAATGTGGTAATTCCGAAACGTGCGTCCATCCAACCATCTTGCAGTCTATAGGGCTTTGCCCAAATAAATTTGACAAACATTCTTTTCCTCTGTTGGTTAAGCTACTCTTGTAGTTTAGTCAATGTATGGTTTTAAGCTGAAATAAAAAACAACAACAATGCCTAAAATTATATTTCTCTAGAAAATTTTCTCAAAATTTTATTTCCATAAAAAAAACTTGTCAAAATTTTATTTCTATAGAATTTTTTTTCAGGAATTTATTCTTATAGCAAAATATTGTCAAAATTTTATTTTTAAATATAATTTTTTCAAAATTATATTTCTCTAGAAAATTTTCTCAAAATTTAATTTCTATAGAAATTTTTTTCAAGATTTTATTTTCTGTCAAAATGTAAAATACTGTCAAAATGTAAATATAATTTTTTAAAAATTATATTTCTCTAGAAAGTTGACGTACCTCTTTTCTCAAAATTTTATTTCTATAGAAAATTTTGTCAACATTTTATTTTTAAATATAATTTTTTTTTAAATTATATTTCTATAGAAAATTTTCTTATAATTTTATTTCCATACAAAAATTTTGTGAAGATTTTATTTCTATAGAAAATTTTTTCAGGATTTTATTTTCATAGCAAGATATTGTCAAAATTTTATTTTTAAATAAATTTTTTTTTTCAAATTTGTATTTCTCTAGACAACATTTTCTATTTTCTATTCTATTTTATTTCTTAAGAAAATGTTATCAAAATTTTATTTCCATAAAAAATTTGTCAAAAATTTATTTCTATAGAAAATTTTGTCAAAATTTTATTTCTTTAGAAAATGTTGTCAAAATTTTACTTCTATAGAAAATTCTTTCAAGATTTTAGTTTCATATCAAAATACTGTCAAAATTTAAATATTATTTTTTCAAAATTATTTTTCTCTAGAAAAATGACATATCTCTTACTTGGAAAGAATATCAAAATCTACTAACACATAAAAATTCCTACCAATTTTCATAGCAAGATATTGTCAAAATTATATTTTTAAATACATTTTTTTTTTCAAATTTGTATTTCTCTAGAAAATGTTGTCAAAATTGTATTTCTTTAGAAAATGTTGTCAAAATTTTACTTCTATAGAAAATTCTTTCAAGATTTTATTTTCATAGCAAAATACTGTCAAAATTTAAATATAAATTTTTCAAAATTTTTTCAAATTTGTATTTCTCTAGAAAATGTTGTCAAAATTTTATTTCTTTAGAAAATGTTGTCAAAATTTTACATCTATAGAAAATTCTTTCTTATTTTCATATCAAAATACTGCCAAAATTTAAATATTATTTTTTCAAAATTATTTTTCTCTAGAAAAATGACATATCTCTTACTTGGAAAGAATAGCAAAATCTACCAACACATAAAAATTCCTACCAATTTTCATAGCAAGTTATTGTCAAAATTTTATTTTTAAATCCTTTTTTTTCAAATTTGTATTTCTCTAAAAAATTTTGTCAAAAATTTATTTCTTTAGAAAATGTTGTCAAAATTTTACTTCTATAGAAAATTCTTTCAAGATTTTATTTTCATAGCAAAATACTGTCAAAATTTAAATATAATTTTTTCAAAATTTTTTCAAATTTGTATTTCTCTAGAAAATGTTGTCAAAATTTTACTTCTATAGAAAATTCTTTCAAGATTTTATTTTCATAGCAAAATATTGTCAGAATTTAAATAATTTTTTTTTAAATTATTTTTCTCTAGAAAAATGACGTACCTCTTACTTGGAAAGAATAGCAAAATCTACCAACACATAAAAATTCCTACCAATCTACCAACAGAAACAAATCTACCATTCTTGGTAGAATTGTACCAACTGTGGCAACAGCGCTTCTGATACCTCATTCGTAGTGATAAAAGTGCTTCTACAATTGGTTCAAAGGCATGCAAAAGTATATAGAACTTAATGAGGAATATTTTGAAATATAAAGCTATCTCGAAATATAAAAGGCGACCCACGTACAGAAATCCAAACTCGGTCCCTAATTTGAGTGCAATTGCTACGTCAGTGAAGACTACATTGTAAATTATCTTTAGAAATATTTTCTCAAAATTTTATTTCTATAGAAAATTTTGGCAAAATTTTATTTCTATAGAAAATTTTGTCAAAATTTTATTTCTATAGAAAATGTTGTCGAAATTTTATTTCTATAGAATTTTTTTTTTCAAAATTTTATTTCTATAGATTTTTTATTTGTAGAAATTTTATTTTCATAGCAAAATATTGTAAAAAGTTAAATACAATTTTTAAATATAATTTTTTTTTTTAAATTATATTTCTCTAGAAAATTGAAGTACCTCTTACTTGGAGAGAAACATCAAAATCTACCAAACGAATCTACCACACAGTAACAATTCCATAAAAAAGTTGTCAAAAAAAACCGTCTTCCGATACCTCATTCATAGTGACAAAAGTGCTTCCACAATTGGTTCAAAGACATGCTAAAATGTTTAGATGTCAATGGGAAATATTTTGAAAAACAATAAAGCTATTTTCAATGATTAATATTTATTTTTGTTCTCTAATCCCGAAATATATAAGGCAACCTTCGAACAGAAATCCAAAATCGGTTCCTAATTTAAGTTCAATTGCTACGTCATTGTAAAATCGTCTCGGATTTCCTTCTACTCCAGAATATATTCATGCATTGGTAAGCAAGCTATTTTCCTATATGCGAGCACAATTGCTTTTATTTCGTTCATTATTTCTTGTAAATTTAAAAAGATATAGATAGACTGTCTATTATAATGAAAAAACATTTTCACTCGAATTACAATTTCCTCAAATATATATTTTTTCAGCTTCTCTATCACACCATAATCCCATATGAGAACAAGTGATTAACCATCCCTTTTCGCAGTGTGGCATATTTTCACGAAAACAATTTATCATGATCTATGCTTTGGAAAATTAAAGCTTGTTAAAATTTACACAAATTTAAAAATTACAACGTTGATGTTTTTGTTGTTATTGTCTGTTGGTGATGAATGCTTCCATGCATTAAAGCTGATTGCAATAACAACTAGAAAAACCACTCCTGGAGGAAATACAGAAGATAAGAACAAAGTAATTTCCCATAACAAAGATGATAAGATCATCGCCATAGTTTAAGCTTTAAATGCTAGGGATGATGGTTGTTGTGGTTATGGAATCTCGTTTGTTGAATATATTGTTAATTTTGATGATAGTTAAAATGAATGCTACCATAATTGTGGTCGCAATGAGATTATACGAAATTTTAGACAAGCAAAAATTTTTTGCTTTATATAGTATTTTTATATTTACGCTCCATAACTTGTAACTTTCTTGTAATCAGTTCAGCAGACATTTTTCGAGCGCTAATTAATAATTGTTTAAAATTAAGAATCTAATGCTAAATTACATATTAATTCTTTTTCCTATTACTGAAATTCCCTTGAACTTAAATACAATTTCAATTTAACCATCTCATTACTATATAGTCAAACCAGAATTTTGTAAATTCCGATTCGGCAATTGGAATATGTAGGAATAATATTATAGAACAATCCACATCATGATTTAGTGGCAGTGGTGTCAAAAATAAGGTCTTGCCCTTTGGTTGTTATTATATAAAAAACTGACTTTTACTATTATATTCCACAAATTCCGCCAAATAATGTTTGGTAAACAACCTTGTTGTTGCTTTTTTTTGTTAAGGGCGTTTATGATGGTATGCGTAAAATAAGCACTTTGTAAGTGTTGAAGAACAAGCGCCTGAAGTATGGCTTCCGTTTGTATAACATTTTGGATGGTTCAGGATAGTGGTAAATAAAGAAAACCAACCAAAGGATGACAGCAGTAGCAACAAAAAAAAATTGGGAACAACAAAATGAAATTATAAATGAAATTTTTTTACATCGATAAAATTGCACATAAAAACCTTCACATTGAGTTCTTGCCATAATCATTATCATCTTGGAACATGCTTATCGTTATAGTGGTAGTGGACCAACAGATCAGCGCAATCAACCAAAGGCTATGGTAAAACATTTTATAGTGTTCGGGTATAGGAGAGTACTTGCAGTCTACCACGTTTTTTTCTGTTGGACCTTTACAAATGGAGCATACAAAAGGGTTGAGTTTTAGCATTTATAGCTCTTTGAATTATGAAAGCATTTTGTTGGTAGTCGTCTTGATTGCTGCCGCCACCAACACTGCCATTTCCACACATTCCTACCCGCTACACTTCTTTAGCCTAAGCAGGGGTCCTCTTACTAATGAAAAGGACAAGCAACACATTTATAATAATCTGGCGCATATCAAAAATGTAACGCCTCTCTCTTTCTCTTGCTGTTTGCAATGTGGCTACCATTCGATCTCAGATACCTGAAATTAAAATAAAGTAGAAGATGAAATGAAAGCTTTTAACCAGACCAGCCTTCCCATCCCGCTGCTGTGAATATTTGAACGATAGTGGTTGGTTCTGGCGATCAAGGCAAATTGCTGAATTTATAACACGAAAAAAAAATTAAGTCTTCGAATACATTTTACTGCCTAAGAAATTTCATATAGAAGCGCATATTTATCTGACATTACTTCCTCTGATTCTATAATGAGGAGTTGAAGGCTCAAATGAGAAAAGTGATTAAAATTTTCTGTGTTATCATGAAATAGAGATTTTTAGTTTTTTTTTTATTGCACCGATTAAAAAGATGAAAAACAAAATAAGAGAATTGAAAACACAAAAATGCCTTATTCACTTCACTGTTCACATAAGGTACACGTAAAGAGGGCGACAATCTCATGTAATTGGAAGCCTTATATTTTGCTCTTTTATATATGAAATCTATGTAAACATGTCTCAACTATCTTTAATTGCTATCAAGTGGCAAAATTAATTGGTTCATAATTGGCAGAACCTTATCCCACCTCATCAAAAGAATGTTCATCATGTTTTATTATAAAATACATTTTTTACTTTAAATTAATTTTGATTATATTTGCAGATCAATGTTACGATTCATTTTGGTGTTGTAATTCAAAAACGCGTTTGTGTCTTAAGTCTTTTGTTATTAACCACGAACATCTCGTTATAGAAACTACATTGAAAAATATTGACCTAACATAAATGATTACGCTACACTGAAAAAATAGTGAAACCACCAGTAAGACTAATTTTGGTTAATTTTAGAAAATTTACGATTCAGTTTGGTGTTGTAATTCAAAAACGCGTTTGTGTCTTAAGTCTTTTGTAAGATGCGTACCCATATTAATCACGAAAATCTCGCTGTAGAAACTACACTTAAAAAATATTTACCTACCATAAATGATTACGCTACACTGAAAAAATAGTGAATCCACCACGAAGACAAATTTTTGTTAATTTTAGAAAATTTAGATAACTTTTAGAAAATTTTAACTAAACAAATTCAAAAAAAAAAAACATATATATATATTAGACAAAATTAATTTTTTTTTCACTTGTTATAGAAAATGTTGTAGTTTGAATGAAAAAATTGGAGTTCAAAATTGCAGGAATATCTTTAGTTCCATATGAAGTTCAAAATGGGCGCATTTTACCGAAATTCTGAATTTAGACAAGAATTTAGTTAATGGTTATGCTGCATTTGTGTATAATTATTTCCCGTTATTTGGTTAATTTAATTAACGTAGGCAAAAAAATTATTAGAGTAAAGGAAATTTTCTCCAAACATAATAATTCCATGAACTAAAATAAAGTTAAATTGGCTTTAGTGAAATAGAGGTTTCACTTTTTTTGAGTGTTCCTAAATTATTGAAACCGCCGAAAAACATTTTTTTTATGGAAACTTTAATTAATAGAAAGTACGTAATCCTTGCCTTCATAATCGAATTTTCCTTAAGGTAAATTAAACCCCTTTTCTTTTTTTAAAAAATAATCTTTAAATTAACTGCGATATTGAATTTTGATTAAGAATAAAAAACACTTCAAATATAGGCTAAGGCTTAATATAAGGATTTTGAATTTTTGGGTTTAAGTTTTCACGAAACAAAAATATTAACCCAAATACTTTGATATTGTCATAAAATAGTGATCTAAAAGTAAAAAAAAAAATTGTAAAACAATATTATGGATTTGCAATCTATAAAATTCTTTTGATGTTGACTGTATAAAATTGTCCTGTTTAATCGAAGCTCAAAACTTTAAAAAATCTACTTTTTTCAAGCTTAAATCCTTTGATGCCATAGCTTTATTCCCTTTATGCTTGTTATTTTTTATAAGTATAAATGTGAAATAAATGAATAAACAACAAGTATATACGGCCATAAGTTCGGCCAGGCCGAATCTTATGTACCCTCCACCATGGATTGCGTAGAAATTTCTACCAAAGACGGTCATGCACAATCGAATTACTTGGGTTGCGTCCGATGACATCTTAAAACTTCTTAACATCATCTTCTAAATTGTAAGTTAGTCCATGCGGGATATATAACATAGTAGACAAAAGAAAGGTTGATTAAATACGTATATATTCAGTTCTTGATTGGGGGGATATATGGGGAAAAAATAATTACGAACCGATATGAACTTTTGTGCTGTAATTATAGAGCCAGAATTGAAATATCGTGGTCGCTTTAAATTGGGGCTATATACAATTATGAACACGAGACTACCAAAAATGATAGATTTTTTACTGTTTGCTAGATTGGTAGAATTCTTGATGTTTTGGAAGATTTTGAAAAATATTCTTATCCAACTACGAAATGCTTCAAAAATTTTCTACAGCAATACCATTTGAATAAATTTTCCACAGTACTATAATTCTAACAAAATTTTCTATAGAAAAAAAATGACAAAATTTTGTATAGAAATAATATTTTGACAAAATTTCCTAAAGATATAAAATGTTGACAAAATTTTCTATAGAAATAAAATTTTAACAAAATTTTCTATAGAAATATAAAATTCTGACAAAATTTTCTATGGCAATAAAATTTTGGTAGATTATTTTTGACTCGAGTGAGAATCGTGATTTTTCCGTCATTGGGATCGGTTTCTTTTCGGGCTATATATAATATAGATCGATACGTACCAATCTTGGCATGGTTGTTATCGGCCATACACTAGAGAAATGTTCCAAATTTCAACCGGATCGGATGAATTTTGCTCCTTCAAGAGGCTCCGGAGGTCAAATCTGGGGATCGGTTTATATGGGTCTATATATTATTATGAACCGATATGGACCAATTTTTCCATGGTTGTTAGATACCACATACTAACACGAAGTACCAAATTTAAACAGGATCGGATGAAATTTGCTTCTCTTAGAGTCTCCGCAAGCCAAATCTGGGAATCGGGGGCTATATATATTTATGGGGGCTATATATATTTATGAACCCATGTGGACCGATTTGTGCATGGTTGTTAGAGACTATATACCAACACCATGTTCCAAATTTCAACCGAATCGGATGAAATTTGCTTCTCTTAGAGGCTCCGCAAGCAAAATCTGGGGATCGGTTTATATGGGGGCTATATATACCCAGCAAAAAATTTGGAAGTTCTTCCAAAGGTACAACTTTAAAGAACATCCAGAAGATGCACTCCAAATGATGTTCCTTATTTTAACTATTCAGGAAGTTCTTTTAATTAAATTTTTTAAACTTGGTTTTTTTTCATACTTTTAATGGGTGGGAATCCATTAAAAATTACAAAAAATTATAAAAATTATCCAGTTAACAAAATATCACAGAATATTTTAATATACATCCAAAACATTGAAATCGGATCACACCTAAAGAAGTGATGCAAATTCAGTGCAACGGCTATTGAAATGAAGGACTTCCGTCCTATGACAAGCCCATATTAAATTCATCGCTTCTGCACCACTTCCGAATCCAAATCCAATTTTCATTACTTTTTTGGCGACGCTTTTTTTGCTGGGTAATTATGGACAATTTTTGCATGGGTGTTAGAGACCATATACCATCATCATGAACTAAATTTCAGCAGGATCGGATGAGGCTCCGCAAGCTAAATGTGGGGATCGGTTTATATGGGGGCTATATATACACTGAAAAAAATATTGTCGTGAAGTCAAAGATTTCATGTCTTTAAAATACGAATGCAAATTTTGCTTAGCATAGAAGACGCATTTCTCTAATATAAAGTTTTTTTTCCTTGTCCAAAAATCGATACACTTTTCAATGAAGTCGTATTGACCTTATAATTAAATGGTTTGACTTAAAGATGGGTATCATAACATGAAAGAAAAAATGTTTGGGCTAAGGTCAACTTGACTTTAATAATTCAGAAAAATTCTTTAAATTTAATGATATTGTCTTTAAATTTCTTGTCTTTTTGCATCTTGCCTACAAAGCAAAAAGTCGTACAAATATAGGACATGTTTTTCAACACTTTATTTTAAAGACGTTTTTTACTTGAAACATAGCATACTTTCTACTCGAAGTCGAGTCTTAATTTGGAAAATAAAGTTGTCTTTAACTTGTTTTTAAAGGACTTTGATAGCATATGAAGAAAAAAAGCTGAGAAAGCGAAAAATTAAAATGTACTTCCTAGAAGCAAGTACATAAAACCCAAATTTAAAAAGAATTGCGTCTTAAAAGTATCCTTACTTGTATTCTCCGCTTCTTTGGCTCGGAATCAATACCAAAATTTTTAAATCAAAGACAAAATCTTTAAAACCGGGCATGCTTTTTTTTCAGTGTAATTATGGACCGATATGGACCAATTTTTGCATGGTTGTTAGAGACAATATACTAACACCACGTTTCAACCGGATCGGAGGAAACATGCTTCTCTTAGAGGATCCGCAAGCAAAATTTGGCGGTCCGTTTATATGGGGGTTATGCGTAAAGGTGGACCGATATGGACCATTTGCAATACCATCCGACCTACATCAGTAATAACAACTTGTGCCACGTTTCAAGTCGATAGCTTGTTTCGTTCGGAAGTTAGCGTGAATTCAACATATGGACGGACAGGCTTAGATCGACTCAGAATTTCATCACGACCCACAATATATATACTTTATGGGGTCATAGTTGTTCTATCGATGTGTTACAAACAGTATGACAAAGTTAATATACCCTCCATCCTATGGTGGAGGGTATAAAAATCGACGTTTACAATATCAAAAAGTCAAAATAAAAAAAATCTACATAATAAAATTTTAGAATTTGACTTTTCCAAATTTTGAACGAATCAAAACCTCAACAAGTCGAATTTTCTAATATTTCAAAAATCAAGATATCAATAAGTCAACATTTCAATTCTGGTTACAATCACAAACACCCTCTTAAAATATCGAAAAAATTGCAAAATGTCAAGAAAAATCCGATACACTTGTTCCGATCATCGCAAATCGCAAAATTTACCGACTTCCAAATGATAAGACTGCCTCTGCGGGTTCAAATTAAATTAATGATTTTTTTTAAATAAAAAATTTTAATTCGCAAAATAATGTACTTGAATTTTATTGAATCAAACTAATTTGGCAAGATTGACTGCAATCGTGTCCCAAACATTACGATTCTATTTAAATACTGGTGAGTATGAAACTCTATAGAACACCGAAGAACAGGACACGACACATTTTGGAATATAATTTTATTCAATTATTATTCAATTCAATTATTCAATTCAAACAATTTCCGAAAAATCGTATGAATTTTGCTTCGAAACCAATCTTATAATGATAGAGACTTCCCTTCCTCCTCCTCTTTAGCTATGCTTATTTTGGCTAACTTAGAATATTCAGTGTATTCTCCCATATCAAGGAGGTGGTCCAATTCTATGGTTATCTCAATGTTAAGGGTTCGAAGGGCGTCTTATAAGATGTTTGAAACCACCTAGAGAAACTTTGACATAGTTAACAAAAAATAAATTCTCAAAAAGTACGAAATTTGCCTTCCTGCAGGACAACAATAAAATGTAACCTTCTTCTAGCGACATTTGAAGACCGGGTACAGAGCAGCTGACCTATTCCTTGCCATCAGTTCATTTTTTATGACTTCTTTATATAATTCCCCACATATCACCGAGGGTATAAGCCAGGCTTCAGCCTTTGTCTACTTATTTTCTTTTGAATTAAATTTTTTTACCTCAAGTTTGGCATAACATTTTTCTTATTGCCCTTACACATATAATCGCCAGAACAAAAGATTCCACAATTACCATACCTTGTCATCACTTCAAGTTCTCATTAACAGCTCATTTATAATAAAATGTGCTCATAAAATGAATTGAGAACTGAACCAGACATTAAATGACAGCAAATAAACATACTCAGAAAAACAACAAAAAAAAAAACCAAACCTAAATCCTTTGTAAGAAGAGAATTCCAGAGGATCGAAGAAGATAGACGAACAACAACACTTTGCAAATTGTTTCTTTTCTTTGCTAGGCCCTAAACCGATGAAACTTTGTTTGTTTGAAAATTGAACATTAAACTAAAAAAAACTCTACACATACATGTAAATGTAGACATATCTTGAAAGTTTTCAAATAAAACCTAAGAAATGCCAGACAAATAAAGAAGAGAAAAACACAGAAAACACTACTGAAGGAGGAGTAGATAGACATCAACATAGATGCGTAAGCAAATATCTGTACACAAACAACATCCATTTTCCCTTTTTTGCATATTAAATAACCATGAATGTATGACTATGCGAAATATATCCTTATAGTGGAGAAAATTTATAAGAATGGGTCGAAATATTAGAAAAAACAAGATATTCTAAAGATTGTACAAGGAGAGTTAGGTTAGGTTAAAGTGGCAACCCGATTAAGTTTCAGGCTCACTTAGACTATTCGGTCCATTGTGATACAAGGAGAGTTCCTATATTTATTTTAATTTGATTATTAACAAACTTATTTTAAAATAATTTAATTACTCAAATTATTTTTTTTTTAATTTTTAATTAAAATTAAATTAAGCTTGATTTTTATTTAATTTTCAATGCAGTTAAAAATAAAATCAAATCAAAACTATCCACATCGCTACTCCATCTCGTCTACACACAAAAAAATTTCACGAAAAAATTTCCAATTAAAATTTTAATTGAGTTTTAAAAATATTCAATTAAAAATTTAATTGATTCAACAAATTCTTCAATTGAAACAAAAATCAATCACAAAAATAATAGTATCAATTAATTTTTTAATTGGATCAATTAACTTTTTAATTGACCTTTAATAAATTTTTTTAATTGATACTATCATTTCTGTGATTGAAAACATTTCAATTAAAAATTAATTGGATCAATTAATTTCGTGATTGAATCACAAAAAAAATTTTTTGTGTGTATGTTTAATTCCTTTATATCCGTATTGTTCAATGTCCATATGCCAGACTGTTATTTTGTGTTGTCTGCATTGTTCCCCCTCTCTTTAAAGCGAATAGTGTTTGAAGCAATTTCATGTTCACATGTCCACAGCAAACTTTGTATGGTTTTTATTGGACACAAAAGTTTCTTCCTTTATTTGTTCAACCTGATGTGATGTCTCCTCGTATTGTATTTTTCATATTGTGACCGCCACATAAAATCCTATAAATTATTAGTTGTTTTTACAAAACAAAAAAACAACAACAAAAATATATTTCAGCAAATAATTTCCGACGACTTATTTACAATGACAGTAGAAAAGAAAAGTTGTAAAAAAATGCACACAACATCATCTACACTACAACAACGGTTTGTACAAATGTGCCTTTATAATATGCCCAACGGCTCAGGTCTGTGATGCTTTATACATTTCTTTTTTTTTCAAATTATATGGCGACAACCACATTTAGACATTAATGCGTAATTTCAAATTTAATGGGAATCTGTGAAGTTATGTCATAGGAAAATGAGAAAAAAATGCCAATGAAATTATAGGAAAATGAAAAAAATGCCAGTGAAATTATAGGAAATTTTTAATATGGAAAAATTTTTTCCATAAAAGTAAAATGAAATATTCATTATCTACTTGGGTGGCAAATATACTTAGAATTTTCTAATGAGAAAAATGTTTTCTTTCAATATAGGATTTGTACCAAGCTTTCTGCTAAGACTGTTAAATTTTATTTAAAACTTAAATTTTATTTTTCAAACCTTTTACTTCTCTTTTACAACTTAAATTTAATGATTGTGATTTAATTGAGAAACCTCTTTCAAAGGCCATAAATGAAAAAAAAAAAAAACACACATAACCATAAAACCACTGAAAACTGCTAGCACTTGGAATTTATGGGGGTTGACATCTTTGGTGTTAACATTAAAGGTTATAACCGAAAACTAAAGCACCCTTAAGTTTATGATACGAAACAACAGTAATAGATGAGATAAAAATCTAGCATTAGATGACGTATAAAATATACATATGAAAGACTTAAGACACCTACTTTATATCTCATACAAGTGTATGTGTCTTAAGTCTTTCGTTTTCATACTCAACTCAACCTTAGATCCTAACATTTTTGTTAGCCTATGTTTAAAGATTTTATGCTTTAATCAATTGAAAATTTATATAGCTTTTGGTTTGTGGTTTAATGGCCATTTTAGATATGTCCCTTTCCGGTCAGATGATAATTTGATCAATGGTCTATGTAAATAAGTTTTTAATAAAAACAACAACCATCGCTTAAGTTAGTGTGCATTTTTTTTATACCCTCCACCATAGGATGGGGGTATATTAACTTTGTCATTCCGTTTGTAACACATCGAAATATTGCTCTAAGACCCCATAAAGTATATATATTCTGGGTCGTGGTGAAATTCTGAGTCGATCTAAGCATGTCCGTCCGTCCGTCCGTCTGTCCGTCTGTCCGTCTGTCCGTCTGTCCGGCTGTCCGTCCGTCTGTGGAAATCACGCTAACTTCCGAACGAAACAAGCTATCGCCTTGAAACTTGGCACAAGTAGTTGTTATTGATGTAGGTCGGATGGTATTGAAAATGGGCCATATCGGACCACGTTTACGTATAGCCCCCATATAAACCGATCCCCAAATTTGGCTTGGGGAGCCTCCCGGAGCAGCAAAATTCATCCGATCCGGTTGAAATTTGGTACGTGGTCTTAGTATACGGTCTCTAACAACCATGCAAAAATTGGTCCATATCGGTCCATAATTATATATAGCCCCCATATAAACCGATCCCCAGATTTGACCTCCGGAGCATCTTGGAGGGGCAAAATTCATCCGATCCGATTAGAATTTGGTACCTGATGTAAGTATATGGTCTCTAACAACCATGCAAAATTTGGTCCATATCGGTCCATAATTATATATAGCCCCCATATAAACCGATCCCCAGATTTGACCTCCGGAGACTTTTGGAGTGGCAAAATTCATCCGATCCGGTTGAAATTTGGTACCTGATGTTAGTATACGGCCTCTAACTACCATGCAAAAATTGGTCCATATCGGTCCATAATTATATATAGCTCCCATATAAACCGATCCCCAGATTTGACCACCGGAGCCTCTTGGAGGAGCAAAATTCATCCGATCCGGTTGAAATTTAGTACATGGTCTTAGTATACGGTTTTTAACAACCATGCAAAAATTGGTCCATATCGGTCCATAATTATATATAGCCCCCATATAAACCGATCCCCAGATTTGACCTCCGGAGCCTCTTGGTGGGTCAAAATTCATCCGATCCGGTTGAAATTTGGTACCTGATGTTAGTTTACGGCCTCTAATAACCATGCAAAAATTGGTCCATATCGGTCCATAATTATATATATCCCCCATATAAACCGATCCCCAGATTTGACCTCCGGAGCCTCTTGGAAGAGCAAAATTCATTCGATCCAGTTGAAATTTGGAACATGGTGTTAGTATATGGTCTCTAACAACCATGCAAAAATTGGTCCATATCGGTCCATAATTATATATAGTTCCCATATAAACCGTCCCCAGATTTGACGTCCGGAACCTCTTGGAGGAGCAAAAGTCATCCGATACGGTTGAAATTTGGTACATTTTGTCAATATATGGCCTCTAACAGCCATGTAAAAATTGGTCCATATCGGTCTTTAGTTATATAGCCGATGACTTATTACACAAAAATTGGTCCATATCGCCAAAAATAATCTACCAAAACTTTATTTCCATAGAAAATTTTGTCAAATTTTATTACTATAGAAAGTTTTGTTAAAATTTCATTTCTATAGAAAGTTTTGTCAAAAGTTTATTTCTATAGAAATGTTTGTCAAAATTTTATTTCTATAGAAAATTTTGTAAAAAATTTATTTCTGTAGAAAATTTTGTCAACATGTTATTTCTATACAAAATTTTGTCAAAATTTTATTTCTATACAAAATTTTGTCAACATTTTATTTCTATAGAAATTTTTGTCAAGTTTTTATTTCTATAGAAAATTTTGTCAAATTTTTATTTCTATAGAAAATTTTGTCAAAATTTTATTTCTATAGAAATTTTTGTCAAGGTTTCATTTCTATAGAAAATTTTGTCAACATTTTACTTCCATAGAAAATTTTGTCAACATTTTATTTCTATAGAAAATTTTGTCAAGTTTTTATTTCTATAGAAAATTTTGTCAAATTTTTATTTCTATAGAAAATTTTGTCAAAATTTTATTTCTATAGAAATTTTTGTCAAGGTTTCATTTCTATAGAAAATTTTGTCAAAATTTTATTTCTATAGAAAATTTTGTCAAACTAGATTATATACGTATTTAATCGGCCTTTTTTTGTTTAATATATACCCCGTATGGGCTAACTTACAATTTAGAAGACAGTGTTAAAAAGTTTTACGATACCTTGCCATCGGCAAGTGTTATCGCAACCCAAGTAATTCGATTGTGGATGACAGCCTTTAGTAGAAGTTCCTACGCAATCCATGGTGGAGGGTACATAAGATTCGGCCTGGCCGAACTTACGGCCGTATATACTTGTTTAACTTTGTATTAGTTAGTTTTGGATCTCACAACACTACTTATTTATGTTTTCGCATATCTTTTAACTTAATTTTGATTAATGAACATCACTCAAGTTGTTAATGTGTGCATGTTTAAAAATATTGTACTGTAGTTTTTCTGTCATGAATTAAATTTATATTTTAACATAATAAATCATTTTTTATTTTTCTTCCTTGTCATTTCAGGTGAGTTTTGATATAATTGGATAAATTAACACAAAGGGTAAATATTAATAAGTTTAATAAGTAATTTGTTTTTTATTTTAAATTAATTTCTTAGGAAATTTTTTACAAATAAAAAAATATACATGATAAAAAAGAAAGCATCCACATCCCAGCAAAAAAAAAGCCTCGCCAAAACAGTAGTGAAAATGTTTTTTTTTTTTTGTATCCGGAAGATGTGCCAAATAGAGCAGAATCGATGAATTTAACATGGGCTTGTCATAGGACGGATGTCCACCATTTCAAAAGCCGCTGCACTGAATTTGCATCACTTCTTAAGTTGTGAGGCGAATTCAGTGTTTTGGATGTGAATTAAGAAATTTTGTGATTTTTTTGAAAAATAAATAATTTTAAAAATTTTTTATGATTGTTAATGCATTATAACGCTTTGTCTGGAACTTTTGTGATCAAAATATTTTCAAAAATTCGAAATTTTTCTACAAAGGATTTAGCATTTTTTTCGGCTAAATTTAAATAATTTGTAACATTTTATTAACTCTTAATGTGTTTTTAACCTATTTGAAACACACAAAAAAAATTCCCATTAAAAATGTGAAAAAAGCGAGTTATGAAGAAATTTACTCAAATGAACTTCCTGTGCAGTTAAAATAAAGAACACCTTTGGGAGAGCACTTTTGGAAGTTCGTTTAAAGTTGTGCCTTGAAAAGAACTTCCGATTTTGTTTGCTGGGATAGGATAATAAATGAAATTATTTATTAACTCCCATTAAAAGAAAAATGTTAAATAAGTAAATGTCTTATACCACACGATTGCAAAACCAATACCGTATATTTAAAAATAAGGAAATCCTTTAACTCAAATAGATATTCTCGTGAGGTCGAAGATTTCATGTCTTTAATATACCAATGCACATGTTGCTTAGCATAGAAGACTCATTTCTTTAATATAAAGTTTCTTTCATTGTCCAAAAGTCGATAAACTTTTCAATGCAGTCGTATTGTCCTTACAATTAAGTGATTTGACTTCAAAATGGGTATCATAACATAAAAGAAAAATTTTTTGGGCTAAGGTCAACTTGGCTTTAATAATTCAGAAAAATTCTTTAAAATTAATGAATTTGTCTGTAATTTTTTTTGTATTTTTGCATCTTGACTACAAACCACAAAATCGTTCAAATAATAGGTTGGCTGATAAGTTATATAGTACCAACCTTCCAATGATTCGTGTCAAAATTTGACGTCTGTATGTTAATTAGTTTGTGAGATAGAGCGTCTTTTGTGAAGCAATTTTTGTTATTGTGAAAAAATGGGAAAAAAGGAATTTCGTGTTTTGATAAAATACTGTTTTCTGAAGGGAAAAAATACGGTGAAAGCAAGAACTTGGCTTTATAAAGAGTTTCCGGATTCTGCCCCATGGAAATCAACAATAATTGATTGGTATGCAAAATTCAAGCGTGGTGAAATTAGCACGGAGGATGGTGAACGCAGTGGACGCCCGAAAGAGGTGGTTACCGACGAAAACATCAAAAAAATCCACAAAATGATGTTGAATGACCGTAAAATGAAGTTGATCGAGATAGCAGAGGCCTTAAAGATATCAAAGGAACGTGTTGGTCATATCATTCATCAATATTTGGATATGCGGAAGCTCTATGCAAAATGGGTGCCGCGCGAGCTCACATTTGACCAAAAACAACAACGTGTTGATGATTCTGAGCGGTGTTTGCAGCTGTTAACTCGTAATACACCCGACTTTTCCGTCGATATGTGACAATGGATGAAACATGGCTCCATCACTACACTCCTGCGTCCAATCGACAGTCGTCTGAATGGACAGCGACCGGTGAACCGTCGCCGAAGCGTGGAAAGACTCAAAATTTCGCTGGCAAAGTAATGGCTTCTGTTTTTTGGGATGCGCATGGAATAATTTTTATCGATTATCTTGAGAAGGGAAAAACCATCAACAGTGACTACTATATGGCGTTATTGGAGCGTTTGAAGGTCGAAATTGCGGCAAAACGGCCCCATATGAAGAAGAAAAAAGTGTTGTTCCACCAAGACAACGCACCGTGCCACAAGTCATTGAGAACGATGGCAAAAATTCACGAATTGGGTTTCAAATTGCTTCCCCGACCCCCGTATTGCCCAGATCTGGCCCCAGCGACTTTTTCTCAAAAGGATGCTCGCAGGGAAAAAATTTGGCTGCAATGAAGAGGTGATCGCCGAAACTGAGGCCTATTTTGAGGCAAATCCGAAGGAGTACTACCAAAATGGTATCAGAAAATTGGAAGGTCGTTATAATCGTTGTATCGCTCTTGAAGCGAACTATGCTGAATAATAAAAACGAATTTTGACAAAAAAAAAAAATGCGTTTTTCTTTGTTAGACCGGGGACTTATCAGCCCACCTGTTATAGGACTTATTTTTCAACACTTTATTTTAAAGACGTTTTTTATTTGAAAAATAGCATTATTTCTAATGGAAGTCGAGTCTGAATTTGAAAAATAAAATTGTCGTTAACTCGTTTTTAAAGGACTTTGATAGCATATGAAGAAAAAAAACCTGAAAAGGGGAAAACTTAAAATTTGCTTCTTAGAAGCAAGTACTAGAGGTGTGCACGTGACACGAAATTGTCGTGACTCACGAACATTTTCGTGATTCGTGCGTGAGTCACGCTCATGACAACAGCGTGAGTGTGCGTGAGCGTGATTAACAAACCACAATGTTGTGCGTGAGTCACGAAAATAATATCTTCGTGAGTGTGCGTGAGTAACGAATTACACTCACGAAAATATTCCTGCTCACCAACATAAAACGCTTAAGAGTTAAATTCAATTACAATTTTAGTGACACCTGGGATGTTAAGAGTTTAATAACACTCTCGATTTTAATAACGCTCATGCTTTCAGACACTTCGGTAAGGTAAATTAATCATAAAATTATTCGTGAGTCACGATATTTTTCATAAGTCACGACGTTTTCGTGCGTGAATGTGTGTGAGTACAAATTTTCTTTTCGTGAGTGTGCGTGAGCGTTAGTCCTACCAAAAAATATCGTGCGTGAGTATGATTTTTCAGCCGTGAGTGTGCGTGAGCGTGAGTAAACTATTACTCACGTGCACACCTCTAGCAAGTACACAAAACCCAAATTTAAAAGAGAATTGTGTCTCAAAAGTATCTGTACTTGTAGTCTCCGCTTCTTTGGCTCGGAATCAATAACAAAATTTTTAAAGTAAGGACAAAATCTTTGGAACCGGGCATATATAGATCGAGATTGTTTTTCTAGAATTATGATTTTGATTGATGATTGATTTGACTCAATCCCCATACAAGGGGCCATTGGAAGTTGGCTGTTTTACTAAACATTCAAGAAAATGTTCCAAAAAATTATTTCTATACAAATTAAAAAATTAAATATATTTCTATTTTATAATTTCAGTTTATATATTATTTTATTTATTTACAAATAAAAATTTGAAAATGTCCAAACATGATTATTAAAAAAATTTTTTTACTGAATATTCTCCCATTGTGTGTCATGTCAAATATTTTGTTACCGCCTTTGCTTATTTCGTGTTTGTTGTTATAGTTAATTACCTACAACAAAACATAATTCCTACACATACACGCAAAGATTCTCTATATTAAGAAAATGTGTTTTTTTTAGGTACATATAAGTAACGCCTATTCATAATGGTAATAGTCTTCAGGGGTATTATCATTGCTTGCGAACACCAGCATAGTGGTAGCCATTTTGGCAATGAAATGACAAAAAGACGTTTAAAGTTTCACAGAGTATTAAAGCAAAATGTGTCTTAACATTCATCCATCCGTTCATTGGATGGATTCAGACATAAGAATAAACACCAAACAAAATAATTTAACGATATCTACAAAGTCTACAAAAGGAACACAATCACATGAAAAAAACTAATAACAGTTGAAGACAATGGCCACGTTATTTTAATTATCACCCTTCAAGACAAGAGATGTAGTGTATAATATATCTATGTAATACGGATTCAAGCAATCGTGGAATTATATCTTCTATTTACAGAATTACTCAATCTTTAAGTCTAACAAAATGCCTAGTTTTAAAAATCATGAGTACAAACAAAATATACTTCGCTTAATCAAAATTTTATACATGTGAAAAATAGTTTATTTTAAATAAATTTATAACAAATTAAAATTTGATAAATTTTAATTAATTATTTAATTAAATTATTAATTTAAAGTAATCTATTTAGAAAAAATTAAAAATAATCATTTCTTCCAATTCTCCCATTGTGCAAAAAATAAGCCAATAGCAGAAAAAGAAACCAATGACTGTATGAAATTTTATAAAATGGCTTCCTATCTTCTCTTTGTCATTAAGATTCACATGGTCACCATAACAAACTTTAGCATGTGAGAAAATTAAAAATTTATGTTTACCTACTCATTTAGAAGGGTACAACCTACAAAGATAGTCTCAAGGCACTTAAATTTTTTTTATACATTTATCCACAAATTATCCACCACCATCTCACCTGAGGTAATAGTTGGGTGTTCTTTATTTTATTATGAGTTTTATCAACCTGTTTAACTCCTCGTTTCTTGAACCATCTCAGATGTAAGCAATAAAAGTTTTGCTTATTATGTTTAGATGTTATTCTATGCGTTATAATTTCCTAACTGATGTTAGAAAAAAATGTCACTACAAATATTAAATATTGTCTAATATTTAACCTGGTGTTTTCTTAGGTACGGGGGGTGGCTTGGACTTCTCCCTAACTATGAGAATGCTAAAAAGACAGATAACGATATTGGCAGAACAAACATGGAACAGGATTTCCCATATATTGTGCTAGAAGGCCAACGAAAATATTTCCATAACCCTTGCAATTATGAAATGATGAATTTCTCGTTACAGAACTTTTAAAATTACAAACTTTCGTGACTTCGCAAAACCATTAAACTATAAAAGATAAATCATTCAAAATTCACAGCACATTCTATTTGAGCGTTATTCAAGTCATTATCTACACATGCTACAGGTCATGTTTTCGAAAATTGAATATGAAAGCAAAAGGCCACAACACCTGAAATTATTCCAATTCATGATGAGATTATCTACAGATCTAAATTAAATGATTTCCGTTCATATGTGTAATTATGTTAATACGGTTAAAGAAATGTATTTTTAAGTAGACATTAATTATAGTTCGTGTAACATTCTTTATGGAGTGTTTTGGGACAAAGTATTTTTTAATTGAATTTTAAAATTGATGGATATAAAACAAAAGACTTAAGGAACAAACTTGCTTTTCTTCCTCATACATTTCTTTGCAAAAGGAATACACGCAAGGTACCTCGTGATTATGAGAAGCGATTGTGCTACATTTTTGTTTTTTAACATCACGGGGAAGTTTTTTATATCCTATAATAATTTCGTGTTAGTGCACGGCATAAAATTTTTAAAAATAGTTAATCTAAAAAATTCATACAATCATGTCAATGCCTGACGTGTGATTATTACATGGATATACCTCCTATGCAATCATTTATCCTTATTTAACGTTCACAAATTGCATTCCTATAAAAAAAAAAAAACAATAATAATTTCCCCAGGTGCTTCCGATGAAAAAAAAGTTTCATTTCAATTTCTTATTTATGGTTCTTATGGTGTTAATTTTACCATTTTAGTGTTGATTCAATTAGTAAGTATCTGTTAAAGGTAGATGTAGTTAGAAGTTTTTGGCTATTGGTTTACCATCATGATATATTGACCATTGAGCATTCATGGGTATTCAAATGACATGAAAACGCCTCTAAGCCGTATGACCAAAACGAAAAATGGCAATACAAACAACAACAAAAAAAAAACGACTACTTCGTAGAGCAACAAGTTGCTCAACAAAATGGTAATACCTTACAACCAATAACCAACAACAATAATACCAAGTTTGCCAATTCTATGGTATTGACTTTAATAGGAAAACAAAGAGGAAGAAAGCACATTGGCTACGCAGACGCGTGTATTGCAAAAACTTGTGAGGCGTTTAAATAGAATATCTGTTCTTTTTGTGAAAAAACCCAAATCTTATTAGAAAACTAAGTAGTTGTGTTTATTGTCATACTGTGCTAACAACAATAGTGTTATCGAACAAACCCCCAACATTAAAATACATTAAGAAAAAATTGGGTAAACATTTAAAACATTTTTATCAGCATATTTTGGTAAAAAATATTTTTCTTTAGAATATGTCAAATTCAAACTTTAGTTCTATAGAATATTTTGTCAAAATTTTATTTATATAGAAAATTTCGTCAAAATTTTATTTATATAGGAAATTTTGTCAAAATGTTATTTCTATACAAGATTTTGTCAAAAAATTTATTTCTATACAAAATTTTGTCAAAATTTTATTTCTATAGAAAATTTTGTCAAAATTTTATTTATATAGAAAATTTTGTCCAAAATTTAATTTCTATAGAAAATTTTGTCAAAATTTTATATCTCTGCACAACTTTGTCAAAATTTTATTTCTATAGAAGATTTTGTCAAAATTTTATTTCTATAGAAAATGTTGTCAAAATTTTATTTCTACAGAGAATTTTGTCTAAATTATATTTCTATAGAAAATTTTGTCAATTTTTTATTTCTATAGAAAATTTTGTCAAACTTTTATTTTTATAGAAAATTTTGTCAAAATTTTATTCCTATAGGAAATTTTGTAAAAAATTTATTACTATACAAAATTTTGTCAAAATTTAATTTCTATAGAAAATTTTGTCAAAATTTTATATCTGTACACAACTTTGTCAAAATGTTGTTTCTATAGAAAATTTTATAAAATGTTCATTTCTATGGAGAATTTTGTCTAAATTTGATTTTACAGAAAATTATGTCAAAATTTTATTTCTATAAAAAATGTTGTCAAAATCTTATTTCAATAGAAAATTTTGTCAAAATTTTATATCTCTACACCACTTTGTCAAAATTTTATTTCTATAGAGAATTTTGTCTAAATTTTATTTTATTAGAAGATTTTTTCAAAATTTTATTTCTTTAACAAATTTGCAAAATTTTATTTTTATAGAAAATTTTGTCTAAAGTTTATCTCTATAGAAAACTTTTATTTCTATAGAAAATTTTGTCAACATTTTATTTCTATGGGAAATTTTGTCAAAATGTTATTTTTATAGAAAATTTTGTCTAAATTTAATTTTTGTAGAAAATTGTGTCAAAATTTTATATCTCTACACAACTTTGTCAAAAATTTATTTTTATAGAGATTTTTTTCTAAATTATATTTCTATAGAAAATTTTATTTCTATAGAAAATTTTGTCAAAATTTTATTTCTACAGAAAAATTTGTCAAAATTTTATTTCTATAGAAAATTTTGTCAAAATTTTATTTCTATAGAAAATTTTGTCAAAATTTTATTTCTATAGAAAATTTTGTCAAAATTTTATTTCTACAAAAAATTTTGTCACAATTTTATTTTTATAGAAAATTTTGTCAAAGTTTTATTTCTATAGAAAATTTTCTCAAAGGTTTATTTCTATAGAAAATTTTCTCAAAATTTTATTTCTATAAAAAATTTTATTTCTATAAAAAATGTTGTCAAAATTTTATTTAATATAGAAAATTTTGTCAAAATTTTATTTAATATAGAAAATTTTGTTATTATCTTATTCCCACTGAAAATTTTGTTATTATTTTATTTCTATAGAAAAATTTGTAAAAATCTTATTTCTATAGAAAATTTTGTCGAAATCTTATTTCTATAGAAAATTTTGAAAAATTTTATTTCTATATAGAATTTTGTCTAAATTTTATTTCTATAGATTTTTTTTTTCAAAATTTTATTTCTATCAACTTTTTTAAAATCCTATTTTTATAGAAAATTGTGTCAAAATTTTATTTTTATAGAAAATTTTGTCTAAATTTTATTTCTGTAGAAAGTTTTGTAAAAATTTTACTTCTATGTGAAATTTTGTCAAAATTTTATTTTTATAGAAAATTTTGTCAAAATTTTATATCTCTACACACCTTTGTCAAAATTTTATTTCTATAGAAGATTTTGTCAAAATTTTATTTCTATAGAAAATGTTGTCAAAATTTTATTTCTACAGAGAATTTTGTTTAAATTATATTTCTATAGAAAATTTTGTCAAAATTTTATTTCTATAGAAAATTTTGTAAAAAATTTATTACTATACAAAATTTTGTCAAAATTTAATTTCTATAGAAAATTTTGTCAAAATTTTATATCTGTACACAACTTTGTCAAAATGTTGTTTCTATAGAAAATTTTATAAAATGTTCATTTCTATAGAGAATTTTGTCTAAATTTGATTTTATAGAAAATTATGTCAAAATTTTATTTCTATAAAAAATGTTGTCAAAATCTTATTTCAATAGAAAATTTTGTCAAAATTTTATATCTCTACCCAACTTTGTCAAAATTGCATTTCTATAGAGAATTTTGTCTAAATTTTATTTTATTAGAAGATTTTTTCAAAATTTTATTTCTTTAAAAAATTTGCAAAATTTTATTTTTATAGAAAATTTTGTCTAAAGTTTATTTCTATAGAAAACTTTTATTTCTATAGAAAATTTTGTCAACATTTTAGTCCTATGGGAATTTTTGTCAAAATGTTATTTTTATAGAAAATTTAGTCTAAATTTTATTTCTGTAGAAAATGTTGTCAAAATTTTACATCTCTACACAACTTTTTTTCTAAATTATATTTCTATAGAAAATTTTCCCAAAATTTTATTTCTATAGAAAATTTTGTCAAAATTTTATTTCTACAGAAAAATTTGTCAAAATTTTATTTCTATAGAAAATTTTGTCAAAATTTTATTTCTACAGAAAATTTTGTCAAAATTTTATTTCTGTAGAAAATTTTGTTAGAATTTTATTTCTACAAAAAATTTTGTCAAAATTTTATTTCTATAGAAAATTTTGTTAAAATTTTATTTCTGTAGAAAATTTTGTCAAAATTTTATTTCTATTGAGAATTTTGTCAAAATTTTATTTCTACAGAAAATTTTGTCAAAATTTTATTTCTATAGAAAATTTTGTCAAAATTTTATTTTTATAGAAAATGGTGTCAAAACTTTATTTTGGTAGAAAATTTTGCCAAAATTTAATTTCTTTTGAAAATTTTGTAAAAATTTTATTTCTATATAGAATTTTGTCTAAATTTTATTTCTATAGATTTTTTTTCAAAATTTTAATTCTATAGAAAATTTTGTTTAAATTTTATTTCTATAGAAAATTTTGTCAGCATTTTATTTTTATAGAAAATTTTGTCTAAATTTTATTTCTATAGAAAATTTTGTCTAAATTTTATTTCTATAGAAAGTTTTGTCAAAATTTTACTTCTATGGGAAATTTTGTCAAAATTTTATTTTTATAGAAAATTTTGTCTAAATTTTATTTCTATAGACAATTTTATCAAAATTTCTATAAAAAACTTGCTCATCATTTTATTTCTATAGAAAATTTTGTCTAAATTTTATTTCTATAGAAAATTTTGTCAAATTTTTTTTCTGTAGAAAATTTGGTCACAATTTTATTTCTATTGAGAATTTTGTCAAAATTTTATTTCTATAGAAAATTTTGTCAAAATTTTATTTCTTTAGAAAATTTGTCAACATTTTATTTTTATAGAAAATGTTGTCAAAACTTTACTTTTGTAGAAAATTTTGCCAAAATTTAATTTCTATAGAAGATTTTGTCAACATTTTATTTATATAATAAATTTTATCAAATTTTAATTTCTTAAAAAAAATTTGTCAAATATTCATTTCTATAGAAAATTTTGTCAAAATTGTATTTTCATAGAAAATTTTGTCAAAAATTTTATTTTTAAAGAAAATTTTGTCAAAATTTTACTTCTAAAGAAAATTTTATTTCTATAGAAAATGTTGTCAAAATTTTATTTCTGTAGAAAATTTTGTCAAAAATTTTTCTATAGAAAATTTTCTCAAAATTTTATTTCTATAGAAAATTTAGTCAACATTTTATCTGTCAAAAAAAATTGTAAAAAATTTATTTCTATAGAAAGTTTTGCCAACATTTCTGTAGAATCAAAGATATTTCAGATGTGTGTCCTTGTTTTTAAAAGTTAAAATACAGACAAAAAAGTGTTACCAGTTTTTTTCAAATTGATTGTGGTAAATCCTTTAGGACTAATTTCGCATAACTGCACGATCATTTCGAAACATCCACATTCCTCCTAAATATCCTCCTCTAGCAGTGAAATTTTCAATCAATCTTACGAACAAATAAGTTAAACTCAGTATGGGCATTAAGAGCGTAACACAAAACTCCCGAAAAAAAGTTATTTTTATAGAAAATTTTGTTTCTTCTCTAAAAAATCTTATAAATACATTTGTGTCTATTTTTGAACTTTAAATTCGCTGAGTGTAATCGTTTAATGTGAGTGTTTTCACACAGCTGTTTGTTGAGCTCATTCGCTCTCTATCTCTCTATAAGGCCATTGTAGTCAATTGGATAACTAGTGTAGAAAAAAGTGTTTAGAGAGGACCTAATACCTAACGATAGAAAAGAAATCTCAAATATTATCGGCAACATCATCATGATCACTAAGACTGCATCAGCGTCATTTTCATAGGCCTGTAAGTAACACAGCATCAGATTGCCATAGTAGCATCATTCAGCAGCGTTAAATACATCGTTTGCTAGAGCATAGGCCACATTTATTCCCGTTTGTATGGCGGTGGTGGTGGCATGCAAATTCGTGAGCTTTTACATTTTCAAAGCAATATCGTTAACTAAGAAAATATTTGCCTAAGCCATAAGAACAGTAAACAACAAAGTCAAGTATTAGATGGCATCAGCATAAGCAAATGAAATGTTTTAAAGTGAAATAAAGTCGAAATTGAAATACCCTTTTAGATCTGATAAACAAAAATAATTTTGGCACAAAAATAATTTTGAAAAACTCATTATCTTTTCTCAGAAGCAAAATTTTTGATAAACTAATATTTGCAGATACATATTGCTGTCCACCTAGGGATTCTTGGACTAATATTGTAGGATTGCTGGGAACACCCCAGCAAAAAAAGCGTCGCCAATAATGTAATGAAAATGTTCTTTTTGGATCCGGAAGTGGTGCCAAATTGACGCAGAAGCGATGAGTTTAACATGGGCTTGTCATAGGACGGAAGTCCTCCAATTCAACAGCCGTTGCACTGAATTTGCATCACTTCTTTAGGTGTGATCCGAATTCAATGTTCTGGATGTAAATTAAAGAATTCTGCGATATTTTGTCAAATAAATCATTTTTATAATTTTTTATAATTTTTAAATGGATTCTAACGCTTGTCTGAAACGTTTGACCTCAAATAGTTTCAAAAATTCAAAATTTTTTCAGATTGGATTTAGAATTTTTTTCAACAAAATTTAAATGATTTGTACCATTTTATGAATTCTTACTCTGTTTTTAACCTATTTGAAACAAAAAATATTAAAATTACCCATTAAAAGTATGAACAAAGCACCTTATAAAAAATTGAATGACAAGAACTTCCTGGGTAGTTAAAATAAAGAACATCATTGGGAGTGCATCCTCTGGAAGTGCTTTTAAAGTTGTGAATTTGGAAGAACTTCCAAATTTTTTTGCTGGGACTTTTCGACAGAAAATCAAAATCTTTTGAAAATTGAGGGGCTTCTCCAGGCCTGCTTTTTCGATATAGAAGATCATTCTCGATAATGAGAATTACCAAAAAGAATTTAAAATTTTATATACAATTTTTCTTCCCATTTCATCCCTCTTTAGAATACCTATAAATATCAGGGTTTCTGAGATCATTGTAAACTAAATTTTACATACGTCAATATGTTAGTTTACTATTCCATAGAACCACATGTTACACCAGTATTATAATCCACTACCTCATTTTTAGATATTTTTTATAACAGAATATTTTTTTTTTTTTTTGTAGAGAGCTCAAAGTTCGGTCAGAAGGAACTTTCTTCTGTATTCAGCCATATTCCATATATCGGAACACTTGTTTGGTTATATGTGTCTTCTTGACCATAGAGATATACAGCCATACATATGATCATATTCGTGTACATATTCTTCTCTTCATCATTATAATCTTTGTGGTTAGGCATTGAAGTTTGTTTGAATTTCAATAACCCCACATCAGTGGCAGCAGCAGCAGCACCAGAAAAAATGGCAATACCGCTTTAGAACAAAAAGAAGAGTGTTCAATTTTCCAACTTAAATACCGTATTTAGTTGAGCATTTAGTTCTGTTCTTTTTTATCTTTTTTCTGTTATTGTTGTGATGCTGTGGCCATTTTGCATAGTTTCTTCCTTCTTTCGCAGCACAAAAACAAGGAAAAAAATTGGAAAAACCAAAGTATTCAATTGCAATAGCAGTACCCAGAGCAACAAGAACAAAAAAAAAGACACTCCACACATACTGACCACTCTAGCTACCACCGAAGTTGGACTCCTGGTTGGAAGTTACAGCTTTTGACTGCTCATACTGCATTATCATCAGCTAATAGTTGGGAATATTAGCAGGGAGTTTGAAAAAAAAAAAATTGTGCTTTTTTTCATAGTAGGAAATGCTGTAAATTAAATGCAGTGTTTTCCTCCTTTTTTTCGTATTTTGGTTCGATGCAGTTAGGTTAACTTTTTCATCTTCTTCGTTCTTCTTGCATTTCATTCAAATGCCAAGGTATTAGAGATGGCAAAAATACATGCTTTTGTTGTTCTTTAGCGTTTGCTACGTTTTTTCTTTTTTGTTTTTTGCTTCAAAGCTTAGAAGGTTATTTGATACCGCCTAGCTGTACCAAGTGCTGTGAATGCTGGTGCAGTGAGTGGTGTTTCGGTGTGGTTCAGTGGCATTTCTTCGGCTTGTATTTGGCCATAATACCGTTTTAATGCGCAAACACTTACTGACACTGCCAAACCATTCAAAAGTCAATGGTAGTCGATTCTTTTGAAGCCCCAAAGAATTACGGAACATTACCGCTGATGCTCGCTTACAACAACCAAAAACACACAAACACAGAGGAAATATTTAAAACCTAAGAACCTTCTCAATGTGAGTCTTACTCTTACACCATCTAAGATCACAAATTAGACTAAAGATTTTAGATTAATGAAGTGTTCAGTAGTTCTCATAGTTTGTCCACATAGTCCATTTGTGGACTATTGTGCAAGATGATTGTCACTGATCATCTGATGGTAGCGATCATTTTGTGAGAAATATTATATTTCCTGGGATATTCAAGTTTAGTTAATAATTTCAATCAAATGAATTGATAAAATTTTAACCAGAAAAATAAAAATATATGTGCGGTCATGTTTGGGCAATGAAAATGTTTCCTTTCGTTAAGGTAATACATACACACAAAGAAAATTTCATTGAAATTGAGCCAACGAAAATTTTTCATTGATACAACGAAACATTTTCATTAAGACAATGAAAATGTTCGTTAATAGTACGAAACGTTTCGTTGACTAACAAAAAATTCGTTATAATAACGAAAAATTTCGTTATATCAATGAATTTGTTTCATTGGCTCAATTTTAATGACACATTTCATTAATATAACGAAACTTTTTCTACCAGTGTATGAGGAATATTTTGAAAAAAAAAAGAATTAAATGGAACTAAATGAGTCTGCTTAGGATATAGTCCTGAAGAAGACAATCTTCCTATTTTGGATCTGTTTATGCACAAAGATAAAATCTGGACCCGTATAGAAAAATATGAAACGATACATATTAAGAGCAATGCTTGAGTGGACGGAAACAGGGAAGTAGACAGACCATCACATGAAATTTTTGATAATAATTGAAGTCACTACACTGAAAAATATATTTACGTGATATGACCTAAATTTTAGGATGCGAAATTTACAAAATATTAAAATAAAGTTTATAATCTTTGCTTCAAAATTTTTTTTCATTAAATTTAGGGCACAAGTTTTGTAAATTTGCGTCCCTCCGTTAAAGTCCCATGTCTTTGAACTAAGGCTAATTTTCCTTAAAGTAAAGAAACACATTATTGATTTAAAGAAATTGTCCTTAAATTAACTGATTTTTCAAAGTTTAGATTTAAGATAAAAACGCTTCAAACAGGCTAAAACTTATTTTGAAGATTTAGCGTTTTTGGTTTAAAGTGTTTTTTTTTTTTTTTTGAATTAAGAAAACATTTTTTACTTTGAAGTATCCATTATAATTTGGATTTTTAAACTGGCATTTGTTTGTACGTGAGTGCGAATAAAAATTTGATAAATGAGATCTGTATCCTAATTTTAATTTTATTGGTCCTAGATTTAAAGCCAGATAGGTCACCAAAAAATTTCTTTATTTTGGCTCGGAATCAATATCAAAATCCTTATGGGAAGGTCAAAATTTTTGGATCCAAATAAACTTTTTTTGAGTGCGCTGACTGCCAGTGCGTCGTCATTACTGAGGTAGGATAACCCACCGCTGAAAAACTTTTGGTGTTCGGTCGAAGCAGGTATCGAACCCACGATCTTGTGTATTCAAGGCGGGCATGCTAACCATTGCACCACGGTGGTTCCATACGGGGTTTATATAAATGCCGATTAAATATGTAAAGGGTGATTCTTTTGAGGTTAGGATTTTCATGCATTAGTATTTGACAGATCACGTGGGATTTCAGACATGGTGTCAAAGAGAAAGATGCTCAGTATGCTTTGACATTTCATCATGAATAGACTTACTAACGAGCCACAACGTCGAACTTTCAGTGAATGGGCCCTAGAAAAGTTGGCAGAAAATCCGCTTTTTTATCGACAAATTTTGTTCAGCGATGAGGCTCATTTCTGGTTGAATGGCTACGTAAATAAGCAAAATTGCCGCATTTGGAGTGAAGAGCAACCAGAAGCCGTTCAAGAACTGCCCATGCATCCCGAAAAATGCACTGTTTGGTGTGGTTTGTACGCTGGTGGAATCATTGGACCGTATTTTTTCAAAGATGCTGTTGGACGCAACGTTACGGTGAATGGCGATCGCTATCGTTCGATGCTAACAAACTTTTTGTTGCCAAAAATGGAAGAACTGAACTTGGTTGACATGTGGTTTCAACAAGATGGCGCTACATGCCACACAGCTCGCGATTCTATGGCCATTTTGAGGGAAAACTTCGGAGAACAATTCATCTCAAGAAATGGACCGGTAAGTTGGCCACCAAGATCATGCGATTTGACGCCTTTAGACTATTTTTTGTGGGGCTACGTCAAGTCTAAAGTCTACAGAAATAAGCCAGCAACTATTCCAGCTTTGGAAGACAACATTTCCGAAGAAATTGGGGTTATTCCGGCCGAAATGCTCGAAAAAGTTGCCCAAAATTGGACTTTCCGAATGGACCACCTAAGACGCAGCCGCGGTCAACATTTAAATGAAATTATCTTCAAAAAGTAAATGTCATGGACCAATCTAACGTTTCAAATAAAGAACCGATGAGATTTTGCAAATTTTATGCGTTTTTTTAAAAAAAAAAGTTATCAAGCTCTTAACAAATCACCCTTTATATAATTCAGTTTGACAAAATTTTCTATAGAAGTAAAATTTTGACAAAATTTTCTATAGAAATAAAATATTCACAAAATTTTCTATAGCAATAAAATGTTGAAAAAATTTTCTATAGAAATACAATTTGCACAAAATTTTCTATAGAAATAAATTTTTCACAAAATTTTCTATAGAAATAACATTTTGACAAAATTTTGTATAGTAATAACATTATTATTAGGGATCGGCTATATATAACTATAGACCGATATGGACTAATTTTGGCATGGTTGTTAGCGGCCATATACTAGCGTAATGTACCAAATTTCACCATGTACCAAATTTTAACCGGATCGGGTCAATTTCGCTCTTCCAAGGGGCTCCGGAGGTCAAATCTGGGTATCGGTTTATATGGGGCTACATATAATTATGGACCGATATGGACCAATTCCTCCATGGTTGTTAGAGACCATATACCAACACCACGTACCAAATTTCAACCGAATCGGTAAATTGCGCTTATCTATGAGGCTCCGGAGGTCATGGGGTTTATATGGGGACTATATATAATTATGGACCGATGTGGACCAATTTTTGCATGGTTGTTATAGACCATATACTAACACCAAGTATCAAATTTCAACCGGATCGGAATAATTTTGCTCCTCCAAGAGGCTCCGCAAGCCAAATCTGAGCGTCGGTTTATATGGGGGCTATATATAATTATGGACCGATGTGGACCAATTTTTAAATGGTTGTTAGAGACCATATACTGACACCATGTATCAAATTTCAGCCGGATCGGGTGAAATTTACTTCTCTTAGAAGCTCCGCAAGCCAAATCTCGGGGCCCGTTTATATGGAGGCTATATATAATTATGCACCGATGTGGACCAATTTTTGCAGACATACTAACACCATGTACCAAATTTTAACCGGATCAGATGAATTTTGTTCCTCCAAGAGGCTCCGCAAGCCAAATCTGAGCGTCGGTTTATATGGGGGCTATACGTAAAAGTGGTCCGATATGACCCATTTGCAATACCATCCGACCTACATCAATAACAACTACTTGTGCCAAGTTTCAAGTTGATAGCTTGTTTCGTTCGGAAGTTAGCGTGATTTCAACAGATGGACGGACGGACATGCTTAGATCAACTCAGAATTTCACCGCGACCCAAAATATATATACTTTATGGGGTCTTAGAGCAATATTTCGATGTGTTACAAACGGAATGACAAAGTTAATATACCCCCCATGATATGGTGGAGGGTATAAAGATGTTGATAAACTGGAACGCTGGTACCAGTCCTGTAATGGGTCCATTAGTGGCAATGTGTAGTAATTTCCCGTAGTGCATATATATGCATCGCTCGATTTTCTCAAATTTGACCATAATACTTTTATTCATTAACCAATGTTACTCAAATTTCAAATTGAGATATATTAATTGAGGTTAAGTTAGGTTAGGTGACAGCACGATGTATCAGGCTCACTTAGACTATTCAGTCCATTGTGATACCACATTGGTAAACTTCTCTCTTATCACTGAGTGCTGCCCGATTCCATGTTAAACTCAATGACAAGGGACTTCCTTTTTATAGCCGAGTCCGAACGGCGTTCCACATTGCAGTGAAACCACTTACAGAAGCTTTGCAACCCTCAGAAATGTCACCAGCATTACTGAGGTGGGATAATCCACCGCTGAAAAACTTTTTGGTGTTAGGTCGAGGCAGGAATCTAACCCACGACCTTGTATATGTAAGGCGGGCATGCTAACCATTGCATCACGATGGCTCCCAATTTAGATATATTAGCCGATCGTATTTGGACTGTAGCTCTCACATAAATATATTGCCCGCAAATCGTAAAGATTGTCTTAGATCAAAATCACTTCTTGGTATCAAAACGTTTATCTCGCCTATTTGTAAAAAAAAAAAAACACTTTCAATGGTTTTGTTAAACCGTGAAAAGTCGTCATTCAAAAACCCGAGTTTTTTTCTTTTTTAGCCTCCTCGATTTCCAAAAATTTTGTTCTTAATTCAGTACGATGGTGTAGGGTATCATAAATTCGCTTCCTCTGGATTGCGATTCTTTTTTGGTTTATTTGTGTTTTGCTCTTCCTATAATGGTATCAAATGGATTTATAATTACCTTAACATGTTATCTTCGCATTGGTATAACCTGATCCGGAAACTTTTGTATGGCTCTTTTGTTTTTGAGAAAATATTCCAAACACATATGGAGAGAAAATGATTAATTTCATTATAATTGTATCAAATTTTTTGTTTTTGATCACGTTTTTAATTTTTATTTTTTGGATTTTTTGTATGATATTAAACATGCATGTATTTTTAATACACTGAAAAAAATGATAGATTACTTCCAGTTCTATGGTAAAATCTTAAATAGACTATTATAACTTTATTAGAAAACATTAAACGCTTAAATCTTTAATGTTTCCCATATTCCATATTATTTCTATTGTTTCCACATTTTTTTTTTGTCTCTCTCGGTAAGAATACAAAAATCTTGCAGCAGCCATAAATTCACCTGTTGACAGTTTTGCTTGAAGTGAATGGAAGTTTTATTGCATTTGGCCAAGAGAGTAAAAAATAAAAAAAGTTCCACGATTTTTTCTTTTTTGAATTATACGCTTCTTACAAAAGGAACTTTTGATGTCTAATATGTGTGGATTGTTTTATTGCTTATTATATGACCTCGTTTTTCCTTATCCACATCACCTCACTTCCTTCATTTATGCTCCTAAATATGTTTGGTATTTTCTTGGCTTGTAGTCTCAGACCAATAAACAAAAAAAAAAAAAAAACAAAACCCAAGACAAAATAATATTTCATTATTTTTCGTTCCACATGTTTGCTTGCTTTTGCCTTCATCAAAAAGGTTAACATCATTATTTCACCTTTATTTTTGTCTGGCCAAAAATATCGATGGGTGCAAACACCTCAAAAAAACAAAGCTATGGAGAAAAATTAAACTCGTATGTTTAGCTGGCCAAAAAAAAAAAAGAATAGTTTTTCTTAGCACCTAAAGTCTGCCTGTTCGAATACTTTGGGGACTGCCTCTCTACTATGCCCTCGTTGGAGTTTAATATCTGTCGGCCTATCAGTCTTTTTTCTTGACTTTATAGAAGCATTATTTTATAATTCACTAAAACACAAAACTTATGAACTCCATAAATGTCATGAAAATAATATCGAAAAACTAGAAAAAAATCATGATCGGAGAAGTCACAAACATACACACACAAGGCACGATGCGGTTCCTATGATGCAATAGATGTGAATTATTGACAAACAAACAATGGTTAAATTTAGATGGATTTCACATACAAACATTGGGCTAAAGAATATGACACAATAAGTCATGTAAATTTACAAAAGCTGTGGCAATATATGGTATTTTTCCACAACTAAAAAAACATAACAAAAGAGTAGATATAAAAATCAGGAGGTTTTAAAATTTTATTTTTTATACAAACTAAAATGCGTAAATACGCCAAATCTTAAGAACCTGCATTACATAAATGTTTTGATAAGGACTTGACCTAAACGTCTGGTGCCACAATAATTTACTACTATTGTCCAATATATTCTTGCAACTTGCTACTGTCGAAATTTCAGCCAAATAGCCCTTTTGTTTATCGAGTTTGGAAGCTAAATGTTCTTATGTTTTTTTTTTTTTTTTTTTTTTTTTTTGATATATCCCTATTTCAAAACCAAAATTCCTTGGAACCACAATTTTATCAAGTTCGCAACAGAATTACGAAGTAGGTTAGAATTAAATGACGATATGTTATAGCCTCCTCTAAGATTCTTGTCATCGACCGCTAGGGCTCCAAAGGGCTGGGTCATTCCAAGAGGATATAAGCGAAAAGGACTCAACTCTTGCCGAATTAATAACTAAAATTAGAGATTTCTTTTTTGAGAAAAATTTCCTTTAAAAGCAAATAAATATGATTTAGAGGCAATCGTTGCATATCTTGTCAAAAGTTTGGGGTTATTCTCTATTAAAGCAAATACTTAGAACATAGGGGATTTTCGCTTATCCAACATTTCTTTCCGGAAGAAAGGATTTGTACTGAGTGCGTAGGGAGCTCATCCCAAGTAAGTGTTTTGATTCTCAAAGACAAAAAATTATAAAAGTAATGGCATACGCGTACGATGTGGAGCCATTAAAAGAGAATAATCCAGGAGTAATTACACTCAAAAAAAAAGTGAACTCTGTATTTAACCAAAGTCAAATTCACTTTATTTTAGTTCATGGAATTATTGTGGGTGGAGAAAGTTTACTTTACTCTAATAATTTTTTGTGTACTCTAAAAATTTTGTACTCCAATTTTTTCTTTCAAACTACAAAATTTTCCTAACAAGTGAAAAAAAAAATTATTATGTCTTCAATTTCTCGAAAAATATTTACTTATTTTTGTGATATCGGCATGATGTCATCGTTTGCTATACTGTTTAGTTAAAATTCTCTACAAATAAGTAAAATTTTCTAAAATTAGTTATAATTTTTCTTCCCGGTGGGTTTTTCAGTGTACATCAAGGACAGAAATAGCAATGATGTGCAACACCTATGAAGTAGTGAAGAAGAGATATCGTCTGTCTAATTTTTATACTCTCCACCATAGGATGGGGGTATATTAACTTTGTCATTCCGTTTCTAACACATCGAAATATTGCTCTAAGACCCCATAAAGTATATATATTCTGGGTGGTGGTGAAATTCTGAGTCGATCTGAGCATTTCCGTCCGTCCGTCTGTTGAAATCACGCTAACTTCCGAACGAAACAAGCTATCGACTTGAAACTTGGCACAAGTAGTTGTTATTGTTGTAGGTCGGATGGTATTGCAAATGGGCCATATCGGACCACTTTTACGTATAGCCCCCATATAAACGGACCCCCCAATTTGGCTTGCGATCGCTCTAAGAGAAGCAAATTTCATCCAATCCGGCTGAAATTTGATACATGGTGTTACTATATGGTCTCTGACAACCATGCAAAAATTGGTCCATATCGGTCAATAATTACATATATCCCCCACATAAACCGATCCGCCGATTTGGCTTGCGGAGCCCCTAAGAAACGAAAATTTCATCCGATCCGGCTGAAATTTGGTACATGGTGTTGGTATATGATCTCTAATGACCATGGTCCATATCGGTCCATAATTATATATAGACCCCATCTAAATCGATTCCCAGATTTGTCCTCCGGAGCCTCTCGGAGGAGCAAAATTCATCCGATCCGGTTGATATTTGGAACATGGTGTTAGAATGTGGTCTCTAACAAACACGCAAGAATTCGTGCATATCGGTCCATAATTATATATAGCCACCATATAAACCGTTCGCCAGATTTGATCGCCGGAGCTCTTGGAGGAGCAAAATTCATCCGATCCGGTTGAAATTTGCAACGTGGTGTTAGTATAAAGCCGCTAATATCCATGCCAAAATTGGTCCATATCGGCCTATAGTTATATATAGCCGATCCCCAATCACACAAAAATTGGTTCATATCATTTCATATTCGTGGTTGCCACTCGAGCCAAAAATAATCTACCAAAATTTTATTTTTATGGAAAACATTGTCAAAATGTTATTTCTATAGAAAACGTTGTCAAAATGTTATTTCTATAGAAAATTTTGTAAAAATTTTATTTTTATAGAAAATTTTTTCAATATTTTATTTCTATAGAAAACTTTGTCAAAATTTTATTTCTATAGAAAATTTTTTCAAAATTTTATTTCTATAGAAAATTTTGTCAAAATTGTATTTTGTCAAAATTTTATTTCTATAGAAACTTTAAACTTAATTATATACGTATTTAATCGGCCTTTTTTAGTTTACTACGTATGGACTACCTTCTAATTTAGAAGACGGTGTTAAGAGGTTTTAAGATACCTTGCCATCGACAAGCGTTACCGCAACTTAAGTAATTCGATTGTGGATGGCAGTGTTTAAAAGAAGTTTCTATGCAATCCATGGTGGAGGGTACATAAGCTTCGGCCTGGCCGAACTTACGGCCGTATATACTTGTTATATATAGACCGATATGGACAGATAAATAGATCCCCAATCACACAAAAATTGGCCCATATCAAGTTCATAATTGAATATAGCCCACATATAAGCGACCCCCATATTTCAATTCTGGCTCTCTACGTACCGTGCAAAAGTCCATATCGATTCGTAATTATTTGTAGACTTACCTATACATACCCTTTTTGTCTACTATATACAACGTATGGACTAAGTAACAATTTAGAAAACAATGTTAAGAAGTTTTAAGATACCACAACGCAATTAATTCGATTGTGGATGACAGTCTTTTGTAGAAGTTTCTACGCAATTTATGGTGGAGGGTACATAAGATTCGGCCCGGCCGAACTTACGGCCGTATATACTTGTTTTACCTAGCACTTTTCGATATGGATATTTCATGTACGAGTAAGTCATTCATAACCCATTGGAATAGTTCTCTCAGTACCCATAACATAAAATGTAGTAAAATTCTGACCCAATGTTCGTCCATCACGTTAACATCCAAACGAAACAAGCTATTGATTTGTCAAAAATACTTGCTATTGATATACACTGAGAAAAATATTTACGTGATATTAAAGATTACGCAACCTAAATTTGGGATGAGCCTTTTCCAAAATACTAAAGACAAATTTCTTTAAAAAATAATGAAATTTTAAGTAAAATAAAGTTTGAAATCTTTGCTTAAAAATTTTGTAATTAAAACTAAGACCCAAATTTTTAAAATTTGCGTCCCTCCGTTGAAGCCGTATTTCTTTGCAAGTAATCCAAAAGTTCCTTAGAGTAAAGAAACACATTTTTGATTTGAAATTTACGATAAAAACGCTTCAAATATAGGCTAAGCCCAATTTTGAGGATTTAGAATCTTTAATTTAAAGTTTTTTTATACCCGCCACCATAGAATGGTGACGGGGGTATAATAAGTTTGACATTCCGTTTGTAACACAACGAAATATCGATTTCCGACTATATAAAGTAAAGGGTGATTTGTTAAGAGCTTGATAACTTTTTTTTAAGAAAAACGCATAAAATTTGCAAAATCTCATCGGTTCTTTATTTGAAACGTTAGATTGGTCCATGACATTTACTTTTTGAAGATAATTTCATTTAAATGTTGACCGCGGCTGCGTCTTAGGTGGTCCATTCGGAAAGTCCAATTTTGGGCAACTTTTTCGAGCATTTCGGCCGGAATAGCCCGAATTTCTTCGGAAATGTTGTCTTCCAAAGCTGGAATAGTTGCTGGCTTATTTCTGTAGACTTTAGACTTGACGTAGCCCCACAAAAAATAGTCTAAAGGCGTCAAATCGCATGATCTTGGTGGCCAACTTACCGGTCCATTTCTTGAGATGAATTGTTCTCCGAAGTTTTCCCTCAAAATGGCCATAGAATCGCGAGCTGTGTGGCATGTAGCGCCATCTTGTTGAAACCACATGTCAACCAAGTTCAGTTCTTCCATTTTTGGCAACAAAAAGTTTGTTAGCATCGAACGATAGCGATCGCCATTCACCGTAACGTTGCGTCCAACAGCATCTTTGAAAAAATACGGTCCAATGATTCCACCAGCGTACAAACCACACCAAACAGTGCATTTTTCGGGATGCATGGGCAGTTCTTGAACGGCTTCTGGTTGCTCTTCACTCCAAATGCGGCAATTTTGCTTATTTACGTAGCCATTCAACCAGAAATGAGCCTCATCGCTGAACAAAATTTGTCGATAAAAAAGCGGATTTTCTGCCACTGATTTTGGTAATAAAATTCAATGATTTGCAAGCGTTGCTCGTTAGTAAGTCTATTCATGATGAAATGTCAAAGCATACTGAGCATCTTTCTCTTTGACACCATGTCTGAAATCCCACGTGATCTGTCAAATACTAATGCATGAAAATCCTAACCTCAAAAGAATCACCCTTTATATATATTCTTAATCAGGGGGAAATTCTAAGACGATATAAGCATATCCGTCTGTCTGTCTTTTGTAATCACGCTACAGCCTTCAATAATGACGCTATTGTCCTGAAATTTGGCACAGATTCGTCTTTTGTTTGCAGGCAGGTCAAGTTCGAAGATGGGCTATATCGGCCCAAGTTTTGATATAGTCTCCATATAAACCGACCTCCCGATTTGGGGTCTTGGGCTTATAAAAACTGTAGTTTTTAATCAATTTGCCTGAAATTGAAAATCTAGAGGTATTTTAGGACCATCAAAAAGTGTACCGAAAATGGACCTATTTCCCGATTTTGCTTCTTGGGCGTCTAGAAAGTGTATTTTCTATACGATTTGCCTGAAATTGGAAATATAGAGGTATTCTAGGACCATTAAGAGGTGCGCTGAAAATGGGGTGTATCGGTATATATTTTGATATAGCCCCCCATATAGACCGATCTCCCGATTTTACTTCTTGGGCTTCTAGAATCCGTAGTTTTAATCCAATTTCCTGAAATTTGAAATCTATAGGTACTCTAGGACCCTAAAGACGTATACCGAAAATCGTGAGTACCGGTCCATGTTTTGATATAGCTACCATATAGACCGATCTCCCGATTTTACTTCTTGGGCTTCTAGAATCCGTAGTTTTTATCCAATTTGCCTGAAATTTGAAATCTAGAGGTGTTCTAGGACCATAAAGACGTGAGTCGAAAATAGTGAGTACCGGTCCATGGTCTGATATAGCCCCCATATAGACCGATCTCCCGATTTTACTTCTTGGGCTTCTAGAATCCGTACCCAATTTGCCTGAAATCGGAAATCTAGAGCTATTCTAGGAAAATAAAGAGATGTGCCGAAAATGGTGATTATCGGGCCATATTTCGATACAGCCCCTATATAGACCGATCTCCCGATTTTACTTCTTGGGCTTCTAGAATCCGTAGTTTGTATACAATTTGCTTGAAATTTGAAATCTAGAGGTATTCTAGGACCATAACGAGTTGTGCCGAATATATTGTACAGTTTTTGATATAGCCCCCTTATAAACCGGCCCTCCGATTTGGGGTCTAGATTCTAGAACTACAATTAAATGTGCTGAATACTGTGTGTATCTGTGTTTTGGTATAGCCCCCCATTACACCGAACTCCCGATTTAAATCCTAGGGTTTCTAGAAATTGTAGTTTTTATCCGATTTGCCACAAATTGAAAATATACTGGCCATAACAAAGTGTATATGATTTACTTTTATTGGTCCATTTGGTAAGGCCTCCATATAGACCGATTTCACTTATTGAGGGTATAGAAGGCGCATTGATCATGAAAATGGTCTGAATGCAAAATTTCCTGATTTTACTTCTCGTAGTCATTTAAATAATTGGGATGAAAATCCACAGATTTTAGATATCAAATCAAGGCGTTATTTTATAATTTTCTTGCACACTTACAAGAGATGTTTATGATTCCTCTAAAACACAAACAAAAAATGGTTCTTATAAATTCAGAATCTGATCTAGTCTTCATAGGTAAAATATTTACATTTATCTGTGGGAAGCGTACTGGTTGAAATGATCTGCTTGGGAAAATATCTGTCATCAAACCCCCTGAAAAAAGGAAACTATTATATTTGATTCATGGTGGTGGGTATTTAAGATTCGGCCCGGCCGAACTTCCTGCTGTATATACTTGTTCATAATTGTTAAATTCAATTTGATCAAAATTTTCTTTCATGTAAAGATACACATTAACTGTAAGGACAAAACAGTGTCTATATCGCTTCATCGCAATATACTGGAGCAGTAAAGATCTTCCGACCCGGTTGAAATTCTGTACATGATGTCAGTATATGCTCTCAAAATACCATACAAAATGTGGTCCATATAGAACAATAATTATATATAGGTCGTATAAACCGAACCCTAGAATAGTCTTCTGGAGCCTCATGGAGGAATAAAGTTCTTCCAATTTGAAGAACTTTAATCGGTAGTCCAATTTTCATAAAATTTGTTAATATTTTGTGTATCAAAATTCTACTCAAAATGTAATCTTTCTTATGAGTTTCCAAACACTAAAAAAAGTAAACCACCCCAAAAAAACGTCGTCAAAAAAGTCGTGTAAATGTACTTTTTGGATACGGAAGTGGTGCAAAATTGGCGACGTAGCTATGAATTTAACAATGGCTTGTCATAGGACGGATGTCCACTATTTCAATAGTCATTGCACTGAATTTGCATCACTTCTTAAGGTGTGATCCGAATTCATCATTTTGGATGTGAATAAAAAAAATGTGATATTTTGCCAGCCAAATAACTTTTATGATTTTTTATGAATTCACAATTTTTTCTAGAATGAATTTAGCATAAAATGTTCGAGACATACTTGGAGTAAAGCAAAATTCGTTGGGTTTGCAATAAATTTATTAAAAATTTCAAAAATAAACTAAAACAAAATAAATTTTTTGCACTAAATAATTTAACATTGGTTTAACAACGGTCTTTCTCCCTGTGCATTTAAAAATGTCATACGCTTATATAAACAGCGACCATACAACATTATTTTCTTAAACTAATTTTAGGTGTATAATTTATTTTCAATAACTGCCCCTTTGGGTTCATTTAATGCTGTATGTTACTTGTGTTAAAAGTTGCCAAAACTAACAACCCAAAAAACACTTGTTGAAAATTTGCACCCGTAAATAGAAAATTACTCCACAGTTAGTTGGTTAACCCTCAACAAATTCATCGAAAACAAATTGGCAGTGGCTCTATATTTTAAGGCTAAAACAAAAAAAATTAATAAATTAAAATAACACACCAACAGTGCCATAATGATTATAGGCTTGCAAGCCAATATCCCTCTATCTATCTATCTGTTCGTCCGTCCGTCCATCCATTTGTAAAGTTCACAAATTTACTATAAAACAATGCCAAAAGCTAAATAATGTTTACAAGCATTTACCCATATTTTCATTAGTCTCACAAAAAGAAACAAAAACACAAAAACATCGAACGAAAAACAGGTAACAGACAAATCATGAAATTAACTCCCAAGAGGCTATGAATACATAACGAATGAATTTTGGATAAATTGGGAAATCTTAGTATTTTACGTACAATTTTCCTTTTTGGTCAAAGATGCAGAGTCTATAACAGCAGCAAATCTTAGACTTAAACTCATGAAATTATTGCCAAAATTATACAACTCAGTTGAATTGAATTCTCTGGGCTTCATTGAGAGCACAGGTTAGTAAGAAACAATTGTTCACAAAAATCAGAGGGAAAAAAATAATTTGTTTGCTGCTGTTATGGCCAATATTATTTCTATTATCCCCCCCTAAAAATTTAAAACATAATGACTGCTTTCAAATGCAGTCTATTTTTGGGAAAATACTCTTGCCTTGTCTTCCCTTCTTCCATGTATTTGCTTTGAGTCTACATTTGTGTGTGACCTGTAATTTAAATTGATTGGAAAATATGCAAATATCCAATTTTTTCTTCGATCCAAATGCTCGCACGTTCTGCACTTGTCTTTGTTTAAAATTGTGTTGGTAGTTTTTTTTTTGGATATGACGAAAAAATGGAAAAGAGATAAAATTCGACACTAATCGAAGTAACATAGCCCTACGAACTCTTGGATAGAAGATCGAATGAAATAAAGAAAGAAATCAAAGAATCGGTATAAAGGGGCCCATTCTACACCCTTACAAAAAATCGCTTCTGTAACATATACTCCCAAACATATTTTGCTTCAAGCATATACATTTTTGGGTATTGCCCAAACATTTATATGTTTGATCTCTTCCAATATATAATATGTTTGAAAGCATATTGGTCTAAACAATATATGTTTGGGTAGTCTAAGTTCCAAACATTTTGTATTTTTGCATCCAAATTCAATAATGTTGTCTTCCAAAAAACAATATGTTATTATGTGAACATATAATATGTTTGGAAGCATTTTGCACCCAAAAATATTATATGCTAAAAAAAATTCTCCCAAACAATATTGTGCTCAAAATTTTATTTATTTATTTATATATTTACAATCATAATGAATTATGAAAATAAACAGGTAATATAGGTGCTAACAACATAGGTTTTCGACCTGAATGCTCAAAATTTTGTTTCTGCCTAATTGTATATTCCCCCACATCTTTCTCACTTCCACGATATTTTTTACTTCTTAGCACTTTTTTCTGTGATACAAACATTGTAGAAGAAATTATTCAATTTTATGATTTTTTTATTTTAATTTTACTTTTTGCCGGACGGGGATTCGAACAGCGGACCACACAGTTTGTAAGGGTCAAAGAAGTAGCAGATCAATTGCCCAAGGAAAAATAAAATGTTAATTTTGTAATAACAAGCAACAACCACCAACTTAATGCAATATCGCTCCCTGTTAAATAGCGCTCCAAGCTACTAAACACATATATGTTTATAGGCTATTTCTAAATTAATATATGTTTGCATCCAAGCATATTATATTTACAAACATTTTATGTCCCAAACATAATATGTTCTAACATATTAACATATATGTCCCAAACATGTTATGCTAGTTTATGAACATTATATGCTTGCACTCAAAAATATTGTGTTTAAAAATGTGTGTTCCAAACATATAATGTTTATAGCCAAACATATGAAAAACAGTCCTTTTCATCCGTGTACGTGACTGATTTCCCGATTTTATTTCTTGAGGGCATGGAAGCCACAATTTTTATCAAAGTTGCTTGAAATTTGAAGCCTATCTCTAATCAAAACGGGGTTGTGTAGTCCGTATCGGGATCACGGTTGCCACAGTTACTAGAAATCTACACGAACAAAAAAGACTGATTTTCATATGTTTGGGTGTAAAAATTATATGTTTGGGTCTCAAATTTTTTAACACAATATTTTTAAGTGCAAGCATATAATGTTCATAAACTAGCATAACATGTTTAGGACATATATGTTAATATGTTAGAACATATTATGTTTGGGACATAAAAAGATTGTAAATATAATATACTTAGATGCAAAAATATATTAATTTGGAAATAGCCTATAAACATATATGTGTAAAATAAAGGAAGTAACCAATTGGCGCCTTAAAAATATATCCACACAAAGAAAATTTCATTAAAATTTTTTACTACCAGTGTATGCCCTAAGGTGAAACATGTTATATTTGAACAGTACAAACAATATTTTGTTTGGACCAATCCTGAAAATATATATGCTTGAAGCAAAATGTGTTTGGGGTATATGTTACAGAAGCATAGTAGAACTTTTGATGTTTTGGTATATTTGGCAAAATATTCCTCTCCAACTAAGAGGTCCTTTACAAATTTTCTATAGAAAAAAAAATTTGAAAAAAAATTCTAAAGAAATAAAATTTTGACAATATTTTCTTTTTTTTTTGGATCGAGTGGCAACCGTGATGGTTGCCACTCCTCATAAATATACAGACATACAAGATTTGGTTTAAGCCGATCCAGTATTTCTTGAGTTTATCGATCACGAACATACAGGTCATTTTTATTTATATAAAGATTGAGACTGTACACTCAAAAAAGGACTTTGGGACCTTTTTCTTTCCCAATATGAAGTGCCTCTTAAATATATTCTTAAGGCAAATCTCCGCTTCTTTGTCATGGAATCTATATCATATTGCAGATCTTCTTATCTCTTACAATCATCAATACTTTATTACGCATACCTACAGAGGAAAATACGACATTGGCTATTATCGATTGCCAATAGCCAGAACTAACCCAGTCTCATATTCACCATATAACGTAGGGTGTTAGGGATACCAATGCAGTCTGCAATAATTTTTTTCTTTATCTTGTATTCCAAAGTTATGGGGTTTGAATGTGATTGCCTTTTTTTTTTTGTTTTTTGCTTCATTCAGAAAATTTTTAATAATGCCAGACTGCATATTCTTTGTATGACTGTGACCACCACCACTTTATGTTTGCCTTTTCCCGCTCATGGTCGTCTGTCCATAGATTTTCGTTTACAGAAAAATAACTATTTTGCATGACCCAAATATAGACGATATTAGTCATGCTATAGATTATTAAAATCGAACACAAATTATAAATATGAATGTAAATGGCTGAATAGTTGGGTGCCTAAACAATAACAAAAATCTACAATAAGCAAAAGGAAAAGCCAAATAATAGTTATCGATGAACGGGTGACAGGAAAGATCAAATGATATAGAGTTAATATACAGTATTTGTTTTTATGATTAATTTAAATTATTAGCATTAAAAAACAGAATTGTAAGCTATAAATAAATGAGATGAAAAAGGGAAAATTTTGCGGCATTATTAGGAGTTGCGAGAAGCCATTCCCATCGAGGGTTGTTTTAAATTGTACTATTAGACAGAATTTTTAATTAATATATCCAAATTTAAATCAGATAATACAAATGTTAACTCACTTCCAACATATATCCGAGAATCTAATATCTTCCATCTTTTTAACACAAGGAGTATATATATGAAATTTCCGACAAGTTCAGTATCCGGCATTTACAACAAACTACAGTCGATTTATTTTTTGTTAAACATGAGAATGAATTATAAACTGTAAAAAAAATCAAAAGGTTGCATTTGAAGAATGACGTACTGTCACGTTTACGACATTTTATGTGCTCTACAAATTTTAAAAGAAAAATTTATTTTTGGTTTTTTCCAACGTTTGATAATAGATTTTCCACTTTTTTCAAAATTTGAAGGAAATGCAGATCTTTTGCAATGCGATGCGATGCTTCAAGCTTTTAATCATCCTAAAGAAACTATTTTTTTTTCAGGAAATAGTTTCTAACATAGAACAAACTATTTTCTATATGAAATAGTTTCTAGAAGAAACTATTTTCTACAGGAAATAGTTTCTTCAGGATGATTTTTTCTAAAACAGTCTACAGTGGGGCCACTGAGAGAGTGATTTTTTTAAGTTTAGAAAAAGGGGTCGTGGTAACAATTCTTCCATATTTACCGTGGTGCAGCGAGATATGTGAACAAGTAAGTAAACATGATAAAATATCCGTCGGAAAAGAGATCAGGTTTTTCTTCTATTCATACCATAGTAGTTTAACTATTTGCTAGGCACTAGATGTTGATTGTAACTTGTGAACTCCTGAAAACGTTAACCACCATCTTTTCGCTCTATGGGAAGACTTTTCCTTCTCCAGAGCACGACCTTAATCGAAATGAACTAAATGAGTGATGCCTCTTACTTTGTGGGAAGCGGCAATCCTAGTATTGCAATCTGCCAATTGAAGGCTCCATCGTAAAGCTTGACATTCCTGGGGTTATATGACCTCAAGGCATTTTGACATACGAGCACTATTTGTATTGTTTACAACAACTTAAAAGATTCATATCCAACAAAAACTTAAATTAAATCGTGAACATTTGCGTGCGATTAACAGGATGGCTGATAAGTCCCCGGTATAACAAGGAAAAACACATTTTTTGTCAAAATTAGTTTTTATTATTCAACATAGTTCCCTTCAAGAGCGATACAACGATTATAAGGACCTTCCAATTTTTTGATACCATTCTGGTAGTACTCCTTTGGTTTTTCCTCAAAATCAGTTTCGGCGATCACCTCTTCAGTTTCGGCGATCACCTCTTCATTGCAGCCAAATTTTTTTCCCTGCGAGCATCCTTTTGAGGTCTGAGAACAAGAAAAAGTCGCTGGGGCCAGATCTGGAGAATACGGTTGGTGGGGAAGCAATTCGAAGTCACTCAGCCGACTGTCGATTGGACTCAGGAGTGTAGTGATGGAGCCATGTTTCATCCATTGTCACATATCGACGGAAAAACTCGGGTGTATTACGAGTTAACAACTGCAAACACTGCTCAGAATCATCAACACGTTGTTGTTTTGGGTCAAATGTGAGCTCGCGCGGCACCCATTTTGCACAGAGCTTCCGCATATCCAAATATTGATGAATGATATGACCAACACGTGCCTTTGATATCTTTAAGGCCTCTGCTATCTCGATCAACTTCATTTTACGGTCATTCAAAATCATTTTGTGGATTTTTTTGATGTGTTCGTCGGTAACTACCTCTTTCCGGCGTCCTCCGTGCTCATTTCACCACGCTTGAATTTTGCATACCAATCAATTATTGTTGATTTCCCTGGTACAGAGTCCGGAAACTCATTATCAAGCCAAGTTTTTGCTTCCACCGTATTTTTCCCCTTCAGAAAACAGTATTTTATCAAAACACGAAATTCCTTTTTTTCCATTTTTTCACAATAACAAAAGTTGCTTCACAAAAGCCGTTCTATCTTACAAACTAATTGACTTACAGACGTCAAATTTTGACACGAATCATTTGAAGGTTGGTTCTATATAAAAATAATATGCATTTAATACTAGCGATGCCATCTATGTATCAGACCGGAGACTTATCAGCCAATCTGTTATTTTTACAACATTCAACGTGAATTTACTCAAAAACAGTGCATCGATGAACTAAATTCAATGAAGCATTGTCAAGAGCCAATGTTTATCGCCCTAGGTCATAGTTCACTCCAAGATGAATTTCGTGAAGTTCGTCCAAAATCAGTTGTTTTTTCCGGAAACCTGTATAATGACAGCCCGTTATGTTAGACTCACTTAGACTATTCAGTCCATTGTAATACTACATGTGGTGAACTTCTCTGTCCGATTCTATGTTAAGCTCATTGAAAAGGGACATCCTTCTATTCTGAACGGCGATTACATTACTGTGAAACAACTTAGAGAAACTTTGAAACACTCACAAATGTCACCAGCAAATGTCACGTTGGATCCTACACAATTAGTCAATCTCTGAAAAAAGGCTCGTGTCGATGGTCCAAAGAAACGCTTCTAAAATTCGATCGTTATCGAGAAAGATGGATTTACGCGTATGAGCTCGAAAGTAAAAAGCGATCGATTGAAGAAGCGATTGAGGCGTTCATAATGCACGTTTTGGAGATACCTCAATCAGAGTGGCATAAGGGTTTTGAAAATTGGTTAATGAGGAATATTTAAGGCAACCCTCGTATGGCATTCTGTTCAGAACTCTTCTACGAGAATTTTAAAGATTATATTACATGTTAGCCTGATACCGAAACAGGCAATTGACGTCCAAATGCATTATATCTAATTATACAATTATTATTCGAGCTTTATGGACAGATATAGATTAAGGAACATGGTTAATAGAGCCATTGAAAAGAAAACGCCAGATACAAATCTATACACGCCTGGACTGTACATGTTTCGGTTCGGGCGAATGAACCTTTCCACAGCCTTTAGTATAGATCTGGCTGGGAGAGATAACTCAATTTTGGGCCCTTTATGCTAACTCCTTATGGAGAAAACATTTGGGAAATTTCCTCTTACAAATTGAATCATCTTTTCTCCCACTGTACATCATCTTTTCATATAACTTACAAGTCCCTTAATCATATTTTTATTTCGTTTTGTTACATAGTAATGCAACAACACGAAATTTATTTTTAGAAAGCTAATTTGTTAGAATTCACCTAAGTGGTGAACAGTCGAACAATGCTTATTGTTTCTACAGTCAACTACAACATATGACAATTAACAGAAACTGGTTTCCAGGATACAACAACAATTCTAACGCGTATATTAGTCGTGTTTTTCCTAGTTTTACGACGGGCTCATCGTTGCTTATTATATTACATGTTAGCCTGATACCGAAACAGGCAATTGACGTCCAAATGCATTATATCAAATTATACAATTATTTTTCGAGCTTTATGGACAGATATAGATTAAGGAACATTGTTAATAGAGCCATTGAAAAGAAAACGCCAGATACAAATCTATACACGCCTGGACTGTACATGTTTCGGTTCGGGCGAATGAACCTTTCCACAGCCTTTAGTATAGATCTGGCTGGGAGAGATAACTCAATTTTGGGCCCTTTATGCTAACTCCTTATGGAGAAAACATTTGGGAAATTTCCTCTTACAAATTGAATCATCTTTTCTCCCACTGTACAGCCCGTCGTAAAATTAGGAAAAAACACGACTAATGTACGCGTTAGAATTGTTGTTGTATCCTGGAAACCAGTTTCTGTTAATTGTCATATGTTGTAGTTGACTGTAGAAACAATAAGCATTGTTCGACTGTTCACCACTTAGGTGAATTCTAACAAATTAGCTTTCTAAAAATAAATTTCGTGTTGTTGCATTACTATGTAACAAAACGAAATAAAAATATGATTAAGGGACTTGTAAGTTATATGAAAAGATGATGTACAGTGGGAGAAAAGATGATTCAATTTGTAAGAGGAAATTTCCCAAATGTTTTCTCCATAAGGAGTTAGCATAAAGGGCCCAAAATTGAGTTATCTCTCCCAGCCAGATCTATACTAAAGGCTGTGGAAAGGTTCATTCGCCCGAACCGAAACATGTACAGTCCAGGCGTGTATAGATTTGTATCTAACGTTTTCTTTTCAATGGCTCTATTAACCATGTTCCTTAATCTATATCTGTCCATAAAGCTCGAATAATAATTGTATAATTAGAATTTTAAAGATAATATCCTAGGAAATCTTTTTTCAATTTCATTACTGAAAACAGTTTGCCCTTTCACTAAAATTCTTTTATATACTGAGATATCAACCTTGAACTTATATGAAATTAAAACTGCTGCATAATTTAAAGGGAGGCATTGATCATGGGTTTCGTTTCTTTTACCGGCGGGCTAAAAGTCACTCACTCCATATATCATCATTGGTGATCGAACAAACGATCTTTAACAAATGTCAGCAAATTGATTGGCATTTAAAACTCAAACTCGGAGGCAATTCAAAGAAGCCTACTCTTTCTTCTACTGTCTGACAAAGGCATACAATGGGTTCTCAATCTTAGAAATGATGACGGTCCCTTCGCCAGCGATTTAGATTCGCTTTCATTGTAATACAACAGCAAAAAAAAAAACAAAACTCTCGTCCTCCTAGTGAAACCTGTATAGCCACAGGAAGCTCTAGACGACAATATAGTATTGGCAGTATGATCAACTGGTGACAGCATATAAATAAAAGGATGCCTTTTTTTTGTTCATTTTCTTTTCCTTTTCAATTTCAAGCACAGCTTTCAATTTCTTTGCAATAAACAAATCCCTTCCATCGAAATACAATAACAAAATTTTTTCCAGTAGTTAGAACAGCAAGAATGACGACCAGCAGCAGTAGGAATATGAACAACTTGCTGGTCCAGCTTATAGCTGGCAGGGATACTTGCTACAGTCAAGCTACCAACAAACAATTCGTTTGACAAAATTTATTGTAGCAAATGTTGAAACAAACAAACAACAAACTAAGAGTGAAGCTGGCAAAGACATTTTTTTAGCTATCCCAACTGAGGTCGCCAGCAATGATAACAAAATTGAATGGCAACGAATTCCTACATTGGAAGAAAAATTTTGATTTTATAATTTCAAGATCGTTAGATGAAATGGAAGAACTTTCTGGTAACTTTCGGAATTTCCCTATGCAAACATCAAGTTTGGGCGACTAGAGGGTTGGTATTCGTAGAGCTACCCTATGTTATATTGATACAAATTGAAAGTGGCGGACTTATCTCAGGCTTGGTACCGATAACCCAGTTTATAACATTTTTTTTTTAAGCAAAACTTCATATGCTCAAAATGGAACAGATTCTTACGAGGTTGTACTAGACTGGGGTCCCGTCTAAGGGATAATTTTTATTAAACTGTCCCACAACGTTTTCTTTGGGATGATTCGAAGTCATGTTCTAAAGTGTAAATTTACCCGTAGATCCAAACCGGGACTGGTCCATAACACTAAGGGTTAGTCATGTACCGTTGGTGGGGGCTGAGCACCGTTTCACATTATGACCACCAGTATTATTGGGAAGGTATAAACCACAGCTGAAAAACAGGTTGGTGTTCAGTCGAAACTGGGATTGAATTCAAAATCCTTTTTATGCAAGGCGAGCATACTAGCCATTGCACTACCGGCCTGTGAGAGAAACTAAAGATATTGCTTAATGTCGCCAAAATCTTTTCTCACATAGTGGTGCATTCTACGATCGACGTAGCTGTAGCACTAATTTCTGAAAAAATTTCAATCACTATATTACCTGAGACTGATGCAAATGCATATGATTATGGGGAAATTTTCATGCTGGCTTGAAGAGGAAAAAGTAACCTTAGTAACAGGTTGGCTGATAAGTCCCCGGTCTGACACATAGATGGCGTCGCTAGTATTAAATGCATATTATTTTTATATAGTACCAACCTTCAAATGATTCGTGTCAACATTTGACGTCTGTATGTCAATTAGTTTGTGAGATAGAGCGTCTTTTGTGAAGCAACTTTTGTTATTGTGAAAAAAATGGAAAAAAAGGAATTTCGTGTTTTGATAAAATACTGTTTTCTGAAGGGAAAAAATACGGTGGAAGCAAAAACTTGGCTTGATAATGAGTTCCCGGACTCTGCCCCAGGGAAATCTACAATAATTGATTGGTATGCAAAATTCAAGCGTGGTGAAATGAGCACGGAGGACGGTGAACGCAGTGGACGCCCGAAAGAGGTGATTACCGACGAAAACATCAAGAAAATCCACAAAATGGTTTTGAATGACCGTAAAATGAAGTTGATCGAGATAGCAGAGACCTTAAAGATATCAAAGGAACGTGTTGGTCATACCATTCATTAATATTTGGATATGCTCTGTGCAAAATGGGTGCCGCGCGAGCTCACATTTGATCAAAAACAACAACGTGTTTGCAGCTGTTAACTCGTAATACACCCGAGTTTTTCCGTCGATATGTGACAATGGATGAAACATGGCTCCATCACGACACTCCTGAGTCCAATCGACAGTCGGCTGAGTGGACAGCGACCGGTGAACCGTCTCCGAAGCGTGGAAAGACTCAAAAGTCCGCTGGAAATGTTTTTTGGGATGCGCATGGAATAATTTTTATCGATTATCTTGAGAATATAAAAACCATCAACAGTGACTATTATATGGGGTTATTGGAGCGTTTGAAGGTCGAAATCGCGGCAAAATGGCCCCATATGAAGAAGAAAAAAGTGTTGTTCCACCAAGACAACGCACCGTGCCACAAGTCATTGATAACGATGGCAAAAATTCATGAATTGAGCTTCGAATTGCTTCCCCACCCACCAAAATGGTATCAAAAAATTGGAAGGTCATTATAATCGTTGTATCGCTCTTGAAAGGAACTATGTTGAATAATAAAAACGAATTTTAACAAAAAAAAATATTTTTCTTTGTTAGACCGGGGACTTATCAGCCAACCTGTTACCTTAGAAAAGTTTCAGAAAGTCCTTTCAATTCTAGCACATCCATATCAGAAAGCTGATCAAGTTATCTAGTTACAGTCTCGGCAAAGGGATTAACTGCCTTGTAATCAATCATAAGATATAGACATTTAAAGAGAAAGATGTCATTATACAGTGACAAACTTTCCGTCGATCATAACCAGACAGTATTTAGGTCTTATTCAGTGAAATTTCTGAAAAGTGGACACCCATTATTAATTTTAATTCCTTAATACAGCAAACGCCTAAAGTCAACTGTCCACTTTTAAGATGTGTCCGCTTTTCAGAGTGTCCAAGATTGAGAGTTTCCACTGCATCTTAAAGACTATGACAGGCAATGGTTGGGTTAGGTTAGGTATAGTGGCAGCCCGATATTTCAGGCTCACTTAGACTATTCAGTCCATTGTGATACCACAGTGGTGAACTTCTCTCTTATATTCTCTCTGAGTGCTGCCCGATTCTATGTTAAGCTCAATGACAAGGGACTTCCTTTTTATAGCCGAGTCCGAACGGCGTTCCACATTGCAGTGAAACCACTTTGAGAAGCTTTGAAACCCTCAGAAATGTCACCAGCATTACTGAGGTGGGATAATCCACCGCTGAAAAACTTTTTCGTGTTCGGTCGAAGCAGGATTCGAATCCACGACCCTATGTATGCAAGGCGGGCATGCTAACCATTGCACCACGGTGACTCCCGACAATAGAACACATTTCATACCAAATGTATAGGATAAATGAATGTTGACGCATGTTCGAGAAAAATGGAGTTCTTTCCTATACCTCATTAGGCACTCAACGGCGCTAGTATTTTAGACATACAAAAAATGAGAAAGGTTGACCTTGTGCCAAAACAAAAGCCAGTACCTCCAATTAAATCGCTCCGATATATTTCTCTTTTAGAAAATTCCCTCCCTGCATCTCTGACACAAGCAATAAACGGTGGTGAAATTGTTTTTCACTTTAATTCATTTATTTATTTATTTGCTATTATAAGTTTAAAGCAGGTTTTTTTCTGCATGTATCTAATATAATAAACCTCTGCTACTGCTCTACAATCATTCCACAAGCAGCTATTGTCAATTCTGCTCCCTCGATCTATAGTACAATTCTGCTGGCCTGCCAGCAATATACCCCGCCCCTCTAAAGATACCGAATGTTCACATATTTACCCACCATTTGGCTCATTCTTTTTGTCAAAACCATTTTACGATCAAAAATAGCAACAACAAAAAAAAGGAAAAAAGTCCACTGAATAACGAATGGCAACGGAATGAGAAAAAGATCGGACAGAAAACATCCTTAAAGCTATTTTGCATACCATCATACCAATACCAGAAATGAGCAGCCAAATGGCCAACAACAATAAGCATAGCTTAAACAACAGCGACAGCGAAAACCGTCAATGGCAATGGCATCAGCCCAAAAGAACATTGTTCTGTGTATTCTAAAATAAAAGAATGGACAGTTTTAAAATAAAACCTCTTTGGTTTTTTTGTTTTTGTTTCTCGTCTTGCAGACAACGATGAGTATTTAGGATCACCTTTTGAATTTGAACTACCATAAAATGTACTGTGGTCTGGCTACTTTATTTATTGTCCGGAAAAAATATATATTTTCGATGGTAAATGATAATTTGTTTTTACATTTGGATTTAGGGGTATTACCATTCCTATCAACTCTTTAATATCAATTAATTTTAACTGATTTTCGAAGAGAAACTGCAAACAGAGAAAATAAAGTAGATAATTTTTTATTATTATTAAAAAAATTCATCGAATCCATTGATTTTATATTGAATATTTTTTAATTCAGTCAAGATTTTATTTGATAAAATATTGGTGATAATTTTTCTGTGTAAAATGCCACTAGATTTAGTCTCGCAGAGTCTATAATTCCAAGAAATTGAATAGGGCGATCAGTCAATATGGGGACTGTATCACCAAAACATGGACCGATACAAACCATACTTGGCAAACCTATTTGTGAGCCCAAAATACCTCTAGACTATTAATTTCATGCGAATCGCATAAAAATTGGGGTGTATTGATACTCAAGAAATCATATGGGGGAGTTCATTTTTAAGGAAACTGTATAGATGCAAAAAACAATCGCACGAAAATGTTCACGATTTTTTTCCAGTTTTACCACATTAACTAAAAGTAAAGAACACTAGCATATCTAGTGTGCGGTTCATGTTTAAATGGGGCCATATTTGCTTGGTGTCGTTACAACCCTTGCAATTCTCCCATCGAACATTTGCCATCATGACAGCCTTATCACGCAGTAAGAGCTTGCAGGTAGCCAAAGGCATACCCACAGATTCTAGTTCACCTGCAATATGAAAGGTAGTTCCTAGCCTTGCAATTTACTGGTATGTTGCTATGGCCAGGCACCCATATTAGGTGAATATTGTACTGCTCAGCCATCTCATTGAGAGATTTGTGACAGTCGATGGCCGTTTTCGAGTTAAGAAACGCAGAGTCCAAGGATTTTATTGCAGGGTGTCCGTCTGAGTATATATTAATGTCAACATTTTTTTGAACATTACTTGTCAGACAATTCGTCCACTCTCTTTTTGCTAATATTTCAACCTGAAAACCACTACAGTGATTAGGTAATCTTTTCGCTATTCGAAGTTCCAGATCTTTAGAACATACTCCGAAACCCACTTGTCCATCCAATTGGGAGCCATCAGTGTAGAAATCTATATATCGTTTATTCCCCGGGGCCTGTGTGCATCACGCCTCACTGTTGGGAATTAGAATTTGAAACTTTTTGACGAAAAGTGGTCTCGCCAAAGTGTAATCCTACGTTAGGCACATCTGGGTTTTTTTAGGACCGAACTGTGGCGCAACCGCACAGCCGTTGTTGCAGCTGACTATTTGGCCAAAATGTCTAAAGGCAATAGATGCAGCATGACATTATTGTTCCCGTCTTACTGAATGCGCCCGAGATACGCAAGCACGCCATACCCTGAACTTTGTCTAAACTTGTCGGATGGTGAATTGCTGGCCACCAGATTACTACGCCATATAGGTCTAACCACTGCCAATGTACAATTTTCGGGTTTAGCCCCCACTTTTTATACCATCCACCATAGGATGGGGGTACATTAACTTTGTCATTCCGTTTGTAACACATTGAAATATTGCTCTAAGACCCCACAAAGCATATATATTCAGGGTCGTGGTGAAATTCTGAGTCGATCTAAGCATGTCCGTCCGTCCGTCTTGGCACAAGAAGTTGTTATTGATGTAGGTCAGATGGTATTGCAAATGGGCTACAACGGTCCACTTTTACGTATAGCCCCCATATAAACCGACGCTCAGATTTGGCTTGCGGTGCCTCTTGGAGGAGCAAACTTCATCCCATCCGGTTGAAATTTGGTACATGATGTAAGAATATTGTCTCTAACAACCATGCAAAAATTGGTCCACATCGAGTCTTGGAGTCGGAGTCTGAAGATTTTGCTGGAGTTGGAGTCGGAGTCGTAAAAATTTTGCTCGACTCCGACTCCGGCTAAACCAAATTTTTTATAACACTTCACACTTTTGTAATTAAGCAAGTTTTTACGCAAATTAGTTTCCATTGTGTTATTCATTCGATCAATGTACAGCATGATTGTAAATGAAAATCAACTTCCAATTACGGCTATCTTTTTATGTTTCCTAGAATGTTAGACTAGCAGATGGGCTGGATCGATCCATTTAAATGCCCATATCAATTTATTTAAAATATTTCGAACAATCGAAATTATTTTTTTAAATTTTATTTTAAGGCCATATACATATGTGGAATATTGACAGAAAATTTTTTCAAAAGTTGTTTTTTATAGAAAATTTTGTCAAAATGTTATTTCTATAAAAAGTTTTGTCAAAATTTTATTTCTTAGCAAATTTTGTCAAACTTTTATTTCTATAAAAAAATTTATTCAAAATTTTATTACTATAGAAATATTTTTTTCTATAGAAAATTTAGTCAAAATTTTATTTCTATAGAAAATTGAGTCAAAATGTTGTTTCTATAGAATATTTTGCAAAATTTTATTTCTATTGATAATTTTATTTCTATAAAAATTTAAGTCAAAATTTTATTTCTATAGAAAAGTTTGCCAAAATTTTTGATAATTTTATTTCTATAAAAATTTAAGTCAAAATTTTATTTCTATAGAAAAGTTTGCAAAAATTTTGTAGTAATAGATTTTTTTATTAGAAAATTTGGTCAACATTTTGTAGTAATAGATTTTTTTAATAGAAAATTTGGTCAATATTATATTTCTAAAAAAAATTTTGTCAAATTTTATTTCCATAGAAAATTTAGTAAAATTTTCATCAGTAGAATATTTTGCAGAATTTTATTTACTACACAAAAAAATGTTTAAAATTGTAGTTTAATTGATAATTTTTTCAAAATTTTATTTCTATAAGAAAAAATTGTCAAATTTTAATTCTATAGCAAATTTTCTCAAAATTTTTTTCTTACTGATGTTCACTGATACTCACTGCTATAAAAAATGTATTCAAAATTTTATTACTATAGAAATATTTTTTTCTATATAAAATTTAGTCAAAATTTTATTTCTATAGAAAATTTGGTCAAAATTTTGTTTCTATAGAATATTTTGCAAAATTTTATTTCTATAGAAAATTTTGCAAAATTTTGTTTGCTACACAATTTTTTTTGAATTGTATTTCTATTGGTAATTTTTTCAAACTTTTATTTCTATAAAAAAAATTTGCCAAATTTTATTTGTATAAACATTTTATGCAAAATTTTATTTCTACATATTTTCTCAAAATTTGATTTCTTTAAAAAATTTTGCCAAAATTTTATTTCTATCGAAAATTTAGTCAAAAATTTGTTTCTGTAGAAAATTTTGCAAAATTTTATTTCTATATAAAATTTTGCAATATTTTTCCAAAATTTTATGCTCACTGATATCCACTGCTAAGTCGAAAACTTGTAGAAATGACTAAAATTTTCAAATTTTTCAATGAATGAATCATAAATGCATTTTTGCGAAATTGTGTAAACAATTACAAATATTTCCCAAATATTGTCCGAGATTTTGTAAAAGTCTGATTTGAGATTTTATCAAAATGTCGATCTAAATACAAAGTTGTGCAGAGTATATTATAATCGGCCCGCCCGACTTTAGACCTTCCTTGCATTTTTATTTTTTGTTAAAAATGTGTTACGTCCCATAACGTTAGATTTAAATTTTAGATACATAGATTTTGTAGAAGTATATACAATTTTGTCTAAATCGATTCAGATTCAAATTCATGCATATGGGAATATAAACCTTTATATAGCTCGCAACAAATTTATCAATAATTTTGGTCCACACATACATATACTGTTGGTATCTTCCCATATTATGATGGGTATTTATATCATTATTTTTTTTATTAAACATTGCCCTAAAATTGAAATATAGAGTTCAATTGGCATCTAATGTGAAATTAAGACCACACACACATAAATAAATACGATACTTTATATCGATCCACTTACGGTACCCCCACAATAGAACTACAAATTATTGGTATTAAAATGAGATTTAGTTATATTACCCGGAGTCGACTCCGGAGTCGGAGTTGGAGTCGAGCTGATGAAAAATGCTGGAGTCGGAGTCGAGCAAAATTGGCTCGACTCCACAGCCCTGGCCCCCATATAAACCGATCCCCAGATTTGACCTCCGGAGCCTCATGGATGAGCAAAATTAATCCGTTTCGGTTGAAATTTGGTGCGCGGTGTTATTATATGGTCTCTAACAACCATGCAGGAATTCGTCCATATCGGTCCATAATTATATGTAGCCCTCATATAAATCGATCCCCAGATTTGATCTACGGAGCCCCTTGGAAGAGCAAAATTCACCCGATTCGGTTGAAATTTGGTACGTGGTGTTAGTATATGGTCTCTAACAACCATGCAAAAATTGGTCCATACCGGTCTTAATTATATATAACCCCGATATAAACCGATCCCCAGATTTGACCCCCGGAGCTCTTGGAGGAGCAAAATTCATACTATCCGGTTGAAATTTTGTACGTACTGAAATTTGGTAAGTGGTCCATATAGATCTACAGTTATATATAGCCGATCTCCAAAAATAATCTACGAAAATTTTATTTATATAGAAAATTTTGTCAAAATTTTATTTCTATAGAAAATTTTGTCAAACTTTTATTACTACACAAAATGTTGTCAAGAAAATTTTGACAAAAGTTTATTTCTATAGAAAATTATTATACAAAGTTTTGTCAAGATTTTATTTCTATAGACAATTTGTCAAAATTTTATTTCGGTGGAAAATTTTTTCAAACTGAATTATATACGAGTTTAGTCGGCCTTTTGTTGTTTAATATATACCCCGTATGGACTAACTTACAATTGAGAAGACGGTATTAAGAAGTTTTAAGATACCTTGCCATCGTCAAGTGTTACCGCAACCCAAGTAATTCGATTGTGGATGACAGTCTTCAGTACAAGTTTCTATGCTATCCATGGTAGAGGGTACATAAGATTCGGTCTGGCCGAACTTACGGCCGTATATACTTGTTTCCTATTGCCTTTTTGCACGAGTACAAAGCTACCGTGGCTTTTCTCGCCCTTTCTTCAATATTAAGCATAAAGTTCAGCTTTCTGTTCAAAATAATGCCAAGGAATTTTGCACACTCACCAAAGGGAATTTCAATACCCCCTAAGGATATGGGCTTAACCGTGGGAATTTTGCGATCTTTGCAGTACATGACTAGTTCTGTCTTTGCAGGATTTACCCCAAGATCATTCTCTCGTACATCAAAACGTTCGGAGATTATTTGAATCATATAATCTCAAAAAGTCAAGGTTGGCTACACGCAAAGAAAAAAAACGTTTGGAAAACGTGTACCGAAAACGTTTTTCTTTTGTTAGAGTTTTTTGAATTGCTTCGAAAATTTTAAACTTTTATCACCAAAAAAATTCGTTTGTTACAAAATTTTTATTTTTTCAATAAAAAAAGTTATTTTTGAAATAACAACACAGTCCATTTCGTTTATATCAAACACTGTTCTTTTCTGACTTTAGGTCTTTAATAAGACACATTTTACAGTTCAAAATTTAATATAGTACAATGTAATGTTGAACATTTTTTCGGAATCTTCCGAATATATCTGGAATATATGTAAAAAAAAAAAACAAAAGCAAAAAAAAAACTTTGGCCGAAGCAGGGATCGAACCCACGACCATTGGCATGAGAGTCGGGCGTAGCTACCACTGCTCCACGGTGCCAAACTAAATGTTTGTTTCTGTTAAATAAACTTTGTTTATTCGGTTCGTGGGCGCCGCAAGCTATGCTATATAAATATAACTTATATTGATATTTATCTATTGATGACCATAACAGGTACATAGCTCAGTGGTTAGTGTGTTGGCTTACAATGTGCATGGTCCGCGGTTCGATTCTCCGTCCAGGCGAAAGGTAAAAAAAAATTTAAAATTTATAAAATCGTATAATTTCTTCTACATTGTTGGTATTACAGGAAAAGGTGTTAAGAACTAAAAATCCTCGTGGATGTGAGAAAGATGTGAGGGACAATGCAATTAGCAAGAAAATAATGTTTTTTTTTTTGAGCTACTCTTTATGAAATTGGTTTTACATCCTGGAAAAGAATAAACGTTTATCACAAAAAGTATATACTTTTCTTCCAAATACACTTCCTTACAGCGAAAAGCAAATGAGAAACGAACTTTGTTTGTCTAAAATTTCGTTTGGGAGGAAAGAATTATTTTTTTGCGTGTAATAGTAGCAGCCCGATATTTCAAGCTCGCTTAGACCATTCAGTCCATTGTAATACCACAGTGGTGAACTTCTTTTTTCTATCTGTGAGTGCTGTCCAATTCCATGCTCAATGACAAAGGACCGCCTTTTTATTGTCGAGTCCGAAGGGCATTTCACATTGCAGTGAATCCACTTAAAGAAGCTTTGAAATACTCAGAAATACTAAGAGAGAATAATCCACCGCTGAAAAACTGTTTCGTGGTTGGTCGAAAAAGGGATTGAACCCACGACCCATTGTACGCCAAGGCGGCATGCTCTCCATTGCACCACGGTGGCTCCCAAAAAAGCACTAGGACTGTCCAATCCCGAAATATAAGGGGTAACGCTCGTATACATCTACTGTTTAGGATTTGCTGCAACAAATAAACAAACCACTGTACATTTGTTTATGGTTGTTGTTGTTGTCTATCTAAAAATTTTCAGCTCTTGATATCTCTTCAGAATTACCTCGATTTGGCAATGTATGTCTGTGTGCGTGTGTATGTGTATGGACATTTCCACCTTTAAGTTTCGCTGTGAGGTTTACCACAAACATTGTCTCTTTGTTTTGTTTTGGATGATGAGGTAGTCAAGGATATTGAGGTGGTGAAGAGGAATACATTTATTTAATAGTTGGGATTGTATCGCGTATGTCGGCGGCGGCATGTGGTTAAAGTTTGTTTTCCGTACAAGAATATGTGGTCTGCTGTCGGTGGTAGTGTTCTTGTTGTTGGAATTGTAGCTGAAACTGTTGCTGCCGTTGAGGATTTGTGATTTGGTTTTGTTTTTATTTCCTTCGTTGTTGTTTTTTCTTTTGTTCTTCTTAATTTTTCTTGTCGTGTTGGCCTTATGTCCACACCATTGATATTTCACCACTGGCTCTCTTGTTGGGGCTGCATGGATCAACACTAGCTTGCCATCCAGCTATTCAGCTAACCTTCTGAATGTTTGATGTTTGCATTGCTGTTGCTGTTGTTGTTTGTGGTGCTGCTCCTGCTCACTATAAGAAATTAAATTAACGAGATATGTCAACGATGAATTCATTGCAATGGCTTAAGCTTAAATGCCGCCATTCTTTGGCATACAATATATTTGTTATTGTGCCTGTTCCAGTGTCTTCTTGTGTAATTCTTTGGCCTGGTGTTGTTGCATATTTTTGTGTGTGTTGTTTTTTTTTCTACTTTGAGCTTCTTCCAAGCGATATTCATGTTTTTGTTTTTATTATTTTTTTTTTGGCAAGATTCAAGAAGCTCGTCCATGTGGTAGCCGCAATTTCAGTTCTAGCACAATTCAGGCAATTTCATTTCACTTTAAAGTGTGCCTAACTCAATTGCTAGTCCTGTGAAATATACGAGGATGGATATGATAAGGCCGGGAAAAAGAATATCTAAGATGGGATGGTCTGGATTGAAATGCTCATAGTTAAAAAGAGAAAAATCAAGTAAGGAAAGTCTAAAGTCGGACGGGACCGACTATATTATACCATGCACCACTTTGTAAATTCACATTTTCGATACTATATCAAATCCGTCAAACGTGTTGGGTGCTATATATAAAGGTTTTTGTCCCAAATACATACATTTGACTCCATCTGAACAAAATTTATAATCTATAGACTTAAAATTTAAGTCGGCTAATGCCCTGGGATGGTACACCACGAGTATGTTAGTAAAAAACAAGTAAGGAAAGTCTAAAGTCGGGCGGGGCCGACTATATTATACGCAGCACCACCTTGTAGATAGATCTAAATTTTCGATACCATATCACATCCGTCAAATGTGTTGTGGGCTATATATAAAGGTTTGTCCCAAATACATACATTAAATATCACTCGATCTGGACAGAATTTGATAGACTTCTACAAAACCTACAGACTCAAAATTTAAGTCGGCTAATGCACCAGGGTGTTAGTAAAAAACTATGGGAAACATTTAAATCTGAAGCAATTTTAAGGAAACTTTGCAAAAGTTTATTTATGATTTATCGCTCGATATATACGTATTAGAAGTTTAGGAAAATTAGAGTAATTTTTACAACTTTTCGACTAAGCAGTGGCGATTTAACAAGAAAAATGTCGGTATTTTGACCATTTTTGTCGAAATCAGAAAAACATATATACGGGAGCTATATCTAAATCTGAACCGATTTCAATCAAATTTGGCACATATGACTATATTACTAATTGTACTTTTAGTGCAAAATTTCAACCAAATTGGTCCAAAACTCTGGATTCTGGAGCCATATAAGTCCATATCGGGCGAAAAATATATATGGAAGCTATATCTAAATCTGAACCGATTTCAACCAAATTTAGCACACATGACTATACTACCAATTGTACTCCGTGTGCAAAATCGGAATAAAACTCTGGCTGCTGGGTCCATATTAGTGCATATCGGGCGAAAGATATATATGGGAGCTTTATCTAAATCTGAACCGATTTCTTCCAAAATCAATAGGGTTCTATTCTGACCCAAATTAGGAACATGTGCCAAATTTGAAGGCGATTGGACTTAAATTGCGACCTAGACTTTGATAACAAAAATGTGTTCACAAACAGACGGACGGACGGACGGACTGACGGACGGACTGACGGACGGACAGACGGACATGGTTATATCGACTCAGGGACCCACCCTGAGCATTATTGCCAAAGACACCATGTGTCTATCTCGTCTCCTTCTGGGTGTTACAAACATATGCACTAACTTATAATACCCTGTTCCACAGTCTGTAGCAGGGTATAAATATGGCAACTTTGCAAAAGTGTATTTATGATTTATCGATCGATAGATATGTATTAGAAATAAAGGAAAATTTGAGTCACTTTTACAAGTTTTCGTCTTATCAGTGGCGATTTTATAAGGAAAATGTGGGTCTTTTGGTAATTTTTGCCCAAATCGGAAAAGCTTATATATGGAAGCTATATAGAAATCTGAACCGAGTTCAACCAAATTTTACATGCATACCTAGTATTTTTATTATACGTAAATCGGACAACAACTTTGAACTCTGTGGTCATATGACGAAAAAAAATAAAACTCTGGCTGCTGGGTCCATATTAGTGCATATCGGGCGAAAGATATATATGGGAGCTATATCTAAATCTGAACCGATTTCTTCCAAAATCAAGAGGATTCTATTGTGACCCAAATTAGGAACATGTGCCAAATTTGAAGGCGATTGGACTTAAATTGCGACCTAGACTTTGATCACAAAAATGTGTTCACAGACAGACGGACGGACGGACGGACAGACGGACATGGTTATATCGACTCAGGGACCCACCCTGAGCATTATTGCCAAAGACACCATATGTCTATCTCCTCTCCTTCTGGGTGTTACAAACATATGCACTAACTTATAATACCCTGTCCCACAGTGTGGCGCAGGGTATAAATATGGCAGCTTTGCAAAAGTGTATTTATGATTTATCGATCAATAGATATGTATTAGAAATAAAGAAAAATTTGAGTCACTTTTACAAGTTTTCGACTTATCAGTGGCGATTTTATAAGGAAAATGTGAATTTTTGTTCTACTCCCTGTGCAAAATTTCACGTAAATCGGACTACAACTTTGAACTCTGTGGTCATATGACGGAAAATCGGGCGAAAGATATATGGGAGCTATATCTAAAACTGAACCGATTTCAATAAAATTTAGAACATTTGACTACACTACTAATTGTACTGCTAGTGAAAAATTTCAACCAAATTGGGCTAAAACTCTGGCTTCTGGGGCCATATAAGTTTATATCGGGCGAAAGATGTATATGAGAGCTATAACATATCTCAATCTGAACCGATTTCAATCAAATTTGGCACACCTGACTATAGTACTTATTGTTCTCCTGGTGCGAAATTTCAAGCAAATTAGGGTAAAACTCTGGCTTCTGGGGGTATATAAGTCCTTATCGGGCGAAAGATATATATGGGAGTTCTATCTAAATCTGAACTGATTTCAATCAAATTTTGCACACTTGACTATACAACCAAGTGTTATTTTTGTGCAAAATTTCAAGCAAATCAGGGTAAAACTCTGGCTTCTGGGTTCATATAAGTGCATGTCGGGTGAAAGATATTTATGGGAGCTACATCTAAATCTGAACCGATTTCTTCCAAAATCAATAGAGTTCTATTCTGACCCAAAACTGGAATTTGTGCCAAATTTGAAGGCGATTGGACTTAAACTGCTACCTAGACTTTGATCACAAAAATGTGTTCACAGACAGACGGACATGGCTAGATCGACTCAGGGACCCACACTGAGCATTATTGCAAAAGACACCATGTGTCTATCTCGTCTCCTTCTGGGTGTTGCAAACATATGTACTAACTTATAATACCCTGTTCCACAGTGCGGCGCAGAGTATAAAAAAAAAAACTGGGCAAGATGCTTCGGAAAAAATTCAGTCTATATGTGGGCTTATATTAGGTAGTCGAAACAGCCTTTTCGTATTTCTAATTAAAATAGAAGTCATTTTTTATATCTGTAAATAACTTTGTTCCTCTAGAGACATTAATCCATGGGCAGAGATGATGTCGCAAAGTAAACGTCACATATGAGTCGTACATGTAGAAAAAGTAACAAAAGTCTCAGACTCCAGATACTTCAGTCGCGTCAGCTGGGCATCATTCCACAAATTTCTGCAGAAACTGACTGCGAAGAAAACCCACTACACCGAAAAAAGTAAACCGTTTAAAGGATGAATGAACTACCTCACGCGAAAATGTAACTAAACTACACTTCACATTTTAAGATTTTCACAAAGCTTTGTTAAAACCAGGAAAATTTGATGCCCTGTTGTAATTTTCAACTGCAGTTCATGAAATTAAATCCTGTTATAGAGGAAAAAATGAATTAAAAATAAAGAAGAACACCCTTAGCACCAAACCATGACCATTTTAACCATACAGTAGAACATTCGTACTATTTTTGAGAATCGTACGAAAATGTTCTTTTGCTTTAGTTCATAATGAACTTATTTGTATGGTCATTTAACTTTATACCCACGTTTAGTTCATAGACATACTCAAATTAAGTCAGATTTCATTAAGCTGTGGAAAATTTCGAAAAAATAATAAAATTTAACTAATAGCAAATAATTTTTTGCAATAAAAATAAGTTAATTTAGCGTTAGTTTAACTATAATTTTTTTTCTATGAATTCTTTTTTGTCCTCATGAAGTAGAATAAGAAATGGACCGATATAAATCATAAACCATATATCTTCACAGGTCTCAAATAGATCCAGATTCCAAAGATCGTACAAAAGAGGCGACACCTACACAGCCAAACAATAAAATCTGGCATCAGGCCAAGTAACTTAAACCAACATAGAGGTGTGAACGTGAATAATGTTTTAATCACGCTCACGCACATTCACGGCGAAAAAACCTTACTCACTCAAGACATTGTTAGGTAGGTCTCACGCACACTCACGAAAAGAAAATTTGTACTCACGCACACTCAAGGAAAAAAATTTGTACTCACGCACGAAAATGTCGTGACTCACAAAAAATATCGTGAATCACGAATAATTTTATGAGTAATATACCTTCGGGACGTGTCTGAAAACATTAGTATGATTAAAATAAAGAGAGAGTTATTAAACTCTTAACATCCCAGGTATCACTAAAATTGTAAATGAATTCAACTCGTAAGCGTTTTATGTCCGTAGGTGGGATTATTTTCGTGAGAGCATTTTTTCGAAATTCGTTACTCACACACACTCACGAAGAAATTATTTTCGTGAACCACACTCACGCACGACATTTGATTTGTTAATCACGCACACTCACACCGTTGCCATCAGCTTGACTCACGCATGAATCACGACAATTTCGTGTCACGTGTATGACATACCTCTTACTCAAACTAGAATGGCCAAAATAACTCCAGATTCTAAATTCACAAAAATTTTCCCCTCAAGAAGTAAAATCGGTGGATCGCTCTATATGGCAACTATATAGAAACTATTTCAAGCAAATATTTAAATGTGTCCACAAAATATTAAAATTTCCTGCAAATTTGAAGAAAAAAATCGATCGGTATAAGCGGTGGCTTTATCGACAAAAACCATATTTAGCTAATTCGAGGCCTTTCTTACTTCTTTTTGTTATTTTTGTTTTTAGCATAAGCTAGCACTTGTTGCTAAATGATTGGTTCGTTATTGCTTTAAAAAGAAGGCATTTTCAAAAGCTGCAGTAGCTGCCCACAGACGTTATTGTAGTTGGTGGCTTAATCGAACTCAGCGATTTCGATGCAATTCGCTTTGAAGCTTAAGGGGCTATAAACAAATCTTTTTGAGGTAATTTTGGTTAACGGGCATTGTAGCTCAATTTCATGTGATGACGATGATGATGACGATGACGATGAGGAGTTTGCTTCTCGTTGTTCTTTTTACTGCAATCCAATCAAAAGTTTAGCTGTCTGCCCCATCCTTAAAACAGACTGGCCACATGTCCGTCTATTTGCCTGTCTTTCTGTCCAGTTTTATTTATCTTTTAGTCTTCTTGGGTAACCTTTCCCTTTCTTTTAAAGCTAAGCTGATTTAAGCCACTATTTATTTGCTAGTGATGTTGATGGCAAAGGCGACAGGGCGAAAGGGGAAGGAAGCAACAAGGCTCTTAACTTAAATTCTACTCTTGTCGTTGTCATCATCTTTAGCTTGCCATCGCTCAATATAATGACATTACAATGGCATTGTTCTTAAGTTTCCCTGCTTAGTAGCTTCTCTAGAAACGATTCGATTTGAGGCTTTGATTTTTTTCTTTTTTGTCTGTCGTCTTCCTTTAGTGGAGGCTATTTTGAGAGCCGTTTTGCATCAGATGTTTATTGATGTTTCAGTTTCAGCTTGCCTTGGTGCTTGGGTACTGGTGTTGTTGCCTTTCCCTGGGTGCTTTGAGAAAAAAGATTTGTGTCGCATCCATTTTATCCGAGAATTGGGTAAGAAACTGATTTTTCTGTGATTCTTTTCTACTGCAGTATTTTTTCTAAACTTGACTTGTCTCCTTGGGTATTCCTTTATTTGCTGTTTGCTTACAAAGGATTTCAGTATCAAAGAAACAAACCTCAACTCAAAGAGGAACTTGTCGATTATTATCACTATTCAGTGGAAGTTTATGGTGGCCCGTCTTGCAGCTATATTTTTGAGTAAGGGTTGTTGGTATGGAAATGTTATCGCCATGGATCAGGAAACATGACAACATTCGGAGAAGGGCTATAACTTTTGATTTGTGTCCCTATCAAATAGAAGGAATAAACAACTTTAAACGGTTGGAGATTATTTAAAACCTAGTTTTCATATTGAACATTTTTTAAAACAATTTTTTCTAAATATTAACTTTTTAATTTAGTAAATATATATATATGTGTACATTTTATTATAATTTATAAAAATAAAAAATGGTTCTATTATTGCTAACGCTATTACTCTTTTTATTTCAGGTATGTATTTTGCAGTGGAAACTCGATTATAAATCATTTGTATGTACACATAAACAACTTGCTATAAAATTAATTAGAGCTTAACAATAATAAATTTAATAAACACTACAAAAAGCGTCGTTTAAAACTAAAACAATTTGCGTTATGTGGAGAAAAATGCTTCGTTTTATTTCTTTTATTTATTTTTTAAATAAAATTTCGTTCTACAGAAATAAAATTTTGAGAAAAGTTTCTTTAGACATAATAATTTTAAAATAATTTTCTATAAGAAACAAAATTTTCTATAAGACTAAAATGTTGACAAAGTTTTCTATAGAAATAAAATTGTGAGAAAATTGTATACAGAAATTAAATTTTAAGAAAATTTTCTATGGAAACAAAATTGTGAGAAAATTGTATATAGAAATAAAATTTTGAGAAAAATTTCTATGGAAATAAAATTTTAAGAAAATTTTCTTTAGAAATACAATTTTGAGAAAATTTTCTATGGCAATAAAATTTTGACAAAATTTTTATAGAAATAAAATTTTGACAAAATTTTTATAGAAATAAAATTTTGACAAAAATTTTATAGAAATAAAATTTTGAGAACATTTTCTATAGACATGAAATTAAAAAAAAAACTAAAAAAATTGACAAAGTTTTTTAAGAAATAAAATTTTGGTCAGTTATGGCGCATTACGTGGTAAAAGACAAATTGTTTAAAATGTTCACACTTTTTCTAATTTTTGCATATGCAATAGACGGTTATAAAACTTCAGACACCCTTATTTTTTTCACACTTTAATGTTCCTATTGCTTGATAAATTTTTCTATAGAAATCAATTTTTGAAAATATTTTGTATAGCAATAAAATATTAACAAAACATTTTTACAAAAAAAAACAAAAAAATATATAGAAATAGAATTTGGAGCCATAATGGGGCATTGATAAAGTGATAAAAGGCAATTTGTTTAAAATTTTGATATTTTTCTTAAGACACCCTTAGTTTTGCTATACTTTAATGGTCCTTTTATTGGTATAAGACGAGGAAGGTAGTGCAGTTTTAGAATCTACATTTCATTGTGATATAGATTGTGAACTTCTTTCTTACTACACTGAAAAAAATATTGTCGTGAGGTCAAATATTTCATGTCTTTAAAATACGAATGCAAATTTTGCTTAGAATAAAAGACGTATTTTTCTAATATAAAGTTTTTTCCTGGTCCAAAAGTCGATAAACTTTTCAATGAAGTCGTATTGCCCTTATAATTAAGTGACTTGACTTAAAAATTGGTATCATAACATGAAAGAAACAATTTTTGGGCTAAGGTCAACTTGACTTTAATAATTCAGAAAATTCTTTAAAATTAATGAAATTGTCTTTAAATTTGTTGTCTTTTTGCATCTTGACTACAAAGCAAAAAATTGTTCAATAGGACATTTTTTTTTCAACACTTTATTTTAAAGATGTTTCTTACTTGAAACATTTCATAATTTCTACTGGAAGTCGAGTCTTAATTTGGAAAATAAAGTTGTCGTTAACTCGTTTTTAAAGGACTTTGATATGAAGAAAAAAAGCTGAAAAAGCAAAAATTAAAAAGTTTTTTCCCAAAAGTCAAGTACACCAAAGTCAAGTATTCTACGCTTCTTTGGCTCGGAATCAATACCAAATTTTTAAAGTAAAGACAAAAAATTTGGAAACGGACATGCTTTTTATACCCTGCGCCACACTGTGAAACAGGGTATTATAAGTTAGTGCATATGTTTGCAACACCCAGAAGGAGACGAAATAGACACTTGGTGTATTTGGCAAAAATGCTCAGGGTGGGCTCCTGAGGCGATATAGCCATGTCCGTCTGTCCGTCCGTCTGTCTGTGAACACATTTTTGTGATAAAAGTTTAGGTTGCAGTTTAAGTCCAATCGTCTTCAAATTTGGCACAAAATCCTGTTGTGGGTCAGAATAGAACCCTGTTGATTTTGGAAGAAATCGGTTCAGATTTAGATATAGCTCCCATATATATCTTTCGCCCGATATGGACTTATATGGCCCCAGAAGCCAGAGTTTTACCCTGATTTGCTTGAAATTTTGCACAAACATAACACTTGGCAAAATTTGATGGAAATCGGTTCAGATTTAGATACAGCTCCCATATATATCTTTCGCCCGATATGGACTTATATGGCCCCAGAAGCCAGAGTTTTACCCTAATTTGCTTGAAATGCTGCACTAGGAGAACAATAAGTGCTATAGTAAAGGGTGTCAAATTTGATTGAAATCGGCTTAAATTTAGATATAGCTCCCATATATATATCTTTCGTCAATATAGACTTATATGGCCCCAGAAGCCAGAGTTTTAGCCCAATTTGGTTGAAATTTTGCACTAGTAGTACAATTAGTAGTGTAGTCAAGTGTGCTAAATTTTATTGAAATCGGTTAAGATTTAGATATAGCTCCCATATATATCTTTCGTCTCATTTTCCGTCATATGACCAAAGAGTTCAAAGTTGTAGTCCGATTTACGTGAAATATTGCACAGGTAGTAGAATTAAAATACTAAGTATGCATGTCAAGTTTGGTTGAAATCGGTTCAGATTTCTATATAGCTTCCATATATATGCTTTTCCGATTTGGGCAAAAATTACCAAAATACCCACATTTTCCTTATAAAATCGCCACTGCTAAGTAGAAAACTTGTAAAAGTGACTCAATTTTTCCTTTATTTCTAATACATATATATCGACCGATAAATCATAAATACATTTTTGCGAATTTGCCTCAAAATTGGTTCAGATGAAAATGTTTCCCATATTTGTTTACTAACATATTGTACCATTCCAGGGCATTAGCCGACTTAAATTTTAAGTCTATAGATTATACATTTTGTTCAGATGGAGTCAGATTTAAATGTATGTATTTGGGACAAAAACCTTTATTTGACGTATTTGATATAGTATCGAAAATGTGAATTTACAAAGTGGTGCATGGTATAATAAAGTCGGCCTCGCCCGGCTTTAGACTTTCCTTACTTGTTTTCAGTGTAACGAGTGCTACACCTTTCCATGATAAGCTCAATGTTTAGAGATTCTTAGCTCCGTATTCATTAAAAACTCAAGTTTAGAAATATTGTAATATTGCGGGTTCTTCAAAAAAAAATGGACTCAAACAAGTTTCAACCACTTTGTTTAGTAGTTTTCATTTCACTTTTTTCAAGGACGATTGAGATATTAAGTTTTAAGTTATTAAACTACGAAATAAACTATGGAGAGGCTATAAAGTCTCAAATAGTTTTTTCCATAATTTTTCTGTTTGATAATGGTTCATGATGCCATATTTTACCCCCTCCCAGCAAGTTAATGTAATTAATAGTTGCCGGCAAACACCCGTTAAGCTAGTCATTGTTTTATTGTTCCCCTATATAAAATCCCGAATTTAATTATCCATCATTTTATGATGTGGATTTCTCGTAAATAAACCCTTTTCTATAAACTCGTTTAATCAGTCATTAACATGACTCCAAATATAGAGGCTTTAATAACGTCTTGTTAAATGTTTGTCAACTTTTCACAAAATCATAGGTTTTTTGCTTCACATAAAAATCGTAATAAAATTAATTTAGAATTTTATTTAACATTTGAAAGTAGGCGAATAAAATGTACATTTTAATTTAATCGTAAACCCTGCATCAATTAGCAAATTTATAAGTTGAGTGTAAAGATGACTATCGGTGATATTTAATTTTTTATTTTGACACAAATAAATTAGTTACCAAAGCTAAATAGAAATGATTTTAAAATTTGAAATAAAATTCAAACAGTTTTTTATGATGACCATTAAAGTGATTCTTCAAAGTCTTACGATTGAATCCACTTAAAAATATATTATCTACTTTTCAAAATGAGACCAGTTTTAAATTGAGTTTAAATTTTATTTCCTTCTCCAATAATGTAAAAGGGTTATATGCTAAGTAGTTTAGTTTGCGCATATGCAAGGTCCATAAATAGCTGTCTAATATCCATCGTGTAACATATTAATTATAAGTAAAGTAAATTTTGAATCAATTTGGTCCTGCTCGTGTCTTTATTCGTTGAAGAAAGTTTAGACAATCCTCCACAGGATCCGGGTATTTGTAGTTAGAACATACTGAAATATTTACTTGGGATTTTATATGCACTGACAAAAAGCATGTCCGTTTCCAAAGAATTTGGCTTTGCACAAATGATTTTCGAATTGATTCCGATTTTAGATGTTTCATTTATTTATATAAAAGTTCTTAAAAAACGCGTTAACGCCTAGTAGAAATTATGCAGTGTTTGAAGAAAAAAAATCTTTCAAATAAAGTATTGAAAATCGTTACCTATTTTTGATTTTTTTTATACCCACCACCATAAAATGGTGATGGGGGTATAATAAGTTCGTCATTCCGTTTGTAACACATCGAAATATCGATTTATATAAAGTATATATATTCTTGATCAGGGAGAAATTTTAAGACGATATAAGCATGGCCGTCTGTCTGTCTGTTGTAATCACGCTACAGTCTTCAATAATGGAGCTATCGTCCTAAAATTTGACACAGGATCGTCTATTGTCTGCACGCCAAGTTCGAAGATGGGCTATATCGGTCCAGGTTTAAATATAGCTCCCATATAAACCGATCGCCCGATTGGGGATCTTGCACTGAAAAAAAAGCATACTCGGTTCCAAAGATTTTGTCTTTACTTTAAAAAATTTGGTATTGATTCCGAGCCAAAGAAGCGGAGAATACAAGTAAGGATACTTTTAAGACACAATTCTCTTTTAAATTTAGATTTTGTGTACTTGCATCTAGGAAGCAAATTTTAATTTTTCGCTTTCTCAGCTTTTTTTCTTCATATGCTATCAAAGTCCTTTAAAAACGAGTTAACGGCAACTTTGTTTTCCAAATTAGGACTCGACTTCCAGTAGAAATTATGCTATGTTTGAAATAAAAAACTTCTTTAAAATAAAGTTTTGAAAAACATGTCCTATATTTGAACGATTTTTTGCTTTGTAGTCAAGATGCAAAAAGACAACAAATTTAGAGACAATTTCATTAAATTTAAAGAATTTTTCTGAATTATTAAAGTCAAGTTGACCTTAGCCTTATAAATTTATAAATTTTTTCTTTCCTGTTAAGATACCCATTTTTAAGTCAAATCACTTAATTATAAGGACAATACGACTTCATTGAAAAGTTTATCGACTTTTGGACAAGGAAAATAACTTTATTTTAGAGAAATGCGTCTTCTACGCTAAGCAAAATTTGTATTCTTATTTTAAAGACATGAAATCTTTGACCTCACGACACTATTTTTTTCAGTGTGGGCTTATAGAAACCATAGTTTTTATTCAATTTGCCTGAAATTGGAAATCTAAAAGTATTCTAGGACCATAAAGAGGTGTGCCGAAAATGGTGATTATCGGACCATGTTTTGATATAGCCCCCATATAGACCGATCTCCCCATTTTATTTATTGGGCTTCTAGAAACCGTAGATTTTATCCAATTGGCCTGAAATTGGAAATCTAGAAGTATTCTAGGATCATAAAGAGGTGTGCCGAAAATGGTGAGTTCATTTTTTTGATATAGCCTCCATGTAGACCGATCTCTCGAGTTTATTTCTTGGTCTTCTAGAATCTGTAGTTTTTATCCAATTTGCCTGAAATTGGAAATCTAGAGGTATTCTCGGGCCATAAAGAGGTGTGCCGAAAATGGTGATTATCGGACCATGTTTTGATATAGCCCCCATATAGACCGATTTTCCGATTTTATTTATTTGGCTTCTAGAATCCATAGCTTTTATCCAATTTGACTGAAATTGGAAATTTGGAAGTATTCTAGGACCATAAAGAGGTGTGCCGAAAATGGTGATTATCGGACCATGTTTTCATATAGCCCCCATATAGACCGATCTCCCGATTTTATTTCTTAGGCTTCTAGAATCCGCAGTTAAAATTTTAAATCTAACCATATTCTCGTACCATAATGGGATGTGCCAAAAATGGTGATTATCGGACCATGTTTTGATATAGAGCCCATATAGACCGATCTACCGATTTTATTTATTTGGCTTCTAGAATCCGTAGTTTTTATCCATTTTGCCTGAAATTGGAAATCTAGAAGTACTCTAGGACCATAAAGAGGTGTGCCGAAAATAGTGAGTACGGGTCAATGTTTTGATATAGCCCCCATATAGACCGATCTCCCGATTTTAATTCCTGGGCTTCTAGAATTCGTAATTTTTATCCAATTTGCCTGATATTGGAAATCTAGAGGTATTCTAGGACCATAGAAAGGTGTGCCGAAAATGGTGTTTATCAGACAATTTTTTGATATAGCCTCTATATAGACCGATCTCCCGATTTTATTTCTTGGGCTTCTAGAATCCGTAGTTTTTTTCCAATTTGCCTGAAATTGGAAATCTAGAAGTATTCTAGGACCATAAAGAGGTGTGCCGAATATATTGTGCATCGGTACAGTTTTTCATATAGCCCCCTTATAAACCTCCGATTTGGGGTCTAAATTCTAGAATTACAATTAGATGTGCTGAACATTGTGTGTACCCCTCCATGTTTTTGTCCTAGCCCCCATTTGGCCGATCTCCCGATTTAACTCCTAGGGTATCTGGAAATTGTAGTTTTTATCCGATTTGTCACAAATTGAAAATATACTGACATTTTAGACCCACAAAAAAGTGTATACGATTTAGTTAGTTTTATCGATCCATTTGGTGAGGCTACCAAATAGACCGATTTCAGATCTTGAGGGTACAGAAGGTGGACTGATCATGAAAAATGCTTGAAACTTAACGCAAAATTTCCAGATTTTACTTCTCGTAATCATTTAAATAATTGGGGTAAAAATCTACAGATTTTAGATTTCAAATCAAGACGTTATTTCATCATTTTCTTGCACACTTACAAGAGATGTTTATAATTCCTCTAAAACTCAAACAAAAAATGGATTTATAAAATCCAGAATCTGATCTAGTCGTCATAGGTAAAATCTTTACATTTATCTTCGGGTATAGCGTACTGGTTGAACTGATCAGCTTGGGAAAATATCTGTCATCAAATCTCCCTGAAATTTTCAAAGGAAACTAGTATATTTGATTCATGGTGGTATGTTAGGTATTTAACCCTCTAATACCCGATCCCGCCTTTAGGCGTGCTTCATTAAATCAGCAAGTTTTTAGTAAAACTCACCTTAAGACAACAAAAATCAATAAAATAAAAAGAAAACTTAGTTAAAACTGTTCAAGAGGCTAACATTGAATATTTAATTTAATTCGGGCATTAGAGGGTAAGATTCGGCCCGTCCGAACATAGTGCTGTTTATACTTGTTTTACGTGACTTTTGCCGCAAACAAATTTAAAGACGATTTCTTTAATTTTGATCTTTTTCAGAATTATTAAAGTCGCTTAATAATTTTTTGTAGCCAAGATACAAAAAATGATCAAATTTTAAGACAATAGTTCAATATATGTAGAGAAAACAAATTTAAATTCCAATTTTCTAACTCTAAGGACAAAATGCCTAAATTGGAAAGTTTTTGTACTTTTAAAAAGTGTGGTATAACTTTTCATTTGGATTGGAGAAGACTATCTTGTGCGAGTTTGATGAATTTTTATACTGATTGATAACATATTGATTTGCTATAGGCACATATGTATATGTTTTAGGTGCCAGCACACACTCGAAATGGAAAATGTTGATTTTATTATATAAAGAAAGAAGTATGAATTTCTGATTCTGTTTCTGGGTATATTAAAATAAAACCAATTTTCGATTTTCTAAAAAAAAAAATAAAAAAAAAATAAATAAAATAAAAATTCGAATACAATGTGGTCGATGGAGTATTAGTTTTTTATTTCTCTCCAAGATAATGATATTGTTTTACCTTCATGCAATTTTTATTGTTGATACTGACAATGACGTGCTGTCAGTCACTCATTCGGGGAAGAGTCATTTTACCTCATCGTCATCATCATCATCATAGCGATGAACTGCAACATCGATTATCGAGACGAAATTATTACCCATGGCATACACATCACTTGGCACAAACACCAGCTCCATCATCGTCATTATTATTATTGCCATTTTGTGGTAGGGCCATTGAGAAATGATGGCGGCGACGGCAGCAGCAGTAGTGATGGCGTCTGTGTCGGTTTTTCGTTAGTTGGTGGTTACTCCCGTCTTGTCTGTTTAATACCTCTATGGCTGGTCGATCACACGGAGTATGTAATATTGCTTCTGCCGTTATCCAATGGGTCTAGAGCTATATTCGTTGTTCATTAGCTACATTGAAGTACTCCTGTTACTGGTGTATTTTGTTTTTGCTGATGTTTTTGTTTTTCTGTTTTATTTTGGAAAGACAATATTCTTATATTTTCATTATTACTCGATATGAGTGTATACATGTGATATTAACAGCAATAGGATATGCAATGAGAACATCTAAATCAGATGGATTGGAAAAATTAGATGAGAAATTGGAATGAAAATTAAAAAAGGAAATACTCTGGATTGAATCTCCACCATGGATTGCGTAAAAAGTTCTACGAAAGACTGTCGTCCACAATCGAAATAATTGGGGTGTGGCAAAACTTAACGATGGCAAGGTTTATTAAAACCTCTTAACATTGTCTTCTTAATTGTAAGTAAATGGAGTTTATATCAGACAAAATAAAAAGGCAGATTAAATCTCTATATAAGCCTATTCAATTCTTGATCGGTTTATATAGAGCAGGCTATAAATAATTATTAACTGATATGACGAAAATTTTCATTTCAATTAGAGAACAAAATAATAAAATCAGACTAACAATTAATAAAATGATTTAAATTATTTAAATTATGTCGAAAAACTGCTAAACCTATTCTAGAAGAATTGCGAATTTTTGAAAATATTTTAGGTAAAAGTTTCAGACAGACGTTAGAATGCATTAAAGTAATAAAATACAAGTATATACGGCCGGTAAGTTAGGCCAGGCCGAATCTTATGTACCCTCCACCATGGATTGCATAGAAACTTGTACTAAAGACTGTCATCCATAATCGAATTACTTGGGTTGCAGTAACGCTTGACGATGGCAAGGTATCTTAAAACTTTTTAACATCGTCTTCTCAATTGTAAGTTAGTCCATACGTGGTATATATTAACCTAAAAAAGGCCGATTAAATACGTATATAATTCAGTTCTATAGAAATAAAATTTTGACAAACTTTTCTATAGAAATAAAATTTTAACAAAATTTTCTATAAAAATAAAATTTTGACAAAATTTTCTATAAAAATAAAATTTTAACAAAATTTTCTATAGAAATAAAATTTTGACAAAATTTTGTATAGAAATAAAATCTTGACAAAATTTTGTGTAGAAATACAATTGTGACAAATTTTTCTTTAGTAATAAAATTTTGACAAAATTTTCTATTGAAATAAAATTTTGGTAGATTATTTTTGGCGATCGGCTATATATAACTTTAGACCGATATGGACCAATTTTGGCATGGTTGTTAGCGGCCATATACTAGCGCAATGTACCAAATTTCACCACGTACCAAATTTCAACCGGATCGGATGAATTTTGTTCCTCCAAGAGCTCCGGTGGTCAAATCTGGGGATCGGTTTAAATGAAGTTATATATAAATAAAACCAAGGGGCTCCGGCGTTCAAATCTGGGAATCGGTTTATATGGGGGCTATATATAATTATGGACCAATATGGACCGATTCTTGCATGGTTGTTAAAGACCATATACGAACACCACGTACCAAATATCAACCGAATCTGATGAATTTTGCTCTTCCATGAGGCTCCGGAGGTCAAATCTGGGGATCGCCAATTTTCGCATAGTTGTTACAGACCATATACTGACACCATGTACCAAATTTCAGCCGGATCGGATGAAATTTGCTTCTCTTAGGGCAATCGCAAGCCAAATTTGGGGTTTCCGTTTATTGGGGGCTATACGTAAAAGTGGACCGATATGGCACATTTGCAATACCGTCCGACCTACATCAATAGCAACTATTTGTGCCAAGTTTCAAGTCGATAGCTTGTTTCGTTCGGAAGTTAGTGTGACTTTAACAGACGGACGGACGGACATGCTCAGATCGCCTCAGAATTTCACCACGACCCAGAATATATATACTCTTTGGGGTCTTAGAACAATATTTCGATGTGTTACAAACGGAATTATACCCCCCATCCTATGGTGGAGGGTATAATTACAAATTATTTATTTTGCAAAATATGACAAAATTTTTTAATTCACTTCCAAAACACTGAGCTCGAATGTTGCCTAAGAAGTGATGCAAATTCAGTGCAACGGCTGTTGAAATGGTGCAAGTCCGTCCTTTGACAAGTCCATGTTAAATTCATCGCCCCATCCTATGGTGGAGGGTATAATTACAAATTATTTATTTAGCAAAATATGACAAAATTTTTTAATTCACTTCCAAAACACTGAGTTCGAATGTTACCTAAGAAGTGATGCAAATTCAGTGCAACGGCTGTTGAAATGGTGCAAGTCCGTCCTTTGACAAGTCCATGTTAAATTCATCGCATCTCCGCCAATTTTGCACCACTTCCGGATCCGAAAAAAACATTTTCGCTACTTTTTTGGCGACGATATTTGTTGCTGCACTTAAAAAAAGTTTACTTGGAGCCAAAGATTTTGACCTTCCCTTAAGGATTTTGGTATTGATTCCGAGCTAAAGATGCGGCTTCTTTAAAATAAAGAAACTTTTTTAGCGACCTATCTAGCTTTATATCTAGGACCAATAAAAGTAAAATTAGTCTACAGATCTCATTTATCAAATTGTCATTCTCTTTTCGCGGCTTATTAATAAAACTGTTCACGTAGATATAAATACCAGTTAAAAAATCCAAATTATAACGGATACTTCAAAGTAAAAAATGTTTTCTTAATTTAAAAAAAAAAAACAAACAAAAAAAAACAAAAAAAAAATAACATTAAACCAAAGACGCAAAATCCTCAAAATAAGTCTAAGCCTATATTTAAAGCATTTTTATCTTAAATCTAAAGTTTCATTATTTCACTTAATTTAAGAATTTAATTTAAAAAAAAGTTTACTTGGAGCCAAAGATTTTGACCTTCCCTTAAGGATTTTGGTATTGACTCCGAGCTAAAGATGCGGCTTCTTTACAGTAAAGAAATTTTTTTAGCGACCTATCTAGCTTTAAATCTAGGACCAATACTTCAAAGTAAAAAATGTTTTCGTAATTCAAAAAAAAAAAAAAAAAAAAACATTAAACCAAAGACGCTAAATCCTCAAAATAAGTCTAAGCGTATATTTAAAGCGTTTTTATCTTAAATCTAAAGTTTCATTATTTCACTTAATTTACACTGAAAAAACAGTGAACCCACCAGGAAGAAATGTTTCGGTTAATTTTAGAAAATTTTGAATATTTGTAGAAAATTTTAACTAAACAGTATTACAAACGTTGGCATCACGCCGATGTCATCAAAATAAGTAAATATTTTTCGACAAATTCAAGAAAATTTATTGGACATAACAAAGTTTTTTCACTTGTTAAAGAAAATTTTGTAGTTTGAAGGAAAAACTTGGCGTTCAAAATTGCAAGAATGTCTTTAGTGATATACGAAGTTCATGATGGACGCATTTTTGGTAAAATTTACAAATTTAAAGAAATTCTGAACTATTTTGTGGAAGGTACGAATTTAGTTAATCATTATGCTTCATTTGAGTTTAGTTTTTTCCTCGGTTTTAGTTAATTTAACTAACGTAAACAAAAAATTATTAGAGTAAAGGAAACTTTCTCCAAACATAATAATTCCATGAACTAAAATAAAGTTAAATTGGCTTTAGTGAAATAGAGAGTTCACTTTTTTTGAGTGTAAGAACAATTTGTTTAAATAAAAATTGTGTTTCTTTACTTTGAGGAAAATTAGCCTTAGTTCAAAGACATGTGAATATAACGGACGGACGCAAATTTACAAAATGTGTATCCCAAATTTAATGAAAAAAAAATTAAGCAAAGATTATAAACTTTGTTTTAATTAAATTTCATTATTTTAAAGAAATGTGTCCCTAATATTTTGTAAATATCGCATCCTAAAATTTAGGTTGCGTAATCGTTAATATCATGTAAATATTTTTTTAAGTGTGGGAAGCCCATATATAACGTCTGTGTATTGCGTGTCAATTCCATGTCCTACGGCTGTACTTTTACATCATCAAGTGTTGCTTTCGCTTACCCAAGCTTCTGTTGATATTTTTCCAATTTTGCTTTCATCTCAGCCTTGGTATTGGCAAATTATTTAGTTAATGTGCTACAACAACAACAACAAGGACAACAACAATAACCACAGTGATGAAACTTGCAACAAAATATTATGAGATACACACCTATCCTTTTCATCATACATTGTTTCAATTTTGATTGTTAGGTATGTGCTCTGTGCCGTTTTTCATTTTTCCATAAAAAAAAAAAATTGTTGATGTATCTGGCTGGTATGATCAATCAGCCAGTCCCAATGGCACAAGGTATTCATATATGGGTATAGGGGCTATGTAATTCATATAACAGGCATATGAAATTTTTGAACATTATGACTGACGATTGCTGCTCTATTGTATTGCAGACGCACAATCACAATATAAGTGAAACTGAAAACCACAAAATAATTTAAAATAATTATATTTCGTTTCAAATTTCATTTCTTTTGCGTATGAGACGGGGAGATTTGATCAATTTTGGGCAATTTTATTCGGTAATAATTTTGATGGAGTTTGAGTTTTTTGTTTTTATTTTCTTGTCTTGGTCGATATCGCGTTTTGATCTTTTATCTTCGAGGCGCTTACAATTACAAAATTTTATTTTGAGAATTGAGTGATGTTTTTATGGGATGCAGGATGGTTGAATGATGAACGTGCTTCCAGCGTACAATTTTTGCTTTTGATATACCACAATGAAAATTCGTGAGTGAGTGATCTAAAGCTTCATATTTTTTGGAATGTTTCTAATATATTTGATTAACGTTTATTAAAATAATTAGAAAAAACTTTTGCTTTTATGGAGCATAAGTTAGTTTTGCAATTTGTGACAATTACCATAATCATGTGCAGGAACATTTTGCCTTTAATAATCTAGCTGTAATTTATTGTGGATATCGTAATCGATCGCCAATATGTGCCAGCTATAGAATAAAACATAATCAACTTCAATGGACTCAATATTTTAATTGCCCAGCAAAAAAAGCGTCGCCAAAAAAGCAGTGAAAATGCTCTTTTTGGATCCGGAAGTAGTGCAAAATTGACGCAGAAGCGATGAATTTAACATGGGGTTGTAATAGGACGGATGTCCACCATTTCAACAGACGTTGCACTGAATTGGCATCACTTCTTAAGGTGTGAAGCGAATCCAATGTTTTGTATGTGCATTAAGAAATTTTGTGATATTTTGACGAGTAAATAATTTTTAAATTTTTTAATGATTTTTAATGCATTCTAATGCTTGTCTGGAACGTTTGACATCAAATATTTTCAAAAAATCGCAATTTTTCTAAAAAGGATTTAGCATTTTTTCAGGAAAATTTAAATAATTTGCACTATTTTGTTAATTCTTAATCTGTTTTTAACCTTTTTTAAACAATCAAATTTTAAATTTCCCTTTAAAAATATGAAAAAAGCAAGTTATAAAAAATTGACTCAAATAAACTTCCTGTGCGGTTAAAATAAAAAACATCTTAGGGAGGACATTTTTGGAAGTGCTTTTAATGTTGTGCCTTTAGAAGAACTTCAAAAATTTTTTGCTGGGTGGTTTAATATTTGTTGTTGGCATATATAAACCTCATAGAGAAAATTTAGAAGCAATCAAACCTTCTAAGCTTCAAATCAAACAATCATTTAATAATAAAATATTTTATCATAAATTTGATTCAATCTTGCCCTAAATGCTCTAAGTCTACGTAGGCATTCTTTTGGAGAAAAAATCTTAAGTCTCAAAAAACAACTGCAAAGCAATATCGAAAACTCCCTTGAAAGCAAAATTTTGATTTTTAATAAACGATAAAATAAACTGCTTATTGACTTTTGTGGGTTTCTTTTCCACTCGTCGTTTTTTCATTATTTTTATTGTTTCGATGTTGCAGCAGCTAATGCTATTTGTATCGAAAGCTGAGCCAGTAAAAAAAAAGTACGTTTTCGATGCTACAAAAGCCTTATCATCTTCATTGTATTGACAGGAACTACGAACGAGAAAAAAACCTGATGCTGCAAAGAAAAAAAGTGGACGGGTTTCTAAATTATTTTGTAAGGAGAAGAAAACATTCGATCATACTCATCATTTTTGAAATTGCTTTCAACACCAGTTGGCTTAAAAGTTCGTTGTGTTGTTGTTGTCGTTTTTTTTCATCTTTTTTAATTTAGTTTTTGGCTTTTATTGATTTGGGTAGAAGACATAAGCTGGTGGAATATGAAGCTCACGTAAGAGCAACCAATGAGAGTTCGATAAACAGTGGTTTACGCTGGGATTTTTGATTCAAAATTTTGTTGGCATGGAGCTATTAAAACAAAAATCAGAAGGGTCCTCCCATAAGTATTTAGTTTCACCACGCACACCGAAAAAAAGTAAACTGTTTTATAAGAAGAATGAACTACTTCGCACGAAAATTTAACTAAATTTTACTCCACATTTTGAGATTTCCACAAAGCATTGTTAAAGCCAAGAAAATTTAATGCCCTTTTGTACTTTTTAACTGCAGTTCACGAAATTACATCTTCTCATAGAAGAAAAAATTAACTAAAAGTAAAGAAGAAAATCTTTGGCGCCAAATCATGACCATTTTAACCATACAGTAGTTCATTCTTACTATTTGTGGGAATCGTACGAAAATCTTCTTTTGCTTTAGTTCACGAACGGCGTTCCACATTCACTGCAATGTGGAACGCCGTTCGGACTCGGCTATAAAAAGAGGTCCCTTGTCAGTGTGCTTAACATAGAATCGGGCAGCACTCAGTGATAAGAGAGAAGTTCACCAATGTGGTATCACAATGGACTGAATAGTCTAAGTGAGCCTGATACATCGGGCTGCCACCTAACCTAACCTAACCTAACCTTTAATTCATATTGAAGTTATGTGTACGTTCATTGAACTTTATACTCACATTTAGTTCATAAAATTTTTTAGGCATACTTATAAAAAGTAAAATTTCATTAAATTGTGCAAAATTTCAGAAAAAATAATAAAAATCAACTTCTAGCAAATAATTTTTTTTTTCCAAAAAAATAAGTTTAATTTAGCATTAGTTTGACTACGGAAATTTTTTTCTGTACAGCAAAAACAGCGTCGCCAAAAAAGTAGTAAAAATGTTCTTTTTGGATCCGGAAGTGGTGTAAAATTGGCGCAGAAGCGATGAATTTAACACGGGCTTGTCATAGCGCGGATGTCCACCATTTCAACAGCCGGTGCACTGAATTTGCATCACTTTTTAAGGTGTGATGCGAATGCAGTGTTTTGGAAACGAATTAAGAAATTTTGTGATATTTTGACAAATAAATAATTTTTAAATTTTTTTGATGATTCTTATGCTTGTGTGGAACGTTTGACGTCAAATTCGCAATTTTTCTAGAATGGATTTGACATTTTTTTTGCGGCAAAATATAAATAATTTTTACCTATTTATTAACTCCTAATCTGTTTTTAACCTATTTGAAACAAAAACAATTTAAATTTTCCATTAAAAATATGAAAAAAGCGAGTTATACAAAATTGACTCAAATTATCTTTCTGTGCAGTTAGAATAAAGAACATATTTGCGATAACATTTTTGGAAGTGCTTTTAAAGTTGTAACTTTTGAAGAATTTTTTTAGGAAGATAAATCAAACATCGATTAATTCTTTGTACGGTGACCTCTTCTCTTAAAAAAGTGTCGTAAAATATTTATCTAACGAATTTCATCAGAGTCGATGCCGATAATTAGGGATCTTAGTCAAACTCCTTCGAAAATGGCTACGACGGAGGAAAATTTTCAAATATCTGAGATAGCGTAGATCATATCCTGCTAGAAATTTTGGGAATCAGAACTCTGGTGGCGCAATTATATAGTTCACCGTTTGCCCTAATAACAACCGCAAATATGAGACCAATTCACAGCAGTGTTAGCCATTTTTGACTAGCATGACAAAGGAACAATCGAAATAGTGCACTGGACCTACACAGAAAAAAATTTCCGTAGTTAAACTAACGCTAAATTTAACTTATTTTTATTGAAAAAAAATATATATTTACTTGTAGTTAAATTTTATTATTTTTAAGGAAATTTTCCACAGCTTAATGAAATCTTATTTTTTTAAGTATGTCTCAAAAATTTTATGAACTAAAAGTGAGTATAAAGTTCAATTACCGTACACATAAGTTCAATATGAACTAAAACAAATGAAAATTTTCGTACGATTCCTAAAAATAGTAAGAATGTACTACTGTATGGTTAAAATGGTAATGATTTGGCGCCAATGATTTTCTTCTTTACTTTTAGTTGATATTTTCTTCTATGAGATAATGTAATTTCATGAACTGCAGTTAAAAAGTACAACAATGTATTAAACTTTCCTGGTTTTAACAATGCTTTGTGGAAGTCTCAAAATGTGGAGTAAAATTTAGTTCAATTTTCGTGCGTGGTCGTTCATTTTTCCTATAAAACAGTTCACTTTTTTTCGGTGTAATGAACATTGCTCTTTGACCATAGGTTAGGTTAGGTTATGTGGCAGCCCGATGTATCAGGCTCACTTAGACTATTCAGTCCATTGTGATACCACATTGGTGAACTTCTCTCTTATCACTGAGTGCTGCCCGATTCCATGTTAAGCTCAATGATAAGGGACCTCCTTTTTATAGCCGAGTCCGAACGGCGTTCCACATTGCAGTGAAACCACTTAGAGAAGCTTTGAAACCCTCAGAAATGTCACCAGCATTACTGAGGTGGGATAATCCACCGCTGAAAAACTTTTTGGTGTTCGGTCGTAGCAGGAATCGATCCCACGACCTTGTATATGCAAGGCGGGCATGCTAACCATTGCACCACGGTGGCTCCCTTGACCACGATGGCTCTTTGACCATGATAACGGACTGACTCACACCTCCAGCCTCTCATCAAACTGCTGCCACTTGTAAAATATTCTCCTAATTTGTTTCCTCTCAAAAATTTGTTACCTCTAAAAAAAAAAAAAATTTAAAAGCGATAAATTAAGAAATGATGGTTACATGGTTACATTTGCCAAAATCTGTTACCAAATATATATTTGCGCTATCTTTAAAATAGCTTAATATTTTCTTAAATATAATGACAGTCGATTTCCTTTAAAACAACTAACGAAAGTCTAAAATCGGGCGGGGCCGACTGTATTATTCCCTGCACCACTTTGTAAATCCACATTTACACTATGTTAGTAAAAAAAGTAAGGAAAGTCTAAAGTCGGGCGGGGCCGACTATATTATACCCTGCACCACTTTGTAGATCTAAATTTTCGATACCATATCACATCCGTCAAATCTGTTGGGTGCTATATATAAAGGTTTGTCCCAAATACATACATTTAAATATCACTCGATTTGGACAGAATTTGATAGACTTTTAAAAAATCTATAGACTCAAAATTTAAGTTGGCTAATGCACTAGGGTGGAAAACAATTTCAGTAAAAAATATTTCCCATATTTTTTTAAATCTGAAGCAATTTTAAGGAAACTTCGCAAAAGTTTATTTATGATTTATCGCTCGATATATATGTATTAGAAGTTTAGGAAAATTAGAGGCGATTTAACAAGGAAAATGGTGGTATTTTTACCATTTTTGTCGAAATCAGAAAAACATATATATGGGAGCTATATCTAAATCTCAACCGATTTTGACACACACGACTATATTACTAATTGTACTCGTAGTGCAAAATTTCAACCAAATTGGGCCAAAACTCTGGCTTCTGGGGCCATATAAGTCCATATCAGGCGAAAAATATATATGGAAGCTATATCCAAATCTGAACCGATTTCAATCAAATTTGGCACACATGACTATACTACCAATTTTACTCCCTGTGCAAAATTTCAAGCTAATCGGGATAAAACTCTGGCTTCTGGGTCCATATAAGTGCATATCGGGTGAAAGATATATATGGGAGCTATATCTAAATCTGAATCGATTTCAACCAAATTTGGCACGCATAGCTACAATGCTAAATCTACTCCCTGTGCAAAATTTCAACCAAATTGGGCCAAAACTCTGGCTTTTAAGACCATATTAGTCCATATCGGGCGAAAGATATATATGGGAGCTATATCTAAATCTGCACCGATTTCAATCAAATTTTGCACACTTGACTATACGACCAAGTGTTATGTTTGTGCAAAATTTCAAGCAAATCAGGATACAACTCTGGCTTCTGGTTCCATATAAGTGCGTATCGGGCGAAAGATATATATGGGAGCTATAACTAAATCTGAACCGATTTCTTCCAAAATCAATAGGGTTCTATTCTGACCCAAAACAGGAACTTGTGCCAAATTTGAAGGCGATTAGACTTAGACTGCGACCTAGACTTTGATCACAAAAATGTGTTCACAGACAGGCGGACGGACAGACGGGACGGGAACGGGTGTTGCAAACATATGCACTAACTTATAATTCCCTGTTCCAGAGTGTGGCGCAGGGTATACAAATTCCTACTAATGCTTACGATTATTATATAGAAATTTCTACTTCACTACTGAAATGTTCAAAAATTTTGTATTAATAGTGTGCAAATGTGTCTCTTATTCAATGGAATTTTGTGTCTGGTCTCAGGTCTAGGTTATTTAGTTTGTGTCTTAAGTCTTTCTTTCCATTATACGTAGAAATTTCGGCTTCAATTTCACTGCTAAAATTAGTAAAAGCTAAACTTAAATTAGCTAAACTAAAAATTTGTTAAAAATATTTGCGGAATTGTGAGTACTAAGTTTGTGCCTTAAGTCTTTTGTTTCATCTTAATAAGTCCTCAATAGAACCTTAATATTTTATGAGAAAATAATTTAGTATTTTTTATATCTTTTAAAAGCTATAACATCACTGTCTTTACAGTATATCTCTCTGCAATCTTTATATTTTATTCTTTTATTTTTCTTATATTTTTAATATGAATTTTTGTCTGGCTTTCCATTAGGATGAATCCTGCTGTATTAAATGGTTATAAAGTTATATATCAGTTACTTATTAACTATATTATTGGTTGAACAATTTTACTTGTGGAAGTTAATGTGTGTAATTTCAGTTGTATCGAAGCGTTACATGTGTTTATATTTAAAAAAATATATTGAGACATTTCCTTAACAAGTAGGAATCCATTAATGTCATTTCAGGATAAAAAATCTGAATTCTTAGCGAACGGTCACTCTGGATAGCTATTTGACAAAACATATAACAAAATTAATCATCAAATCAGTGTTTGGCATTTATTTTGGTTAAGTATTTGCTAAGTGTGATCATATTTTTGCCACATATTACATGGAAATATCGTGTTATAAATAATAACTTTATATTCTTTGGCAGGATGAAATTCTATGGCTCATCTACTCTGATAGGCATTGAAATAATCCAAATAGATCCCTAATATGATGTAGCTCAATACAGGCCTCAAACTCATACATATATATAGATAACTGGATATAATAGCTCTATGTAAACCCTTGTCCTGGGCAGCTTATACGAAACACTTAAGATATCCTAATAGGTCCAGAATCACATGTACTCCGCATGTAAGCCAATTTAAAATGTAACTTCTGGGAAACAGTAAATATTATTTTATTCTAAGGAACCAATTTTGTATTCTTATCCTCATTCATTATAACTTCAATCCCACGTTATTGGCTTTGTGTTTTTTTTTTTTCTCCTTTTTTATTTAGTTATTTTCTGGTAAAGTTGGCAAAATATTTTATGTAATTTATTGTGATATTAAATAAATTAAAATAAAATTAGTTTTTGTTATTCTCTGTCATTTTTTCGGTTATTCCGATATCTCATCTTATAGGAATATTCTGAAACCTGACAAAGATGTAATGAACACAGAATGATATGAAGAAGAGTAAAGAAAGAAAGAAAAAAGATACATGGCAGCATGTTTCGAATTCCCAACAGGTGCATTTTACAAGAAAATATTTCGTACAAAACGTTGTTTCATTCTTATCAGATTGAACGGCACTATTTTACTCTCTATATAGAGTAGAGAATTATGGGAGGTAGCAATCAAGGACTTTATTTGTAGGAATAATAGTAGGATGGTCATCTTGAAATTGGTTGGTGAAATAAATTCTCTGAGTGTTGACAGTTCAATGTTAAAGTTTTGCAGGGGATCTCTTTGAATTGAACCAATATGGAGAAAAAGAGGTGGGTTTTTTTTATCATAAGAACGGATATGTTATTTTTATGTGAATCTGTTTATATTTCGTTTATAAAATATTTCTTAATTTCTTTTGGTATTGAAGAAAGTTTCCACGTTTTACCAAACAAATTATTATGACATTTCAAAAAATATGAGTATTTGATGTTTTGTAAAATCTTATATTCCGATAAGAGAATACATGCAAGTTGTACAAGGATGTAATAAACAAAATTTTTCAATTTGCAATAAATCTTATTTTACAACAAAACAAAAACGGCGATAAGATATCATGTTGGGGAAATATAACGAGTTACGTATATGAACTCTCGGATATCTGTAACTATTTTGTCCAAAAGATCTTTATTTAAGCCAATCAAAAATCAAATTCTGCTTCATATATCCACCTTGAGTTTTAAATGAACTTTAAATTGAGAAAATTTTTATTCGAATGCCTCATATATTTACCACAAAGTTTTCATTTCATTCTTAGTTTTCTCAACTAATAAACTCTTCCCAGTCATTGAAACAGCATTGGCTTCCTCATACCTTACCTTTATATTAAAAAGTTAATAGAAATTCTTTTCTCTTCAATCCATTGCAATTGATTGAATTGCTAGGGTATTTTGTTGCAAGTAATTGTGCCATTCATTAGTATGTGTTTTTGTGGTAAACAGAATGTCAACAATGATTGTGTTTTTCAATTCATCTATTGGATGGGTATTGCAATATGCACATAATTGTCTAACGCCATCGTCATGACAATAAAAGGCAAAGGTTGTCACTTTTGTTGTCTTAAATCAAACTGCCACCATCTGTACTTTAGTGAAAAAGAATCTACCAGAAAGAAATATTATTTTATTGTATTGTAGATGTTAGTCTTTCATCGGTTACAGACAGCTATTTTTCATTTCCGTGCTGTAATGACATCATTTTATTTGTGGTTTGCTTTGATTGAAAAAAAAAGTGAGATAATATTTTTCGTGTTGAAATGGAAAAAAGGCCACCAATGTTTTGCCTCTCTACACACAAAAAAAATTGTACCCTCTATTTCACTAAGGTTAGGTTATGTATCAGGCTCACTTAGACTATTCAGTCCATTGTGATACAACATTGGTGTCCTTCTCTCTTATCACTGAGTGCTGCCCGATTCCATGTTAAGCTCAATGATCGGCGTTCCATATTGCAATGAAACCACTTAGAGAAGTTTTGAAACACTCAGATATGTCACCAGCAGTAATGAGGTGGGATAATCCACCGCTGAAAAACTTTTTGGTGTTCGGTCGAAGCAGGAATCGAACCTTGTGTATTCAAGGCGGCCATAGGTTAGGTTAGGTTATGTGGCAGCCCGATGTATCAGCCTCACTTAGACTATTCAGTCCATTGTGATACCACAGTGGTGTACTTCTCTTATCACTGAGTGCTGCCCGATTCCATGTTAAGCTCAATGACAAGGGACCTCCTTTTTATAGCCGATTCCGAACGGTGTTCCACATTGTCCATATTTTTTTGAAATCAAAAAGGAGTTGTCCTATCTGAAAATGAAAGTGCATCGGTTTTGTTAATCGATTTTTTTCTGACCGATCCGTCCATTCCTCTTATTTACCTTGTTACAGTGGTAGTCTTTTGGTCTCGCCTCCAGTTAATTTTGATATAGAACGAATGTTCTGTTGTCAAATGTCCTTTGTACATCTAGATATTTCTGTTTAATTGAGCAGAAATTTTTACAGACATTTTTACAGAAATTTAAAATTTGCTATTAACCCCCATTTTCATAAAGCTCCGTTAGTGTTCCGTTAACTAACCAACTTTTAAACCGTATTATGGACGAAGCTGTCATTTTGCATATATATTCCATATGCCAGTTAGGAACTTAACTGAGCTAAACGTTCTTCTCCTTTTAAATTTGAATGGTTTTGAATAGTTGGATAATGCTACAAAAATGCGTATATATATTTATATTTAATATAAATAATGTTCCATAAGTTTTAGCAGTAGAAAATGTTAAATATGTAAATTAGAAAGAGTTTTCCAATAAAAGTTGTTATTACACGCTCACAAAAAATCGCTTCTGTAACATATACTCCCAAACATATTTTGCTTCAAGCATATACATTTTTGGGTATTGCCCAAACATTTATATGTTTGACCTCTACCAATATATAATATGTTTGAAAGCATATTGGTCTAAACAATATATGTTTGGGTAGTCTAAGTTCCAAACATTTTGTATTTTTGCATCCAAATTCAATAATGTTGTCTTCCAAAAAACAATATGTTATTATGTGAACATATAATATGTTTGGAAGCATTTTGCACCCAAAAATATTGTATGCTTAAAAAAAATTCTCCCAAACAATATTGTGCTCAAAATTTTATTTATTTATTTATATATTTACAATCATAATGAATTATGAAAATAAACAGGTAATATAGGTGCTAACAACATAGGTTTTCGACCTGAATGCTCAAAATTTTGTTTCTGCCCAATTGTATATTCCCCCACATCTTTCTCACTTCCACGAGATTTTTTAGTTCTTAGCACCTTTTTCTGTAATACAAACATTGTAGAAGAAATTATTCAATTTTATGATTTTTTTTTATTTTAATTTTACCTTTTGCCGGACGGGGATTCGAACAGCGGACCACACAGTTTGCAAGGATCAAAGAAGTAGCTGATCAATTGCCCAAGGAAAAATAAAATGTTAATTTTGTAATAACAAGCAACAACCACCAACTTAATTCAATATCGCTCCCTGTTAAATAGCGCTCCAAGCTACTAAACACATATATGTTTATAGGCTATTTCTAAATTAATATATGTTTGCATCCAAGCATATTATATTTACAAACATTTTATGTCCCAAACATAATATGTTCTAACATATTAACATATATGTCCCAAACATGTTATGCTAGTTTATGAACATTATATGCTTGCACTCAAAAATATTGTGTTTAAAAATTTGTGTTCCAAACATATAATGTTTATATCCAAACATATGAAAAACAGTCTTTTTCATCCGTGTATGTTAGCTGGAAAATAAATAAATTTTATGAGATGAATGATCGGATATTTATTCAGAGGAAGGTTTGCCGTTATCAATTAAAACAAGTAAGGAAAGTCTAAAGTCGGGCGGGGCCGACTATATTATACCCTGCACCACTTCGTAAATCCACATTTTCGATAGTATATCAAATCCGTCAAATGTGTTGGGTGCTATATATAAATGGTTTTGTCCCAAATACATACATTTAAATCTGACTCCATCTGAACAAAATTTATAACCTATAGACTTAAATTTAAGTTGGCTAACGCCCTGGGATGGTACACTATGTTAGTAAAAAACAAGTAAGGAAAGTCTAAAGTCGGGCGGGGCCGACTATATTATACCCTGCACCACTTAGTAGATCTAAATTTTCGATACCATATCACATCCGTTAAATGTGTTGGGGGATATATATATAAAGGTTTGTCCCAAATACATACATTTAAATATCACTCGATCTGGACAGAATTTGATAGACGTATACAAAATCTATAGACTCAAAATTTAAGTTGGCTAATGCACTAGGGTGGAACACAATGTTAGTAAAAACTATCGGAAACATTTAAATCTGAAGCAATTTTACAAGGAAAATGTTGGTATTTTGACCATTTTTGTCGAAATCAGAAAAACATATATATGGGAGCTATATCTAAATCTGAACCGATTTCAATGAAATTTGTCACACACACACTACACTGCTAATTGTACTCCTAGTGCAAAATTTCAACCAAATTGTTGTAAAACTCTGGCTTCTGGGTCCATATTAGTCCATATCGAGCGAAAGATATATATGATAGCTATATTTATATCTGAACCAATTTCTTCCAAAATCAATAGGGTTCTATTCTGACACAAAACAGGAACTTTTGCCAAATTTGAAGGCGATTGGACTTGCAACTGCAACTGCAACCTAGATTTTGATCACAAAAATGTGTTCACAGATAGACGGACGGACATGGCTAGATCGACTCAGGGACCCACCCTGAGCATTATTGCCAAAGACACCATGTGTCTATCTCGTACCTTCTGGGTGTTGCAAACATATGCACTAACAGTGTGGCACAGGGTATAACGATTATCAGCCAAAAGGCCATCACGACCATTCTTACTGAACCATATACTTTTCATGTGATGGCGAGAGCTTATCTTTCATGTGATACCAAATGACATTTTATTGGTACACCCCTTACTAAATTATGTTGGTTATACACATATTAAAATTTTCTCAACTGCACCAATTTTATTATAGATGCTTATTATTCTATATAGTGAAATAAAATAATACTTGTTTTTTATACGTGTAATAAATATTGTACTATTCAAAAACCAAATCCAAAATTATTCCAAAAATCAACCTACTATTTATATGTAATTTCTCCTCTATAACAAAATTAATTTTTGTAACAGAAGACCAATGAGCAGTCGTCATGTTTACATACATATAACACTTCACTGAGTTAGCAATATTGCACGACAATATGTATTCATTGCTCTAAGATATCCTTACAATATAAATTCAATTCAATGATAATCCAAGTATTACTCTTAAATTGCGTCCGCCTTAATTTACCCTTGATATTATTGCATTTGGTATTTTCGAAAAACAAAAGACTTAAGAAACAAACACCAAATTGGTATACATAACACTGCATTGAGTTCTGTCGCATTCCAGACAATTTAAAAAAATAAAATAAAAAAAATGTTAAGTATACAACACCATTAGCCTTCAACAGCTTCTGAAGAGCGAAAGAGAAACCACAATAACATGGAGCCTACACATTTTGACTTCTCAAATTACAAATAGTACTAGTAGTGAAACTATTTGGGAAACTTGTTTCGCTTGCCAAACTTACAACATTACCTTTTGTGGTTTAAATACCAAAAATGAAATATATGCGAACAAACAGCAACAGTAAAATTAACCGGCAGCCATTGGCCACCGACGGCTGTAACAGCCACAGAGAGCTGCAGCAGTACTACGTAAAACGTAAACATTTAATTACCTGTCGGCAACAAAACGCATTCTTTCCAAGTTAACTTTTGCTACATAAAAAAAGACAACTGCAAAAATCATTGATTTCAATTTTTTGTCTACTGAGACCAAAACATTGAGACCAAAAAAACAAAAAAAAAACATCATTGTAGAAACAAAGTGGATATACATTTGTATACACACACACACACACAGAGAAAGAACCCTATTAGAGAGTCTTCGTTGTTGGTCCTAGATGAATAGTGTGTTATGTGAACATCTTTTTTTTCTCAATTTTGGAGCTGTTCAATGAAGAACACCCATTGCATCAATGGCCACTACGTCAAGAAATGCTAAAGAAAATTAAAGCGGCATCCAGCATATAAGGGCCTTCATAATTTCTACATTATTATGATACAAAATCATTTAAAATATACTCTCTATATATACTGAAAATATATTCGAATGAAACTATATCCGAATCCCAATTTTGGAAATTGTTCCACAAACATTTCTTTTTAAGAGCTCTCAGGATGCTTTTACGATGTACAACATAAAAAATCTTTTGAAAAAATTTAATAAAAAAAAATTTCCGTTGGTGAGATTTCAATCTGTGTTCTTTATTTTTTCGCTCATACTAATAAATAATATCTTATTTCGACGTCTTCAATTACGTTTGTGGCTAATGTGTGCTAATGCGTTCTCTTATGGTGCCAACAAATCCATGTTCAATCCCCGTAATAAACAAGTAAGGAAAGTCTAAAGTCGGGCGAGGCCGACTATATTATACCCTGCACCCACTTTGTAGATCTAAATTTTCGATACCATATCACATCCGTCAAATGTGTTGGGTGCTATATAAAAAGGTTTGTCCCAAATACATACATTTAAATATCACTCGATTTGGACAGAATTTGATAGATTTTTACAAAATCTATAGACTCAAAATTTAAGTTGTCTAATGCACTAGGGTGGAACACAATTTTAGTAAAAGATATGGGAAACATTTAAATCTGAAGCAATTTTAAGGAAACTTCGCAAAAGTTTATTTATGATTTATCGCCCGATATATATGTATTAGAAGTTTAGGAAAATTAGAGTCATTTTGACAACTTTACGACCAAGCAGTGGCGATTTTACAAGGAAAATGTTGGTATTTTGACCATTTTTGTCGAAATCAGAAAAACATATATATGGGAGCTATATCTAAATCTGAACCGATTTCTTCCAAATTTGCCACGCATAGCTACAATGCTAATTCTACTCCCTGTGCAAAATTTCAACTAAATCGGAGTTATAAATTGGCCTCTGTGGTCATATGAGTGTAAATCGGGCGAAAGCTATATATGGGAGATATATCTAAATCTGAACCGATTTCAACCAAATTTGGCACGCATAGCTACAACGCTAATTCTACTTCCTGTGCAAAATTTCAACTAAATCGGAGTTAAAAATTGGTCTCTGTGGTCATATGAGTGTAAATCGGGCGAAAGCTATATATGGGAGCTATATGTAAATCAGAACCGATTTCAACAAAATTTGGTACGCTAATTCTACTCCCTGTGCACAATTTCAATTAAATCGGATTTGATCCGATTTCAATAAAATTTGGCACACTTGACTACACTACTAATTGTACTCCTATTGCTAAATTTCAACCAAATTGGGGTAAAACTCTGGCTTCTGGGACCGTATTAGTCCATATCGGGCGAAAGATATATATGGGAGCTATATCTATATCTGAACTGATTTAGATGATATTTTGCAGGCTTATTTGATACCATCGAAGGTTATCTTTTGCTTAATATGAGTAAGATCGGGTAATAAAAACGGGTTTTATGGCCAAATTTGGGAAAATCGGGCGATACATATATATGGGACCTATAGCTAAATCTGAACCGATTTCAATGATTTTGTGCACATATTGTAGGTACTATAGAAGATTATAGTCAACCAAGTTTGAGTAAAATCGGGTAATAAATAAGGGTTTTATAGCCAAATTTGGGAAAATCGGGCGAGTTGATCCGATTTCTTTCCAAATTCAAGAGCGTTCGTCCTTGGGTCCAGAAAACACCCTGTACCAAATTTCATCCAAATCGATTAATAATTGCGACCGGAATCCTGTGAACAACAAATACATGGACAGACGGACGGACATATATATGGGAACTATATCTAAATCTGAACTAATTTCGATGAAATTTGGCACGCTTAAAGGGTGGTCAATTGGATTACGTTGTGACAAATTTGACGCCGATCGGTTAGTAAGTGGGCGCAATCTGACCCCATCGAATTCGGGCCATACAAACATATATATGGGAGCTATATCTAAATTTTATCCGATTGTTTCCAAATTCAGTAGCGTTCGTCCTTGTGCCAAAAAAGCGACACATACCACATTTCATCAAAATAATTGCGACCGGAATCCTGCGAACAACAAATACATGAACGGACGGACGGACACCAAGGGAGGTGATTGTGAGTCGATCGGTATATATTTTATGGGGTCTAAAATCAATATTTCTGGAAGGCACATTTTTTGACAGATCAAAGTTATTATACCCTGACCACTATGTGGTTTAGGGTATAAAAAGAAAATAATTTTCGTATTTTATTATTTCCTTAACCCTAGAAAGTCATGCTTATTTTTTGTATACTAACTTCATCCTCTGTCATTTTGACTATGGCATATTTCAAAGCGATTTAAATTGCATCATTTTTAATTAATATTAAACAAGAAATCATAAAATCGTTGAATTAGAATTAACGATTTCGCAATCTATAAAAATACAGTTTAGATCGAAAATAAAATTATGTTAAGCTTCGTTATTTTGGCGAAGAATAACTGTATAGGGTTAATTAGAGGCCTTTTGAAAACCATTCCTGATAACATTTCTCACAAATACTCTATGATTAACAATTGTGAAGTGATTTTCCTGCGACAGCATTAGCAAACATGTGGATGCTGAACAAGCGATTTTATGTTAGAGTCCAAAATTGGTAGTGATTGCAACATTTTGTAAAATTTTTAACAACAGCTTGAAATCCAAACGATTGCTAAGTATAGAAAAATACAACAGAGGGACATTAGGACACATAGTGGCATTGTGATATCATACCATACTCCACTCTCAATTGTGGTGGTTAAAAAAAAAGAAGCTAAAAGAGACAATTGCAAATAATGCAAATACAAACTAACTCCAAATCATTACTACTACCAGTTCTTAACATTTGGTGTTTCTTCTTCAACGAAAAAAAAAAAAACAAATAAAAACGAAAGAAAGATTTAATGTCAATTTTTATGTTAATGTTAAAAAGTATTTAAACATACATTGTAGGGATTTGGACTGAGTTCCACATATGTAAGTGTATTTGAATTTGTCTATATATGTATTAGTCATTCTTGGCTCTTTGCACAAAAAAAAAAAAAACTCAAGCTGTAGTTCCACCCATTTGCTAAGTTGTTTCTCTAGTCGTATATGGCAACTGGTCAACTACATTATCATCTGTAGAACTATTTTCCTTAGAGCCTAGTGCTTCATTTGCTAATGTGGTATTTGCTGCTGGTTTTACATAAACATTTTACACAAATGTTTCTGGTGCTTCTTCAGCTGCTGCTGCTGCTGATGATAATGATGATTGGTATGGAAATGAAAAACAAAAAAAATTTTGTTTGGGACTCACAAAATCATGAGTAAAGCCGGCAAATGAATGCATTAAAAACGTTCTCTTCTTGCAGTGCCGCTTTATGAATATGTATTAGGTAAGGCTTTTACGTTTTTGTTTTTGGTATGAAATATCTATGAATTCTCAATTAAGTGGAAAATGACTTTTGCCAAGGCAGCTAGAATAAGAAATATTCGTAAATCTTGTGAAATTATTTATAATTAAGAAATTAACGGGACATTTGAAATGAAGTTAAAACCGATATTCCATAAAAATTGTAATTTAAATCGATCTTCGCAAATATTTTATTTCTTCCCTAAAGTAATTAAACTTAAGACATGAAATTATGGTACTGAATGCTGTCCATCACCATGAACTGGAATATTCAGCCATTCCTGCAAAAAGCTTTTGGTCGGGACAAAATTGGGCTTCATGACATTTGCTCTAATATGAAGATTATTTGGATTTTACAAAATAGAACATCCAAATTTAAATATGAGAAAATGGGGAAAAATTGAGTTTTCAATATACACTACAAAAAAAAAATCATGCCCGGTTCCAAAGATTTTGTCTATATACTAACGATTTTTGAGTTCATTCCAGCCCAAAGAAACGGAGAATTGAAGTAAACATACTTCTAATACACAATCTCTTATAAATTTTTGGAATTTTTTTAGTTTTTTTCTGCTGGTTTTCTTCACAATTTTTAACATATTTTAACTTTGTAGTCAAGATACGAAGATTTTATTAAATGTGAAGAATTTTTCAGATTTATTTTAGTCAAGTAGATCTTAGTTAAATGAAATTTTCTTTCATGTAAAAATACGCATTCCAGGATGGAAAAAGAATTTCATAAAGATTAACTCAAAAAACCAACCTTTTCTGGCTATTTGCATTTCCCCCCATCTTTCTCACTTCTACGAGGTTTTTTAGTTCTTACACCTTTTTCTGTAACACAAACAATGTAGAAAAAATTATTCGATTTTATAAATTTTGCTGCCAAAAAGGGTTTTTTACATATATTCCAGATATGTTCGGAAGATTCCGAAAATATATTTAACATCACATACTACTCTATTAAATTTTTATTATGAAACTGTAAAATGTGTCTTATTAAAGACTTAAAGTCAGAGAACAGTGCTTGATATAAATGAAATGGACTGTTGTTGGTTCAAATGGACTGTTGTTGGTTCAAAAATAATTTGTTTATTGAAAAAATAAACATTTTGTAACAAACGATTTTTTTTTTGGTGATAAAAGTTTAAAATTTTCGAAGAAATTTCAAAAACTCGTAACAAAAGAAAAACGTTTTCGGTACACGTTTTCCAAACGTTTATTTTCATTGCGTGTATATGTGCCTTATCACTTAATTGATGTATATTCATCGTTGCCACAATAAATTTTTATTTTGGACCAACATGTTTTCACAAGTTGATCAAAATTCGTACCAGCGGACCAGTTTTCCAAATTAAATTTATATCATTTAATAGTTGAAAATTTTCTAAAAATTTACTTCGATAAAAAATTTTGTCAAAATTTTATTTCTGTAGTAATTTTTGCCAAATTGTATTTCTATAGAAAATTTTGTCAAAATTTTATTTCTGTAGTAATTTTTGCCAAATTGTATTCCTATAGAAAATTTTGTCAAAATTTTATTTCTATATTAAATGTTTTTAAAATTTTACTTCTACAGAAAATTTCGACCAAATTTTATTTCTATAGAAAATTTGGAAACAATTTAATTTCTATAGAAATTTTTGACCAAATTTTATTTCTATTGAAAATTTTGGAATACTTTTATTTCGATAGGAAATTTTGTCAAATTTTATTTCTGTAGTAATTTTTGCCAAATTGTATTTCTATAGAAAATTTTGTCAAAATTTTATTTCTAATGAATTTTTTTGTCAAAATTTTATTTCTACAGAAAATTTTGACAAAATTTTATCTCTATAGAAAATTTTGTCAAAATTTTATTTCTATAGAAATTTTTCTCAAAATTTTATTTCCATAGAAATTTTTCTGAAAATTTTATTTCTATAGAAAATTTTGTCAAAATTTTATTTATATAGAAAATTTTGTCAAAACTTAATTTCTATAGAAATTTTTCTCAACATTTTATTTCTATAGAAATTTTTCTGAAAATTTTATTTCTATAGAAAATTTTATCACAACTTAATTTCTATAGAAAATTTTGTCAAAATTTAATTTCTATAGAAATTTTTGTCAAAATTGTATTTCTATAGAAATTTTTGTCAATATAGAAAATATAAAATTTTGTCTAAATTTTATTTCTATAGAAAATTTTGTCAAAATTTTATTTTTATAGAAAATTTTGTCAAAATTTTATTTGTATAGAAAATTTTGTCAAAATTTTATTTCTATAGAAAATTTTGTCAAAATTTTATTTCTATAGAAAATTTTGTCAAAATTTTATTTCTATAGAAAATTTTGTCAAAATTTTATTTTTATAGAAAATTTTGTCAAAATTTTATTTCTATAGAAAATTTTGTCAAAATTTTATTTCTATAGAAAATTTTGTCAAAACTTAATTTCTATAGAAAATTTTGTCAAAACTTAATTTCTATAGAAATTTTTCTCAAAATTTTATTTCTGTAGAAATTTTTCTGAAAATTTTATTTCTATAGAAATTTTTCTGAAAATTTTATTTCTATAGAAAATTTTGTCAAAATTTTATTTCTATAGAAAATTTTGGCAAAACTTAATTTCTATAGAAATTTTTCTCAAAATTTAATTTCTATAGAAATTTTTGTCAATATAGAAAATAGAAAATTTTGTCTAAATTTTATTTCTACAAAAAATTTTGTCAAAATTTTATTTCTATAGAAAATTTTGTCAAAATTTTATTTCTATAGAAAATTGTGTCAAAATTTTATTTCTATAGAAAATTTTGTCAAAACTTAATTTCTATAGAAAATTTTGTCCAAATTTTATTTCTATAGAAAATTTTGTCAAAATTTTATTTCTATAGAAAATTTTGTCAAAATTTTATTTATATAGAAAATTTTGTCAAAATTTAATTCTATAGAAAATTTCGTCAAAAATTTATTTCTACAGAAAATGTTGTCAAAATGTTATTTCTATAGAAAATGTTGTCAAAATGTTATTTCTATAGAAAATTTTGTCAAAATTTTATTTCTATAGAAAATTTTGTCAAAATTGTATTTCTATAGAAAATTTTGTCAAAATGTTATTTCTATAGAAAATTTTGTCAAATTTTATTTTTATAGAAAATTTTGTCAAAACTTAATTTCTATAGAAATTTTTCTCAAAATTTTATTTCTATAGAAATTTTTCTCAAAATTTTATTTCTATAGAAATTTTTCTGAAAATTTTATTTCTATAGAAAATTTTGTCAAAATTTTATTTCTATAGAAAATTTTGTCAAAACTTAATTTCTATAGAAATTTTTCTCAAAATTTTATTTCTATAGAAATTTTTCTGAAAATTTTATTTCTATAGAAAATTTTATCACAACTTAATTTCTATAGAAAATTTTGTCAAAATTTAATTTCTATAGAAATTTTTGTCAATATAGAAAATAGAAAATTTTGTCAAAATTTTATTTCTATAGAAAATTTTGTCAAAATTTTATTTCTATAGAAAATTTTGTCTAAATTTTATTTCTATAGAAAATTTTGTCAAAACTTAATTCCTATAGATATTTTTCTCAAAATTTTATTTCTATAGAAATTTTTCTGAAATTTTTCTCAAAATTTTATTTATATAGAAAATTATGTGAAAACTTAATTTCTATAGAAATTTTTGTCAAAATTTAATTTCTAATGAATTTTTTTCAAAATTTTATTTCTACATAAATTTTTGTCAATATAGAAAACAGAAAATTTTGTCTATATTTTATTTCTATAGAAAATTTTGTCAACATTTTATTTCTAATGAATTTTTTTCAAAATTTTATTTCTACATAAATTTTTGTCAAAATTTTATTTCTATAGAAAAATACCGATTTGACGAAAATGGACCAAAATACACCAAATTCCATGTGGTCCGACAATCGGACCGAATTAATAATTTTTTTGATCAATTTTGGTACAATCCGACTGAAATGGCAACCATGTGTGTATTGTATGAGCAATTTATTATCGGGTAATGCATTACTAAAAACTTCTACTATCAAAATTTCAGCAGATCGGGAATGATAGAGGGAGTGACATTTTAGAAAAATGGCAAAAATGTAAGATGGATCGCTGAATTCTCTCTTGATTTGTTATGAAAATAACAAGTAAGAGAAAGTATAAAGTCGGGCGGGGCCGACTATATTATACCCTGCACCACTTTGTGAATCCACATTTTTTATACCATCTCCAAACCTTCAAATTTGTTAAGTTTTATGTGTAATGGTCTATATTACCAAATTTTTTCGACTTCTACAAAATCTCTTGACTTAAAATGTAAAAGAAAAAAATGTGGAAAAAATTAAATCTAAATCAATTTGACGCAATTTCGCAAATGTGCATTTATGATTTTTTGGTCAATAAATAATATCTTAGGTATAGGAAAATTTGATTTTGATTCATTTTTACAATTTGGAAAATTCGACAAGGAAATTTAGCACAGTTGACGATATTACTAATTGCACTCTTTATGCAAAATTTCAAGCAAATCAGGTTAAAACTCTGGCTTCTGGGCTCATATGAGTGTAAATCGCGCGAAAGATATATATGGAAGCTGTATCTAAATCTGAAACGATTTTTTCCAATAGCAATAGATTATGAAAAAACACATATTTGAAGTCTATTGGACCAAGACTTTGATCACAAAAATGTTTTCACAGACCAACGTATAGGGCTATATCGACTCAGGAGCCGGAGCTGAGCAATACTGCCAAACACACTATGTATCTATCTCGCATCCTTCTGGGTGTTGCAAACATATGCACTAACTTATAATGCTCTGTTCCACAGTGTGGTGCTGGGTATAAATAGCGAAACAAAACCCCTTTTACATAGTGGTAAAAATTTTATAAATTCGAAAAATCAAAAAGTCTACTTTTGGAAACTTTGAAAAAGTCAAGAAGTCGAATTTTCCAAATATTCAACAAGTGAAAAGGTCGAAAAATCAAAATTTCCAAAAAAAAATCTATGAGACAAACTTTTAATTCTGATTTCAATCTCTACAGTATAAACTATTAAAAAAGAGTTTTTTTTATGTAAACTCTAGAAGAAAAATTATAGAATAATCAAATTTCTTTTTTGCATATTGGGTTATGTTATGATTTTCTCTTTTGACTACTTTAGGTTTCAATCTTCAAAAAAAAAAAAAAATAATATCCTCTATGGTAATTTCTTCCATTACATTCTTTAATGTTTGTGGAACAGTTAAATTTTCCTCTTTTACACTGATCTAAATGTTAATGATAGCAACATTGTTTTAATATGAAATCTGGACTATAGACATCCTTGAGAAAAATATTTGAAAATAGCATTTCTGGGAGGCCTTGCTATATGGCATTTCCCCTTCTTCTATTTTATGTTAAGGTTTATGGCCTTTTAAGTGATTAGCTTTAACTGTTACTTTTCACCACGTTAGCCATAAATAACAAAATATCCAATAGAAGTGGAAAACATTTCCTAGACTTAATCGAAGAATAGCAATTTTCCTATATATATCTAGCATGGCATTCTTTCTGGTCATTGGTTTTGGCACATCTGCGGGTGCTAGACGAGTGTATGCATCCCTATAAGTGTGTGTGTTTTTGACCACGAGCAATGAAAGAAAAGCTTAATCGTTAATTTTGTTGACCATGACATAATAATCTCATAAGCTGTCAACTTTTAGCCCGTGTATAGTTTATTTTAAAAACGAGACCCCCAAATACATGCGTGCATTTCGCTGGCAAAGTGTTTTACTTGGCCTACTATATGGGGGACTCCTTCGATATTTGGATATTGGTTGGGTACGGGTACTTGAGAGCTTGCTCCTTTCTTTATCTTGGGTGTTCTTCGTCCCTGACTGCGACTGGCGAATAAACCATGTTAAACGGATGTTCCATCAGTTCATTCCATAGCTTAAAGTCACCAGGAGTATTTGTTACAATGGCATTTCTTTGGCGTGTTGCATGAGTCCATTGAATCGCCTTGCTGTTTTTGTTCTTTGGTCATTGAAACCTGGTGTTCTTCCGTTTTTTTCTCACTTCTGGTTAAAGTTTTTCTTCGTTCTTTTATTCCTCCTCATGGATAATTTAGTGAAAATGAATGAGACTAAGGAAAAAGGTTAGCATTTAAACATCTGTCTGTATGCGTTAACACATTCTACTTGAAGAAGAAGAAGAGTATCATCAGCACGTGCGGGAAGGAAGTTAAGGGGGAGAGTTGAGGCTAAAACAACAAATTGTTGTTAGACCAGTGTTTTAAATTACTTTTCAACATTTATCCATTCGTCTGCTGTTGTGTCTATACGACAGTCTTTAAGTCTGTCTAACTATCTTTCACTCGATTTTCCTATAACCATGCCACGAAGCAAGCATTGAGCATCATGTATTAGACCTCATAGTTGCGATGTGTGCTCATAGCTTTCCTCAGCTGATAATAAATAAAGGAAAAATGGCAAAATTTATGTTAAAACTAAATTTAGTGTTTTCATCTTTCACAGAGATAACAAATTATAATTTGTGTAAATTCTTTGTGCTTTTCTAGGTACGAGGGAATATAAATGATATGAAACCTATACAACTTGAAACAAGTATATACGGCCGTAAGTTCGGTCAGACCGAATCTTATGTAGCCCCCACTATGCATTGCGTAGAAAATTCTACTAAAGACGGTCATCCACAATTAAATTACTTGTGTTGCGGCCGATGGCAAGGCATCTTAAAACTTCTTAACATTATCTTCTAAATTGTACGTTAGTCCATGTGGGATATATAGTAGACAAAAGAAATGTCTATTAAATATGCATATATTCAATTCTTGACCGGTATATATAGGAAAGAAATAATTACGAACCGATATGAACTTTTGTGCTGTAATTATAGAGCCAGAATTGAAAATGGGGGTTGCTTTATATGGGGGATTTATACTATTATGAAAACGAGTCTACCAAAAATGGCAGATTTTTTACCGGTTGGTAGATTGGTAGAATCCTTGATGTTTTGGAAGATTTTGCAAAACATTCCTCTCCAACTATGAAATGCTTCATAAATTTTCTATAGAAATAGCATTTTGACAAAATTTTCTACAGAAATAAAATTCTGACAAAATTTTCTATGGCAATAAAATTTTTGTAGATTATTTTTGGCTCGAGTGGCAATCGTGATTTTTCTTGGGGTCGGTTTATTTGGGGGCTATATATAATATAGATCGATATGGACCAATTTTGGCATGGTTGTTATCGGCCATACACTAGCGAAATGTACCAAATTTCAATCGGATCGGATGAATTTTGCTCCTTCAAGAGGATCCGGTGGTCAAATTTGGGGATCGGTTTATATAGGAGTTATATATAATTATGAACCTATATAGATAAATTTTGGCATGGTTGTTAGATACCATATACTAACACCACATACCAAATTTCAACCGGATCGGATGAAATTTGCTCCTCTTAGAGGTTGCGCAAGCCAAATCTGAGGATAGGTTTAAATGGGGGGCTATATATAACTATGGACCGATGTGGACCAATTTTTGCATGGTTGTTAGAAACTATATACCAACTCCATGTTCCAAATTTCAGCCGGATCGGATGAAATTTACTTCTCTTAGAGGCTCAGCAAGCAAAATCTGAGGATAGGTTTATATGGGGGGCTATATATAATTATGGACCGATGTGGACCAATTTTTGCATGGTTGTTAGAGACCATAGAGCCAAATCTGGGGGTCCGTTTATATGGGGGCTATATACCGACACCATGTTCCAAATTTCAGCAGGATGGGAGGAAATTTACTTCTCTTAGAGGCTCCGCAAGCCAAATCTGAGGATAAGTTTATATGGGGGGCTATATATAATTATGGACCGATGTGGACCAATTTTTGCATGGTTGTTAGAGACCATAGAGCCAAATCTGGGGGTCCGTTTATATGGGGGCTATACGTAAAAGTTAACCGATATGGCTCATTGGCAATGCCATCTGACCTACATCAATATCAACTACTTGTGCCAAGTTTCAAGTCGATAGCTCGTTTCGTTCGGAAATTAGCGTGATTTCAACAGACGGACGAACAAACGGACGGACATGTTTAGATCGACTCAGAATTTCACCACGACCCAAAATATATAAACTTAATGGGGTCTTAGAGCAATATTTCGATGTGTTACAAACGGAATGACAAAGTTAATATACCCCCATCCTATGGCGGAGGGTATAAAAAATGCAGGGTATTATGTCGTCAGCCAAATATTCAAAGAGCTACAAGCCAATATATTTTAACTGTATCCAAAATCTATGAAGAGTTTTCCATTAAGTAAAGTCTTAGATATTGTGGTTGAAAAAATCTTGATAGCAAATCAAAAAACTCAAGACACAAACTCGGTAGGGTTTAAAGATTGGGACAAGTGCGGAAAATACAAATTTCATGGTTAAATACCGTCCTTTTTATTGCCTAATCTTAGCCCGGAGTTACACAGAGAGTTGCACCACTTCTGCAAAACTCTGAAAGTGAACTCACAAAAGCTTCCACCATTCTCTATGGGGGATTGAAGTCTTGGATCTTTATAAGCAAAACATGCATACTAACTACTGCGCCCAAGACTTGACTAAAACACCAAAAGTTTATATACAATAAAGTATCTCTATTGCGCCGTCTAGACTATAAGTTTATCTGGACAGAATATCTGTGTTTGTAAAGAATTTTACAGTGTGGGTGAACGCTAAAAATTACTGGAGGTAAGTAAAATATTAAGTGTTATCGACCCCATTAACAAGCTGCAGTATCGATTATGTTTTCGAGCATAACTTATAGTGTGGTCAATATCTGGGATATGTTCGACACGAGCAGTTTCGTTCGGATAAACTTACGATCTGAACGACGCATAACTCATCTCGTTAATCAATCGAATTTATAGTCAAGGGAAAAAACAATCACCCAAAACTATTTCAGCATTCCAGAAATTTCAACAGTCAAGAGGTTTAGCCACTCAAATTCCGACTACTACTATAATTTGACCTGTGATTACCTATAAATCTTATGAAAGTTTTCAGGACCTTTTTTGCATGTGAATGAGTGTAGTTTCCATTTCAATGATAAAATATCACCGTTTTATAGACGAGTCTGCAACATTTTATGCTTTACCACTCATTCTAAGGGGTCGTTACGAGGCTAAATGATTCAAATAAATTTTTTCACTATTGAGGATTTATTGTGGAGTAGAAGAGGATTACTGTCGAGTATAGAATATCCCAGCAAAAAAATTGGAAGTTGTTCCACAAACATTTTTTTAAAGCCCATCCCAGAATCGCCCATCGAGTTTTTCCAACTTCCGATACAGTCCTTTTGGACAAGTCCACAAACATTTCTTCTAAAGCGCATCGTGGGATCCCCCAATAATGTTTTTCCACTTCCGATGCAGTCTTTGTGGACAAGTGCACAAACATTTCTTCTAAAGCGCATCTTTGGATTTTTTTCTATTTCCGATGCAGTCTTTGTTGACAAGTATTAGAAAGAACGCAATCAGTCTATTTTAAGTGCAAATTTTATACAATTAAATTTTACAAAAAAAATGAATACTAATAAAATACTGAAAAAAAATAGAAATTAATAAAAAAGTAATAAAAAAATAAATTTCATCCCCGCTGGGATTCGAACTTGTGCCGTTTGACTTTTTCGCTTCCTGGAAGTTCTTTTGCGAAGGTTTTGCAAATTACGAAAATTTTTAATTTTGTTGTTGATTTTTAATGGAAAAAAATATATTTGTACGAAAATATATACCGAAAATAAAAAATAAAAACGATGCATGACATAAAAAAATAAGTTTTTAGAAAAATATTGTGTTAAAAAAAATTGCCGCTGGTGAGATTTGAACCTGAGATTCTTATTTTTTCGTTCAAAAAAGTGAAATTGGTTGAAAAAAAATTTCGTTTTTTAAATTTCTTCATTCAAATTAACTTCCAGGGCACAACTTCTAAAGCAATGCAAAGGATCCAAAAAGGGAGTACTTTCGTACTATGCCAAGCCCATGTAAAATTCATTGGAGATGATCCAAGTTTGCACTACTTCCGGATCACAGATCGGGGATCCAAACTACTTTTTTGGAATCTCTTTTTTTGCTGGGATGTCAAGAAATAATTAAAAACATTTTTCGAATCTGAATGACCATATGACCTTAAGATCTATTTAGATATCTATATCAATAGGTCTCCATGCCATATACTAAAATATTTTCTGCGTGGTTTATTTTCTATCAGCCATGATGAAATCAAAGTATTTTACAGGTAACTCACCGCAAGTTCAACAGTATTTTACGCAGCGATAGGAGTTCTTGTTAACCCACTATGGAGATTCCGTTGATAGATAGAAGGAAGTGTATAAAAACTTTTCAGACTACTGAACACAGTCATTGGACATTGAAGCAATTTGATAATGAGAACTAGCCTTGTACAGAATCGAAAGCAATTTCTATGGGAATTTTGGCGAACCGAGCTCTACTGTCATAAACCGTGGTGGAATGTGAGATGATTGATAGATAAGAAACGAATTTGACGGTAAATTGCGGAACTGTGAGACTGTCAGCTAAGTACAAAACTAATGACAGACAGAAGGATTTCAATCAGTTCACATTCAACATACCTCCATGTTCTTATTTACGAATTCGGAAAACACAAAATTTTAATTTTTCAAATACTTCTGAACCATTTCATCTTTTGCCAAGAAATTTTTAGTGATTAAATTCCTTATTATTATAAGAATAGTGTGTAAACATTTCGTGTTCACACAAAAAAATATCAATTAATTTGATTGTCAATACAATTAAAATAATGTTTAAATTTGAGCTAACAACGTAATTTGTAAATACAATTACGATTTTAGTCACTTTAGCAACCAATTTTGTTATATCGACAAACATTTTGTTATAACAACAAAAATTTTGTTGAACTTAAAAATTTTCGGTAACAATAATTTATTGTTAGCTCAAAAATTAGAATATTATTTTCTGTGTTATAAATAATTCTAGTTCGGAAAATTAAAGTATGGGGAAAATTTTGCGTTTTGCGAATTCGTAATCTAAAACAGGGGGACAAAATCTTTAAATGCTACCACACTTTATTCTCCTTTCGTGTTAATATTATTTATTTATTACTTAATTTATTATAATTACAAATTATAATAAACTTATTGCACCAGCAACTAAAGGCTACACGCAGAGAAGGAATATGATCACCTCAAATATGTTTCAAGAGCAAAATGTCATTTTTGTATGGTGACCCTGTAACATGTATATAACCTGCTTGCCGAAATCAGATACATGATTTCCGAGAAAATAACATCGTTGCGAAAACCATGTTACATGATCACCACCCAAAAATAAAATGATGCTCTTAAAACATGCTTGAGGTGATCATATTCCTTCTGTGGGTGTATCGGCCCATTCGTGTTAATAGCGTCTAGGGGTATCAATATTATCATCAATATTTTTCACAAGTATCTTTGCCATTTTTATTTTAACTTCTTCTCAAAACTATTTTCGCAAAAAGAAAATTTCCCCTACGTGTACAATCCATATTTGCATACATTGTATCCCAACGCTAAACCAAAAACTCGCAGCCTAAGAAAAAATCTACATTAAAGATCATAAAGTTCCCTTGGAAAATAAAGATTTTTCCATTTCAAATTCAAATGTTTTGAGCTGTCAACTTTTACACAGATATCTGCATATGATAACATTTCCAGAAAAAAAGAGATACACCAAAAATCATGTTCAAATCAAACTCAACAACTTCAGTCGCCACAAGTAGCAGCACTCCAGCGACCACAGAAGCTAAGAAAAAAGAATGTCTCCTGTAATGATTTCCAACAAAAAAAAAAAACAGACAATACTCTCCCCATGTTGAGTATTGCTGCCGTTGATGATGTTGTGCAACAATGTTTTGTTTGGTGTTCCCCCTCCAAGTCCATGCAAATTTTTTATTTCGCATAAGAAACAACAAAAAAGAAACAAATACAAACCATGGAAATCAACATCAAATCCAATCCCCAAACAAACCAAGTTGTAATCCTGGTAGAAAGAAAAACTTAAACATATTCAAGCTATACTCATGATTTGGTGATATTTGCAGTAGCTTACATGAGAGGTTATTACTACATTTGTTGCCTGAAGTGATTCCACTGATTTCTATTATGCGAAGTTGTATTTGCTTTTCTATTTTGGCCTTTACAAATCATGACAGTTTATAATTGCCGTATTTGTAAATGAATACAGCAAACAAAGAGGACAACCAACGAAGCTCTTTTTCATTTTCATTTACAAGAATTTAATATGGCTTCAAAAATTCAATTCCAATAAAAAAAAACTACTAAAATTTCAATGATTCGTATGAGTCATTGTAGTCCAGGTTTGAAATGTCTTTCGTTTGTCTCGTTCATCAAACAATGAAGAGGCCCATTCAATCGATTTTTGTATCATTAATTACAGAATATGAGTCATATTATTCTAATCATACCTTGCATATCAAAATGTCTGTCTGTCCCTCAATCGTTATAATTGAATACACAGAAAAAAATATCACCAAAATATTTCCAATTAAAAAGTTAATTGAAGTTGAAAATTTTTTCAATTAATAAATTAATTGATACAATTAACTTCTTAATCATGATAGAAACATTAAGTTAATTAAGTCAATGATTGAAATTTTTAAAATGTTTAATTAAAAAATTAATTGATACAATTAACTTTTTAATCAAATTCGGAAGAATAATTCAGTTAAAAAAAGTGCTGATTTTTTTTACTTTTTTAATTAAAAATGTATTTCAAACAATCATTTCTTAATCCAAATAAAAACTCTAAGCCAATCTAACTAAGTAATTAAAAATAGTTACCTTTTTTAATTAATAAATTAATTGCGTTTTGCAATCAACATCAATTAAATTTTTAATTGAATCAATTAAAAAATTAATTGAATTTTGCTGAAAAAATCAATTAATTTTTTAATCAAGAATTTTTTCTATGCCCAATTAAAACTGTGATTGATACTATCATTTTCGTGATTGAAGAAATTTCAATTAAAAAATTAATTGGATCAATTAATTTGGTGATTGAATCAGAGAAAAAAATTTTTTTGTGTACAAATCCGTATTTTATACACACCACCATAGAATGGTGATGGGGGTATGATAAGTTTGTCATTCCGTTTGTAACACATCGAAATATCGATTTCCGACTATATAAAGTATATATATTCTTGATCAGGGAGAAATTCTAAGACGATATAACGATGTCCGTCTGTCTGTCTGTCTGTCTGTCTGTTGTAATCACGCTACAGTCTTCAATAATGAAGCAATCGTGCTGAAATTTTGCACAAGCTCGTCTTTTGTCTACAGGCAGGTCAAGTTCGAAGATGGGCTATATCGGTCCAGGTTTTTATATAGTCCCCATATAAACCGACCTCCCGATTTGGGGTCTTGGGCTTATAGAAATCGTAGTTTTTATCCAATTTGCCTGATATTTGAAATCTAAAGGTATTTTATGACCATAAAAAGGTGTGCCAAAAATGGTGAGTATCGGTCCATGTTTTGGTATAGCCCCCATATAGACCGATCTCCCGATTTTACTTCTTGGGCTTATAGAAACCACAGTTTTTATTCAATTTACTTGAAATTGGAAGTCTAGAGGTATTGTAGGACTACAAATACGTGTGCCAAAAATTGTGAGTATCGGTCCATGGTATGGTCCCCATATAAAACGACCTCCCGATTTGGGGTCTTGGGCTTATATAAATCGTAGTTTTTATTCAATTTGCCTGAAATTTGAAATCTAGAGGTATTTTATGACCATAAAGAGGTGTGCCAAAAATTGTGAGTATCGGTCCATATTTTGGTATAGGCCCCATATAGACCTATCTCCCGATTTTACTTCTTTGGCTTATAGAAACCGCAGTTTTTATTCAATTTACCTGAAATTGGAAATCTAGAGATATTGCAGGATCACAAATACGTGTGCCAAAAATTGTGAGTATCGGTCCATGTTTTGGTATAGCCCCCATATAAAAAGACCTCCCGATTTGGGTCTTGGGCTTATAGAAACCGCAGTTTTTATTCAATTTACCGGAAATTGGATATCTAGAGGTATTTTAGGACCATAAGAGGTGTGCCGAAAATTGTGAGTATCGGTCCATATTTTGGTATAGCCCCCATATAGACCGATTTCCCGATTTTATTTCTTGGGCTTCTAGAATCCGAAGTTTTTATCCTATTTGCCTGAAATTGGAAATCTAGAGGTATTTTCGGGTCATTAAGAGGTGTGCCGAAAACGGTGAGTATCGGTCCATATTTTAGTATAGCCCCCATAAGAACGATCTCCCGATTTAACTCCTTGGGTTTCTAGAAACCGTAGTTTTTATCTGATTTGCCTGAATTTGTAAATATTCTGATATTTTAGGCTCACAAAAACGTGTATCGGATTAAGTTTTTATCGGTCCATTTGATAATGCCTCCATATAGACCGACTTCACTTCTTGACGGTGTAGAAGGCGCACTGATCATGAAAATTGCTTGAAACTCAATGTAAAATTTCCAGATTTTACTTCCACAGATTTAAGATTTCAAATTAAGACTTTATTTTATAATTTTCTTGCACACTTACAAGAGATGTTAATGATTCCTCTAAAACTCAAACAAAAATGGTTCTTATAAATCCAGAATCTGATATAGTCCTCATAGGTGAAATCTTTAAATTTATCTTCGGGAAGTGTCCTCAAGTCCTCAAGCCCTCCTGAAATTTCAAAGGAAACCCTAATATTTGGTTCATGGTGGTGGGTATTTAAGATTCGGCCCGGCCGAAATTAGTGCTGTATATACTTGTTATATGTCCGCTTTATTTGGTACCAAATATTTTTCTATGTTTTTGTTACTAAATTAAAATAATGTTTAATTGTTGGAAATGCTTCAGATTTTAAGTCATTTCGTGTTTGGTGTTGTCGACAGAGGTAAACCGCCACCGATACAAATGGATCGGCTTCATTCTCTGGTCAGGATCTGATGGGAACAGACTTTCGGGAACTAAAGAGGTTATTGATATTTGTAGCTGTTCGGAATCTGGAGCCTCCGCTGAGATGATCGACTACAATCGATCATTAATGAGAACTTCGATTCGTTGATGATACTGAACTGTTAAATGCTTTATTATGTGGAGGATTGGGTGTTGATGGTCGCTTAAATTATTTAAATTTAAATTTAATCGGGTGTTAACTGTTTCCCCGATGGTCGGTATTTGGTGGGAATTAGGGTTGGTTAAAATTTGTAAACAGTCAAATTTTCGATTTGAAATTGATCAGGAAATGGAACTCAACTTATGTAAACAATTAATTGGTGCATTCGCTGAGGAGGTAGGAAGTGAATGATCCCTTTTGTTTACATACAACCGGGTGCTAAGATAAGATAAGTGGAACTAAATAGCAGAATATTTTAATAGTGGAACTATAGAAACGAAGATCTCAGTTAGCGCATTGTAGATAAGGGGACTGTAGACTCAAAGATCTTAGTGGTGGAATTGTTCTACGTCGATCTCAGTGAGGGTATTGTAGACCCGAAAGTCTAAGTGGTGCAGCGATGTGGGACTGTAGACCATAGTAACTCAATGGGGGTATATGGACCCGAAGATTTTGGTGGTTGGTGGGGACAACAATTCGTCCCGAATATTCGTAGTGCTGGTCACAATGATCACAACCATGGGTTTGAAGGTATCTGTGAACTCACTGGTGGATTGTAGTTTCAAAGATCTCGGTGGTGTAACTGAATATCTTAATACCTCAGTGGGAGGATTGTAGACTCGAATATATTAGTGGTGCAAAAAGGTGGATTTGTAAAACCACAGGTATTAGTGAAGAATTCAGTGACAAAACTGCAGAACCGAAGATCTAACTGGTGCAACAGTATACCAGTTGATAAAAGTGGTGGACCGAATACATCAGTGGAGGAACTAGAGAAACGATGATCTTATTTGGTTAACTGTAGAATCGTCCTCAGAGAGGTCTTACATAGAGGTGTGCGCGTGACTGAAATTTCACTCACGCACATTCACGAAGCAAAATGTTTATTCACGCACGCTCATGCCCGATACGTGTGCAAGCCAATCCCACTCAACCACATTCGCGAAATGAAAACCAGTACTCACGCACGCTCACGCACGAACTACTTTTAAAGGCTCACGGACACGCACGATTCACAACAATTCACGTTATTCACGACAAATTCACGAAACTCACGACATTTTCCAAACGGAAATCAGCAGAGGTAACAAAATTCAAAAATAGAATATAGTTCGAGAGCTAAATTAATTTGAGTTAACATACGAGTATGAATTAAATCTTGATTTTTTTCGTAAGCGTCATTTTGCAGAAATGTCATTCACGCACATTCACGAACTGATTCTACTTCACACGCACGACATATTTATTTTAGTCCCATTCACGCTTATTCACGAGAGTTGCTTTGGATTTTGCTCACGACTCACGTGATTCACGCGTGAATCACGCGTGTCACGAGAATTTCGTGCCACGCGCACACCTCTAGTCTTACATACTTCTATCTCAGTGAGGAAGTTGTAGACCAAAAAATCTCAGTGGTGTAGCTATAGAACCGATGGCACCAGTGGAGGAACAGCAGTTTAGAATACCTCAGTAATGGAACTACAGATGCAGTGATCTCAATGAGGAGACGGTTGACGGGCGAATTTCAGTTGCGAAACTGTAGATCCGAAGAAATGGGCAAATACCTTCTATTCGACTGGATTCGTATTTCTGACCTAAGTATAACTTATAGTAGTGAAATATAGTCTCTCATTTATCTGATCATATAAGTTAGGTATTGAAGTTGCCTCTTGTTTCGGATAACACTTTTGATGGATTTCTATTTTATCAGTAAGGATATTCTATGTTCAGATCACACGAGCTCATTCTTATAGCATTAAAGCAGTCAAAAATGTCACTATATTTAGGGATGATAAAACACTGTTAATAATATTTTGGTTGTCTGTCAAAGCTGGAATTGAAACCTTAACCAATTATATGCACGTCGGCATTGCAAACTATTCCTAACTCTCACGGTAAACTTCTAGTCTCCTATGCAAGTGAAGTATTGGGTAGCCATATAAAATGAGCGGTAGTTTTATGGTACTAAATTTGATTGTTAATGGCAAATACAAGCGGCAACAAAAAAAGTGCTATTGACAGCAAATGGCAATAATTTAGCTTACAACAGTTGCTTTCTGCAGCTACATTTTGAAAAGCACTTTTAAAAAGTTATTAAAAGAAAAATTGCCAAGTTATCATTTCTAGATCGCATATTAGTTGTGCTACTACTAAAGAAAAACATAGAGACGGGCTTTTATATGCCATGAGAATTTTCCAACAGGTATGTCCCTCATTAGGCCAGCTGAAAGCTTCTGTGTATATTTCTGCAAGAATGTAAAACCTATAAAATCCAGGCGATATTAACTCTAAAACTCGCTTCATAAATGTATTCTGGTTTATGATTCTAGACTTGAAGAGGGGAAAAATGGTATTTTATGATCAAAAGAAACTAAAGCTAAATGTAGAGTTGAGCAAGTTTGTTGCTTAAGTCTTTCGTTTCATTTTTTTTTTGCGAAAGGGTATTACAGTGGCGATTTTTAAAAGACATTTCTTTTGAAGTTGATATCAATATGGCAATGAAAGACTAGAAATAAATGCTTCTAGGTGTAATTTGATATGATTCAATGTTTAGATAATACCAAATGAAATGGGGGTTGGGGGAAAATATTAATTTGTTTTGGTAATAATTGTAGTTTAAATATATTTTCAAACAAAAGGCTAAATCATTATATTTCTTAATATTTTATAATAAATATAAAACATAAATATAAAATTTTATTTAATTTGGTTTAAGAAAATGAAAAACACAATAAAATATTAGCCACAAATTTCGAATGTAATTGGAGAAAGATCACAGAGAAATGCCGTATATATATATTTTCTTTTCATAATAATGATCATAATTATAGGTTGTCCGTTTGTTGCTTATTTCATATTTTATTATACTACATTCACAAACATAAAGAAAATTTTACCAAAAATCACAGAAGCTACATAAAATGACCAAACATGGAATAAACTCAACATTTTTGGTAACCTTTTATTTTCATTCCATTTTGATATGGGAATTCCGTTTTGATACCAGTACAGATTTTAATCAAAACAAAGAGATCCTAACCCCATAAAATTCATCCAATTTAACATGCATAAACCACAATTTCCTGGCACGTACTTAGCAGGAAATCATCACGAATACTTGCGAGTCAGTATCATTTAGGTTCTTCATAATTCAGAGTATTTTATTTTTTAATAAGATGAGACTAAGAAATAAATCAACATACACGCAAAGAAAAAAAAAACGTTTGGAAAACGTGTACCGAAAACGTTTTTCTTTTGTTAGAGTTTTTGGAAGTGCTTCGAAAATTTTAAACTTTTATCACCAAAAAAATTCGTTTGTTACAAAATTTTTATTTTTTCAATAAAAAAAGTTATTTTTGAAACAACAACACAGTCCATTTCGTTTATATCAAACACTGTTCTTTTCTGACTTTAGGTCTTTAATAAGACACATTTTACAGTTCAAAATTTAATATACATTAAAATTTACAATGTAATGTTGAACATTTTTTCGGAATCTTCCGAACATATCTGGAATATATGTAAAAAAAAAAAACAAAAAAAAACTTTGGCCGAAGCAGGGATCGAACCCACGACCCTTGGCATGCAAGTCGGACGTAGCAACCACTGCTCCACGGTCCCAAACTAAATGTTTGTTTCTGTTAAATAAACTTTGTTTATTCGGTTCGTGGGCGCCGCAAGCTATGCTATATAAATATAACTTATATGGATATTTATCTATTGATGACCATAACAGGTACATAGCTCAGTGGTTAGTGTGTTGGCTTACAAAGTGCATGGTCCGCGGTTCGATTCTCCGTTCAGGCGAAAGGTAAAAAAATTTTAAAAATTTATAAAATCGTATAATTTCTTCTACATTGTTTGTATTACAAGAAAAAGGTGTTAAGAACTAAAAAACCTCGTGGATGTGAGAAAGATGTGAGGGAAAATGCAATTAGCAAGAAAACAATGTTTTTTTTTGAGCTTGTCTTTATGAAATTGTTTTTACATCCTGGAAAAGAATAAACGTTTATCACAAAAAGTATAAACTTTTCTTCCAAATACACTTCCTTACAGCGAAAAGCAAATGAGAAACGAACTTTGCTTGTCTAAAATTTCGTTTGGGAGGAAAGAATTATTTTTTTGCGTGTATGAGGAGGCATGAGATGTGGTTTGAGTTTCACCAAACACTCAACGGCTAATATATTGAAAGTCTTTTGATCTTCTATCCTCTATTATAAAAGGGAGTATACATTCTTTACATTCTCAATCAGCGAGGAACTCCGTTAATTTGCATCCAGATCGGGGAACCTTTTAAACAGTAAATTTTTTTTTAATAATTACAAATGTAAATGAAAGCAAATCGATTCCTGCTAAAGCTTGATGAAAAGCTGATGAAAAAGGAAGTCGAACCAAATGAATTGTCTGACAATATTTTGTAGTCATCCTTAGTTGTCATTCACTTATAGAAAGAAGTCATTCCTTCGTGATGAATTTTAACGCCATACCCCACAGCAGCTGCTCTATGTACGGCCTTCAACTTAGAATACAGCAATCTACAGGATGTACATCGGCCGGAGACCTATATACTACGCTTGCGAATTCTATATACTTATGGATCATATGAAGCCGAACATCGTCACGGTGTATAATGCAATATATATGAAATCCATTATATCCATCATAAAAATATAAGCTGCAGTTGACATTCAGCTTTTCTTCCTTAATAATAAAAGTTCGTACTACTCTACTCTACTAAAGCACTAAACAATTCAATACAGCTTTAAAATATTAATAACAATTAAATAAATTGACTTAATAATATTAGGTAATCGAATAATGTAATATCCCAAATCAAAGAAACATTGCTTGCTGTTCATACGAGCATACAAAAACAAAGGAAATTAATGTTACTCATACGCCCAGAGGAGATAAAATACCCATCGTAATATTAGGCAACAATACAAAAAATGTGCAATTATTAGTCCAGCAGCTTTAAGGCATATCCATACATAGGCGGATAGCTAAAGCTATACGCTGGGAAAAACTCCACATTAGTTTCAAATGGCAAGCACAAATAAGCAATGTATTTTACCAACGACAGGAGTTTTTGTTTATTTATTTATTATTTTTTTTTTTTTCGAAAAAATACCAGTATTTACCAAGAGTGTGCGAAAAGTGGAAAAAATGTGGGAATAAAGAAAAATAAAAAAAAAGTAAGGAAAGTCTTAAGTCGGGAGGGGACGACTATTGTTTTTTAGGCTTTGAGATGGTATCGAAAATTCAAAGGTGTATGTTCCGAAATATTTATGTTTACATCTGAACCGATGTGGTTTAAACATTTTTAGATTTCTACAAATTATGTTATCTACACGCAGAGAAGAAACAAGATTGTCACAATCATATTCGAAGATCAAAATAAGATGATAGGAGCTATTTTTGCGGCGACCATGTAACATTTTCACCTGCAACCATGTTGGCTCAGTGAACACCTAAGAAAAATCAAATTGTCCTCATCTAAAATGTTATTATATTGATAAAAAGAATTTTGTTTGAATCAAAATACAATGGTCACGATCTAAAATGTTATGGTATTCGTCAAAAAGGTTTTTTTTTCAGCTAAAAGACAGGGTCACAGCCTAAAATGTTTTGATCTTTATGAAAAAACTTTTGTCGTCGTCGTAAAAAGACGTCACTTGAGAAAAGAAAACACAAAATCAACTTTATTTTTTTTTGTTTTCATTTATTTATAGACTAATTCATTGTTTAGTTGTGTTTATAATGTCGTGCAAGCAAATATCACATATTTTTACACACTCAATTTTGGTTCAATTTCAACAATAAGTAATCATTTACTTCGTGCCCATCAAATGTACCAACGCAGACATCATATTACTGCAAATAAAAATAAACTGTACCATATATCATCATGCAGAACAAAAACAGGTATATTTTTTCAATTACACTTCCCTTTTTTGTGTTCACATAAAACCACGTATCACTGCTGAATAAATAAATTAACACAGTAATTCCGTATTCTCCGTCCATTCCAAGAAGCAATCAACACACGACTGATGTGCAAAATGAAAACCGTGTGTACCTGTTTTTATAAAATTATTTTCGCTGCAAAAAAATTTAAAAAATTAAATGGTCACGAAAATAATGTACATGGTCTTTATGGCCATGTTATGCTTCTACACATGTCTATACGTAACCTATAAAAATAATTTTTTCCCTGCAAAAATTAAAAAAATTGATTGGTCAGGTACATGATTTTCCCGACCACGTAATGGTCTTAAATTCTATCATTTAAATAATAGAACATGTTTGCGGCATCTGAGAACCATTTAAATGCTTATTGCCAACATATATTTTTCTCCGCTCGAAAATTATTTTTACAAAGACAAAATACATGGTTTTCGCGGCAATTACATGCTCTACACTTACATTATGCACTGCACCACTTTGTAGCAGGGATCCGGAGCGGTCCATTTTTTTCGCTCCGCTCCGCTCCCGCTCCGGAGAAAAAAAAACCGCTCCGCTCCGAGAAAAAAAAATCGCTCCGCTCCTCTTCGAGAAAATTATAGTACAAACATTGTATTATTTGTTCAATTGAGTTTTATTTTATTTAGAAAAATCGGGCGGTACATATATGGGAGCTATAGCTAAATCTGAACCGATTTCGATGATTTTTTGCACATATAGTTAGTGCTATAGAAGATTACATTTAGCCAACTTTGAGTAAGATCGGTTGATAAATAAGGGTTTTATGACCTAATTTGGCAAAATCGGGCGATACATATATATGGGACCTATATCTAAATCTGAACCGATTTCGATGAAATTTTCAGACTTAAAGGGTGATAGAGAAGATTATTTTGTGCTAAATTTGACGACGATCGGTTAGTAAAAAAGTGCAACGTGACCCCATTTGTCGAAATCGGGCAATACATATATATGGGAGCTATATCTAAATTTGATCCGATTTCTTCCAAATTCAATAGCGTTCGTCCTTGTGCCCAAAAAATACTCCCTGTACCAAACTTCATCAAAATCCGTTAATAATTGCGACCGGAATCCTGTGAACAACAAATACATGGACAGACGGACGGACACCAAGCGCTAGATCATCTCAGGAGGTGATTCTGACTCGATCGGTACATATATTTTATTGGGTCTAAAATCAATATTTCTGGTAGGCACATTTTTTGGCAGATCAAACTTATTATACCCTAACCACTATGTGGTTTAGGGTATAACGACTTTAAAACAATGTGTTGAAACATTTTATTAATTTTGAAGATTTTTTCAGAAATATGAAATCCATTTTGACTTCATTAAAACGAAATTTGCATTCATGTTAGGATACACATTTTTATGTCGAATCACTTAGCTGTAAGGACAAACAGACTTCATTGAAAAGTTTAGAGACTTTTAGACAAGGAAAAAACTTTATTTCAGAGAAATACGTCTTCTATTCTAAGCAAAATTCGTATTCGTATTTTAAGCATGTGAAATATTTGGTCTCCCGACAATATTCTTTGCGGTGCACCATCTACTATTTAATATGTGATAGAAACCAAATTTATGAAAATGGACCAAAATGGACCAAATTCTGTTTGGTCCGACCACTCCGAAAGTTTTTTTTGTTTTGCAACAGACGTAGAGAAGAGGTTTTGTTATATTTGTAATGTGTGTGTGTATGTTTATGTTTATGTTTGCAACAACCTCCTTCGAAATCAGTCCGTGGTATACCTACGAATATTCTTACTCAGATCTAGTGTTACCTAATTTCACTTTTTTCCACTTTATTGTAAAAATACATTTTCGAACAGCGTTTTTAAGAAATGCTCGTTCTCAAAAAAAGTAGTGCAGTAATACAAATCAAGTCATTATTTTTCAATGTGAGAAAAAATTAAAATAAATGTATATGCGCACATTTTTCAACCAAAATTGAAACTATCCATAATTTTAATTAAATTTTCGAGAACTAATATCAGAAATAAGAGAATGCTAGGATATAGTACAATAGTAAAGCAAATATGAATGTCCTTACACTGAAAAAAATTTTTTTCTTAATTATTAAAGTCACGTTGACCTTACCTCAAAAATTTTATCTTTCATGTTTGATACACATTTTTAAGTAAAATCACTTAATTATAAGGACAATACAACTTCATTCAAAAGTTTATTGACTTTTGGACAAGGAAAAAACCTTATTTTAGAGAAATGCGTCTTTCATGTTAAGCAAAATTTGCATTTTTATTCTAAGGACATGAAATCTTTGACTTCACGACAATATTTTTTTCAGTGTAGAAACTAAAAAATTAAATATAAATAAGATCGTTTAATTGCCTTTATTTGACGTTCATTACAAACATCTTTGTAGTAATACGGGATGAAATTGATCGAAAGTACTGTTGTTACTTTTACAACACATACTAGAGATATATTTTGACGTTTGCCGTTTTTGAAAACAATTACTAAAATTACGTTGTGTTTTCCCCAATGTACGTACGTACAAAAGTACATATCGTACATTTTAAACGTTTACTCACACTACGCTAAGTACTAGCTATATTTGAAATTACCTACACAGTGTAATTTCAAAGTTACACATTTCATTCAAGTAATATTTTATTCGGAGCGGAGCGGTTTTTCATTTGGAAACCGCTCCGCTCCCGCTCCGCTCCGGATTTTAGAAATGCCGCTCCCGCTCCGGCAAAAAAAGGGCTTGCTCCGCTCCGCTCCACGCTCCGATCCGCTCCGCTCCGGATCCCTGCTTTGTAGGTCTATATTTTCGATACCATCTCAAATTTGTTGAGTGCTATACATAAAGGGTTATGTTTCCATATACATATATTTAAATCTGACCCGATTTGGTGAAATTTTGTTAGACTTCTACAAAATCTCTAGACTTAGACCATGGCTAATGTCCTGGGGTGGAATACAATGTTAATAAAAAATATGGGAAATATTTATATCTAAAGCAATTTTTAGGCAACTTCGCAAAACTGAATTTATGATTTATCGGTCTATAGATATGTATGTTATTATTAGAATAGGAAAATTTTAGTCATTTTTACAAGTTTTCGACTTCGCAGTGGCGATTTTGTTAAGAACGTTAATTCTACTCCCTGTGCATAGTTTCAAAGGATATATATGGAAGCTATTTCTAAATTTCAGCCAAAATTGGCGTGTATATCTAGAACGTTAATTCTACTTCCTGTGCATAATTTAAGCAAATCAAGGCAATATAAGTGCATATCAGTCGAAAGATATATATGGGAGCTATATTTAAAACTGAACCGCTTTCTTCCAAAATCAATTGCAAAACACATACTTTTGTCAAATTTGAATTCGATTGAACTAAAACTGCGACCTATACTTTGATCACAAAAATGTGTTCACAGACAGTTGGACGGACATGGCTAGGGGCCGGTCTTGAGCATTATTGCCAAAGACACCATATGTCTATCACGTCTCCTTCTGGGTGCTGCAAATATATAAACTAACTTATAATACCCTATTCCACAGTATGGCGAAGGGTATAAAAAGCATGTCTTGTACCAAATATTTGGTCTTTACACTAACGATTTTGGTATTGATAACGAGCCAAAGAAACGGAGCTTTGGATACTTGTCTCAAGAAAACAAATTTTAATTTATTCGCTTTTTCAACTTTTTCTGCATGTGCTAGTAAAATCCTTTTAAAATGTGTTAAAGACAGCATAACATTTGTCTTCAAGTAGAAACTATCCCAGCAAAAACTCTCATTACCCGGTAATCTTGTAGGTAAGCCTATTTAAAAATTAATAACCACTTATTAATTGGCATCTCTTCGGATAACATTTACATACGCATGTCCTAGGAGGAAAGTACTTCTCCACAGGCATACTTTCGGCCATAAAGTAAGTAGTGCATTTAAAGCATATAATCACCTAATAGGTAATGACTTATTCGTAGATACACCAAAGCTTGCAAAATAGCCACTAATAGTCTCAGGCAACCAAATCTCGAAAATATAGATTTCTATCGCCGATTACAATTGATCAAAATATGGCGTGTGGTGCTCTAATAGGAGAACTACTTGAATAGAAACGAATATTGTATAAATAAACAAAAAATCTAATAAATAATCTAAATAAGATTACACTCAAATTAATTTCACACTTAAAATAGAAATAAATGTAAGTTGTTTAAGGGAGTTGGATTCGTGAATTACATTATAATATATCCAATAGCCAATTCACATAAGGTTCGAAATCTACTAAAAATGGATTTTAAGTATCTTTTTTATAAGGCAAATGGCATTTGAAATTAAGTTTTAGCGCATATTGGAAGTGTAATGTGAATTAGGTATAAGAAAGCATTTATTTAAAACATAATATGATAATGTCATTAAACACAATTATTATAAAATATTTGTGATAAAAATATCTTAACGGAAAAATCTTCAGAATTACCGTTACATTACATATTCTTTTTGATTTTTTATGTAAGTGCTCGATTATGTGAATAATTATATTAACTACAACTGCCTAAAAATTTGAGAATAACAATTCGAAATTACCGAGAAGTATTTATTTTTGTCATTACAAGTTAGTCGTTATAACTCGCCGCAATGTAATGACAGCTTTACTCCTGGTAATGTCAATTGTAATGAGATGTGGTTACCTAGTTTTTGCTGGGATGATATATTTGAAGTTAAAATCGTCGTTAAAATAAACTTTTAAAAAATTTCCTATTTTTGGACAAGTTTTTGCTTTGTCCAAAGATGTAAAAAGACAACAAAATTAAAGACAATTTCGTTTATTTTGAAGAATTTTTCAAAATTATGATAGCCATGTTGACCTTAGTCAAAAGAAATTTTATTTCATGTTAAGATACCCATTTTTATGTAGAATCGCTTAACAATAAAGACAAGACGACTTTACATAAATGTTTATCAGCTTATGGATAAGGAAAAATCTTTATATCAGAGAAATGCATCTTCTATTCTAAGCAAAATTTGAATTCGTATTTTAAGAACATAACAACTTTGGCATCACGATAAATTTTTTCAGTGTATGCAACAAACACCACAATAGTTCCCCCCAAATTTGGAATAAGTAAACTGAAAGCAAAACAGTATCCCAAAGCACAGTGGATAATTTTTAATTTGTGTACACAGTGGACTACAATAATTGTTTCTAACACAGAAAAAAAAAACAACTCTTGTCTGAATAAATTTATCAAATTATTGCTTAATCTAAATTATTTTCAATCGCAGAAATTATAGTATTAATCACATATTTACAATAAAAAATTAACAGATCTAATTAAAAAGTGAATTAAAATAATTTCGTTAAAAAAATCGATAAAAAATCATTTAAGTTTTCAATTGGAAATCTTCAAAACTTCAATAATTCACTCGAATTTAAATCAATTTAATATTTACTAATTTTTGAGGGTTCATTGCGTTTTTTTGGGAAGATGTTGCTTTCAAATATATTTTTTTTTAAATTTTTGCCTGAGAATTCACTACAATTTTCAAAATGTTTTATTTACGTTTATACCTGCTCGACAACAAAATATGAAGTATCTTGCCTTTCGAAATAGAAGAAACACCAAATTTCTTTGGTTATTTTTATTTTTGTATCCAACTATGTTTTATTCAACTTTAAATATACAATTTATATATTTTTTTCAATGTTCCCAACTACAAGTAGTTTCCCAAATTGTAGTTTTTTCTCCACTTTCGTTCATGCAAATTTTACATATCCAACTATCGATTACATTTATGCAATTCACTTATTCAGCCCACGATGTCACATGAACAAAAAAAAAAAAAACAATCGACACTGCTAAATTAATTTGTGTTTATTTCCACATAATATTCGATTACTACGTACAAAACCCAACAAAAAAAACTTTACGTGTTAAATAAAGTCCCTAGCAATAGTGGTGCGGCACTGATGCCAACTTTAATTGCCAACTGACAAATTATGTGTGGCTGATCTCAGGTGACGCTGGTGTTGGTGGTTGTTAATGATTATTCCGAATAGTTTCCCATCATCATTATCAAATGCCATGAAAATGAGATGCAAAAAATTGTTTGTCCCCACAAAATATACAACGGAACATGGAAACTTAGTTTTTTTTTCCATGGTATTTGTATAAACAGAGAGAAAAGGGGGGGAGAACTAGGAATTCCCTGAATAAAAATAAATTCGTTACAAGTTTTGTATTTCTGGCAAGAAATTTGGGTTGAAATACTTTTTCTAAATTGGAAAAAATATTTTTTTTATTTACGTATTTGCCACAAATTTTCATTAATTTAATTTTCTCACTGTGTATAGATTGCATATGGTGCACATGTAACCAATACTTTTATTTCGGCAACACTAGCAACTACTGTACTAGACAACATGTTGCGCCTGAGCATGTCTAGCACACACAACATATGAATGAGTAGGTTCCCCAATACTGAATAGAGGGCATGGGGGTGTCCGAAATACGAGAGTCCTCTGAAATAAAATGTTTGGTCAACACTTGGGGTTTTGTTTATGAACACCACCAGGTATTACCTAAAAGTGCCATTGAGTCTTGTGGCTGGTATACAAGCACCGAACAAAATTTAACAACACAACAAACCAGAGAAACCACACATTAACCAAAATGTAACTTAAAACAATTATTATCTGATTTAGCCGTAGGAAAAACTAACGAAACTGATTGTGCCCCCTTTGATTTTTACACCATTTATTTAAGTTTTTTTTTTTGTAAGTCATAGTTTTATGACTGTGACAACGGCTTAACTTGAGAAACCAAAAAAAAAAACAACGTATTAATGGGATGACTGAAATCCAAATTCACTATAACGAGATTGTTAACGTTTGTTAGTGAACACAAGAAACATGCCCTTTAGGTATCGAAAACTGAAAGAATTGTATATTTTCTAAATTCTTCGATATGTTCACAAATTAGCGATATAAATTATTTTCTAAAATTCATATAAACTGCAAGAAATATTTTTTCAATAAATAACGTACCTATACAATGACGTAAATTGTGATTCGCATATTTACGAAATTTGAGTATCCTTTTTTGTCCAAAAAGGAGCGGTCTTGTCCCCATTGTAAGAAATATTTTTAAGTTTGGATGAAAATAGCTAAAGTTTGGAAAATTTAAATTGTTACATGAAAATGTTTCAGCCACTCAGGGTAAAATAAGTGGATGTCGTCTGTCCATTTGCTGGTGCTCAAGAATTCTAATTTGTCGACCGGCCTACATGGATAACTATTTTGGACAGATAAAAACTATATCGATATCCCAAATGCCAAATATAAAAAAAATAGGGAATAATCAGTAAGGTTAGGGAATACGGAGCCACCGCGGTGCAATGGTTAGCATGCCAGCCTTGCATACACAAGGTCGTGGGTTCGATTCCTGCTTCGACTGAACACCAAAAAGTCTTTCAGCGGTGGATTATCCTACCTCAGTAATGCTGGTGACATTTCTGAGGGTTTCAAAGCTTCTCTAAGTGGTTTCACTGCAATGTGGAACCCCGTTCGGACTCGGCTATAAAAAGGAGGTCCCTTGTCATTGAGCTTAACATGGAATCGGGCAGCACTCAGTGATAAATGAGAAGTTCACCAATGTGGTATCACAATGGACTGAATAGTTTAAGTGGGCGTGATACATCGGGCTGCCACCTAAACTAACCTAACCTAAGGTGACACTTACGGCTTTTAGGGGCTCAGAAAGTAAAATGAGGAGAGGGCCGGCTAAGGATGTAGCTTAGAATGTGTATGAGGGTTCCCTTTTATTTAGCGGGATTGAACAACCCTAGAGATGCAATCAGCCATCTGACAGCTCTATTGTAAAGCTTGATATTTTTGAGGTCATAAATACTCAGCGCTTATAACCTCAGTATCGTATAAGTCAGTATAAGTACTCAGTACATATGAGCACTATTTGTGTTCATACAGGAATTTCAAAGATTAATCTCGATCAAAAAATGGAATTATGGAATTGGAATTGCGTGAAGCACGTCCAGGCAAATTATCACCTAGGGTTTTCGGAAAAACTGAGTGGTGCACAATCATTTGCACTTGTCTTCCAAGAAAGCAGGAAAACCAAACGCAGAAGATGTATGACTCTTCACCAAACTCACGCGAGCTCCCAAACATAAATTTTATGGCTCATCGGTACGGTTGCCACAGTTGGTAGAATTCTACCAAAAGTTTTAAATTTTTTACTATTTGGTAAATTGGTAGAATTCTTGATGTTTTGGCAGATTTTGCAAAACATTCCCCTCCAACTAAGAGGTACTTCATAAATTTTCTATAGAAATAAAATTTTGAAAAAAATTTCAACGGAAATAAAATTTTGACAATTTTTTTTAGAAATAAAAAAAAAAATTTCCAACGGAAATGAAATTTTGAGAAAATTGTCTATTGTAATAAAATTTTGAGAAAATTTTCTACAGAAATAAAATTTTGACAACATTTTCTATAGAAATAAAATTTGGACAAAATTTTCCTTAGAAATCAAATCTGGACAAAATTTTCCATAGAAATGGAAAACATTTTCTATAGAAACAAAATTTTCTATAGAAATCAAATTTGGACAAAATTTTCCATAGAAATAAAATTTTGAAAACATTTTCTATAGTAATAAAATTTTGAGAAAATTGTCTATAGAAATAAAATTTTGACAAAATATTTTATAGAAATAAAATTTGGACAAAATTTACCATAGGAATGGAAAAAATTTTCTATAGAAATAAAATTTTTACAAAATTTTCTATAGAAATCAAATTTGGACAAAATTTTCCATAGAAATCAAATTTGGACAAAATTTTCCATAGAAATAAAATTTAGACAACATTTTCTATAGAAATAAAATTTGGACGAAATTCTCCATAGAAATAAAATATGGAAAAAATTTTCTTTAGAAATAAAATTTTGGCAAAATTTTCTATCGAAATCAAATTTGGATAAAATTTTCCATAGAAATAAAATTTTGACAAAATTTTCTATAGAAATAAAATTTTGAGAAAATTGTCTTTAGAAATAAAATTTTGACAAAATTTTTTATAGAAATAAAATTTGGACAAAATTTTCCATGGAAATAAAATTTGGACAAAATTTTCCATAGAAATAAAATTTGGACAAAATTTTCCATAGGAATGGAAAAAGATTTCTATAGAAATAAAATTTTGACAAAATTTTCTATAGAAATCAAATTTTGGCCAAATTTTCTATAGAAATAAAATTTAGACAAAATTTTCTATAGAAATAAAATTTAGACAAAATTTTCCATAGAAATAAAATTTAGACAAAATTTTCTATAGAAATAAAATATGGAAAAAAATTTCTATAGAAATAAAATTTTGAAAAAATTGTCTATAGAAATAAAATTTTGACAAAATTTTCGATAGAAATCAAATTTTGATAAAATTTTCCATAGAAATAAAATTTAGGCAAAATTTTCTATAGAAATAAAATTTGGACAAAATTTTCCATAGAAATAAAATATGGAAAAAATTTTCTTTAGAAATAAAATTTTGACAAAATTTTCTCTAGATACAAAATTTTCTATAATATAAAATTTTGCAAAGTAAGTTTTTTGTTTAGTACTTTTTTGGTAATATTTTCTCCTGTGGAAGCGTTTAATAAGGAAGCGGTCGATAGTTTGAAAGTCGATGATAAGTCAATGTATTGCAATCGCAATGGCAAAACTACCATTTTCTCTCCACTAATGTCAAAAGAAACATGTATATATAACTATATATAAACCTTTCCCCTAAAAATCTTATTGTTTGCAATACGAAACCTCATCGAAAATTTGTTTCCACTTAAACATAATTAAATATATGTTTCGATTATAGTGTCATGCAATTTTTAAAAGTTATTTTACCTTTGGAAAATCCTTCAACTCAATGGTAAATCACATTCTTCAATGATCTGCAATTTGTTTTGCCACTCATCAAGAATGACAAACATTTAAAGTGGTTTTCTTTAATTTTCCAAATCTATGCAGCTACTGATTTGGTTCTATCTTAATTTAATTAAAATGCCAATCCAAGTTAACAACTACAAAGACAAAGACAAAAAAAAAAACAAATAAAAATAATAAAAACATACGTGAGCGAACAACATAGAAATTAAAATTCTAAGCATTGAAAATGAAAATCGTTTAAAACATTGAAATGTACTCTGATTTTTTTTTTGCTTAATAAATCGAAGCAAAAGCCATGAAAGCCAACAAATCCACTAAAAGTGGGCGCCTAGGCAAAAAGTCGCCTTGCTAAGTGAATTAGAAGAAAAAAAGTTTATGCACATAATATAGTGGATTGATTGAAAAAGTATAAATAAGACCATATTAAAATGCACAGTAGTATGTATATTGAACAGTGGTATAAAAACAACAAATTAAAAAATTAAATCGATTAGTTGAAATTGTTTTTTTTTATATTGGTTTTCATAAAAAAAAACAATTTTTAATTATTCCCGATTTTTCATGTCTTCTCAACTCGTATATGTAATGCACAATTTTTTAAACGTAAACACTTCAGTTATCTTTTATAAATAAAAGAATAGTTCAATATTTCACGGTACCTTTCACCAATGCAAGAAGTGTGCCAGACCTCTTAGCCGTCAAGCCGCCGGAACAAAAATTTATTGTCAGCCGCCAAAACAATAGGTCGGCTTCATTCTCTGCTTATATTCATTCGGACTTGGGTTATAGCGTAGACCAAACTGACGGACATACTCCATTTGAATCAGAAAATTGTGGAACAAAGTAAACCCATACAAATAATCGTGGCAACGCAGACCTCTAAGTTTCTATTTAGTCTTGGGCAATTTTTGTATTTAGATTTTAATATACCTCTAATAGGAGAAATAGCATATATTATAAATTTTAATTTTTATTATCTTCACAATAAATTTGTTCTTGTCTTTATAAAAGCAATCTATTTAAACAGCAAAAAATTCTAACGTCTTACAATTTTGACCAAATTCTGTGAAATTAAGTTTGTTGCATTTTCCGAAAAATGTATAGTAATTCCGAGTAATCTGCAGTGAAAATTGATAATCAAATTTTGACCAAAAATTCAAAAAACTACACCACTGAAGTTAAATAATATTTACCAAACAAAAACTTAGTTTAAAGCGCACTGTATTTTTTACGATACAACCAAAATTTTTTCAAAAACACAAATATATATATATTTTTTTGGAAACAAATATGGTATGCATGTGTTCTTCTTTTACCATTTTGCATAATATATATTTTTCGGAGGAATCGAAAAAAAATGCAGAAAAATACATGAGTCTTTATTTGAATGGATAACATGGTCAATATAATTTACTGTTTGAAGATTATTTTATGCAAATGTTGACAGTGGCTGCACCTCAAATGATCCTACCGCCTAGTCTAATTTTGGTACACTGTACACGGTTGCCACTCGAGCGAACAATAATCTACCAAAAGTGGGAGAAAATTTTATCAACAAACTACTAAACAAAAAAATTGTATTTTGCAGAAATTTATTTCCATAGAAAAATTCTTTATTTCTATAGAAAACTTTGTCAACATTTTACTTCTGTAGAAAATGTTGCCAAATTTTATTTCTATAGAAAATTTTGTCGAAATTTTATTTCTATAAAAAATTTTGTCAACGTTTTATTTCTATAGAAAAATTTGTCGAAATGTTATTTCTATAGAAAAAGTTGTCCAAATTTTATTTCAACAGAATATGTTGTCAAAATTTTATTTCTATCGAAAATTTTATCAAAAAAAAATTTTTTTTCTATAGAAAATTTTACTTCTATAGCAAATGTTGTCAACATTTTATCAAAGTTTATTACTATAGAAAATGTTGACGAAATTTTATTTCTATAGAAAATTTTGTCAAAATTTTATTTCTATAGCAAATTTTGTCAAAAATTTATTTCTATAGAAAATTTTGTCAAAAATTCTATTTCTATAGAAAATTTTCTCAAAATTTTATTTTTATAGAAAATTTTCTTAAAATTCTATTTCTATAGCAAATTTTGTAAAAATTTTATTTCTATAGAAAATTTTGTGAAAAATTTTATTTCTATAGAAAATTTTGTGAAAAATTTTATTTCTATAGAAAATTTTGTGAAAAATTTTATTTCTATAGAAAATTTGCTCAAAATTTTATTTCTATAGAAAATTTTCTCAAAATTTTATTTCTATATAAAATTTTGTCAAAAGTTTATTTCTATAGAAAATTGTGTGAAAAATTTTATTTCTATAGAAAATTTTGTCAATATTTTATTTCTATAGAAAATTTTGTCAATATTTTATTTCTATAGAAAATTTTGTCAACCAAATTTTATTTCTATAGAAAATTTTGTTGAAATGGAAGACATAGAAAATTTTGTCAAAATAGAAGATATAGAAAGTTTTGTCAACATTTTATTTCTATAGCAGATTTTGTGAAAATTTTATTTCTATAGAAAATTTTTTCAAAATTTTATAAAAATGTTCTATAAAAATTTTGTAAAAATTTTATTTCTAGAGAAAATTTTGTTAAAATTTTATTTCTATAAAAAAATTTGACAAAAATTTTATTTCTATAGAAAATTTTCTCAACATTTTATTTCTATGGAAAATTTAGTCAAAATTTTATTTCTATAGAATATTTTGTCAAAATTTTATTTTCATGAAGTACAAGAAATTATCTAAAGGCGTTAAATCGCCCATTGACCCGTCCCAAACGTGAAATGAAATTTTCACCAAACTCGAATTTGATTAAATCCATTGTTAACCATGCTATGTCGCACTTGACACTGTCTTTTTGAAATCATATGTCATATTTACAAGTCAACCTCTTGCAGTTTTAGTAAAAAAGTTGGATATTAATTCACGTTGGAGCTCACCATTTAGAGTTTCGTTAGAATTCGCATCACCATTGAAGAAGTGCTGCCTATAAACCGCACCAAACTGTGACCTTTTCTGGATGCATTGATAGCTTTAGCAATGATACTGTCTGATTTTCACTCGGAAATCTATTAAAGCTGAATAAGCTATTCTGCTTATTTACGTACCCATTGCGTCAAAAATGAGTTTCGTCCCTCAACACAATTTTCGACAAACAAAAATGGATTTTTGGCCATCTTTGCAAGAGCCCATTCACCAAAAATTATTCTAAGTCGTTCGGTTTCAACACTAGCACTCCATACTCCATACTCCATACTCCATTTGAATCAGAAAATTGTGGAACAAAGTAAACCCATACAAATAATCGTGGCAACGCAGACCTCTAAGTTTCTATTTAGTCTTGGGCAATTTTTGTATTTAGATTTTAATATACCTCTAATAGGAGAAATAGCATATATTATAAATTTTAATTTTTATTATCTTCACAATAAATTTGTTCTTGTCTTTATAAAAGCAATCTATTTAAACAGCAAAAAATTCTAACGTCTTACAATTTTGACCAAATTCTGTGAAATTAAGTTTGTTGCATTTTCCGAAAAATGTATAGTAATTCCGAGTAATCTGCAGTGAAAATTGATAATCAAATTTTGACCAAAAATTCAAAAAACTACACCACTGAAGTTAAATAATATTTACCAAACAAAAACTTAGTTTAAAGCGCACTGTATTTTTTACGATACAACCAAAATTTTTTCAAAAACACAAATATATATATATTTTTTTGGAAACAAATATGGTATGCATGTGTTCTTCTTTTACCATTTTGCATAATATATATTTTTCGGAGGAATCGAAAAAAAATGCAGAAAAATACATGAGTCTTTATTTGAATGGATAACATGGTCAATATAATTTACTGTTTGAAGATTATTTTATGCAAATGTTGACAGTGGCTGCACCTCAAATGATCCTACCGCCTAGTCTAATTTTGGTACACTGTACACGGTTGCCACTCGAGCGAACAATAATCTACCAAAAGTGGGAGAAAATTTTATCAACAAACTACTAAACAAAAAAATTGTATTTTGCAGAAATTTATTTCCATAGAAAAATTCTTTATTTCTATAGAAAACTTTGTCAACATTTTACTTCTGTAGAAAATGTTGCCAAATTTTATTTCTATAGAAAATTTTGTCGAAATTTTATTTCTATAAAAAATTTTGTCAACGTTTTATTTCTATAGAAAAATTTGTCGAAATGTTATTTCTATAGAAAAAGTTGTCCAAATTTTATTTCAACAGAATATGTTGTCAAAATTTTATTTCTATCGAAAATTTTATCAAAAAAAAATTTTTTTTCTATAGAAAATTTTACTTCTATAGCAAATGTTGTCAACATTTTATCAAAGTTTATTACTATAGAAAATGTTGACGAAATTTTATTTCTATAGAAAATTTTGTCAAAATTTTATTTCTATAGCAAATTTTGTCAAAAATTTATTTCTATAGAAAATTTTGTCAAAAATTCTATTTCTATAGAAAATTTTCTCAAAATTTTATTTTTATAGAAAATTTTCTTAAAATTCTATTTCTATAGCAAATTTTGTAAAAATTTTATTTCTATAGAAAATTTTGTGAAAAATTTTATTTCTATAGAAAATTTTGTCAAAATTTTATTTCTATAGAAAATTTTGTGAAAAATTTTATTTCTATAGAAAATTTTGTGAAAAATTTTATTTCTATAGAAAATTTGCTCAAAATTTTATTTCTATAGAAAATTTTCTCAAAATTTTATTTCTATATAAAATTTTGTCAAAAGTTTATTTCTATAGAAAATTGTGTGAAAAATTTTATTTCTATAGAAAATTTTGTCAATATTTTATTTCTATAGAAAATTTTGTCAATATTTTATTTCTATAGAAAATTTTGTCAACCAAATTTTATTTCTATAGAAAATTTTGTTGAAATGGAAGACATAGAAAATTTTGTCAAAATAGAAGATATAGAAAGTTTTGTCAACATTTTATTTCTATAGCAGATTTTGTGAAAATTTTATTTCTATAGAAAATTTTTTCAAAATTATATAAAAATGTTCTATAAAAATTTTGTAAAAATTTTATTTCTAGAGAAAATTTTGTTAAAATTTTATTTCTATAAAAAAATTTGACAAAAATTTTATTTCTATAGAAAATTTTCTCAACATTTTATTTCTATGGAAAATTTAGTCAAAATTTTATTTCTATAGAATATTTTGTCAAAATTTTATTTTCATGAAGTACAAGAAATTATCTAAAGGCGTTAAATCGCCCATTGACCCGTCCCAAACGTGAAATGAAATTTTCACCAAACTCGAATTTGATTAAATCCATTGATAACCATGCTATGTCGCACTTGACACTGTCTTTTTGAAATCATATGTCATATTTACAAGTCAACCTCTTGCAGTTTTAGTAAAAAAGTTGGATATTAATTCACGTTGGAGCTCACCATTTAGAGTTTCGTTAGAATTCGCATCACCATTGAAGAAGTGCTGCCTATAAACCGCACCAAACTGTGACCTTTTCTGGATGCATTGATAGCTTTAGCAATGATACTGTCTGATTTTCACTCGGAAATCTATTAAAGCTGAATAAGCTATTCTGCTTATTTACGTACCCATTGCGTCAAAAATGAGTTTCGTCCCTCAACACAATTTTCGACAAACAAAAATGGATTTTTGGCCATCTTTGCAAGAGCCCATTCACCAAAAATTATTCTAAGTCGTTCGGTTTCAACACTAGCACCATCCAGCAAGAAAGAGTCGCCAAAAATGTAGTGAAAATTAGCGCAAAATCAATGAATTTAGCATGGGCTTATCATAGTACGAATGTCCATCATTTCAGCAGCCGTTGTACTGAATTACTTCTTAATTCAGTATGTTGGATGTGAACTAAAAAAATCTTATTTTGCTAAATAAATAATTCTGTATGATTTTTAATGCATACTGATCTGATATGTTAGACCACAAATCTTTTCAAAAGTTCTCAATTTTTTTAGAATTTTTTTCGACTAAATTTAAATATTTGAAACAAAAATGAAAATTACCCATTAAAAGTATGAAAAAAAACACGAAAATAAAAATATGAAAATTAAATTATACTAATTTCCTGTGTAGTCAAACTAAAGGTCATCTTGGGAGGACATTTTTGGAAGTTGTGCCTTAAGGACAACATCCAAATTTTTTGCTGGGCAGCTATATAAATTATAGATCAAATTGAAGATGTTTGCTAGCGAAACAAAAAACGAAGGGGTGTCAACTGGTTGCCAAAAAGAAGCTAAAAAAAATCACCCTTTATAAATCAAAAAATAAATTTCTTCTCTTGAATATTTGTTCACGATTTTTCAAAATAAGTTTTTATCGTTCTAGATCTCCCGATTTGTCCTAATCCTAGCCCAATGTGAACCACTTTACCAATTTTGTGGTCAACATATCAAAACTGACATTATAATTTGCTTGGCCAATATCGAATGCGTATGGGAGTTTTATTTTATTAGTATTGTTTTTTTTTTTCTTTTCTTTGGTCACGAGTTTGTGAGAATGTGTATCAGTGTTTTAACGCTTTTAAGTGCACGCTCCATGGCATGGTCTAATCTCTGCACGTTGACTAAATTTATAGAGGTGTGTTATAATGTTGCGGTTTGTGAGTGTGGGTCCTTATGAGCTTCCAAATATAAATGTGATATGTTAAGATTTTTGCCATATTTTTTATTTAATTTCTACGTTTTTTTTTTTTTTTTTGTAAAATACTAATATGCCAAAATATTGGCAGTTGTTAGTTTTTAATGCCGGTTAGAGGTAAAATTATTTTTTTTTACCCCCAAATGAAGAGAAAAAATCCAAAGACTTACTTTGCGCAATATTTACATTTAATTCCTGTTATTTGAAGCCAAGTGCTCATAAATCAAATAATGTTAGCACAACAGCCCAAAGCAGAGCTGGCCAGTTAATGTAAAGCTAAATGTGGTTAATAAGATCACCATTTAAAAACACAAGTCAATGTGGCCACAAAACCGCAAACAAGACACAATCCCGATCACAAACCAGACGCGTATATGCTTAGACTTCAGCTTAGACACATATGGCTTATTTGCAATTATTGGTGGTAGAGAAAAGAGGAATTTTCTGTTTTAGTGGAGGGGTCGATACACAACATTCGTCTAATGTTGTTAACTTGGCGATTTCGTGCAATTTTGCTCCCATTGTAGTTCGCCTTCCATAGATTTGCGCTTTAAAATAATAAACATTATAATAAAGTTTTTAGCTGGACAAACACAAAACTCCAGGTCCATAAATATTGGACATTATCTATGGCCACCAAATGACTGAGTCAGTCAGTCAGTCAGCCAACTAGTAGTCCATTGATTTTGAAGTTTCTGTTTTGGTCACTAAGCCTGACTTTGTGTGTGTGTTTTTTATTTTTATTTTGGAAGTAAATGTCTCCTTCTCCCTCATAAACACCTAGTGCTAAGTAGTTTAGATTTCTTTACTTCCATTCAAAGTTCAATTTTTTTTTGTTGATTTCAAGCAAAATTGATGCCTGTTTAAATATTGATTTTGTTGATTTATTTGACATGGTCAATACCAAGTTATATAGGTAAACAAATAAATATGAATTGTAGTGAACAGACATTTTCAAAGTAAATTAAGCAACAAGTAAGAAAGATATAAAGCTTGGCCTAGTCGATTGATCAATGGTACCCTACTACTTTATGTTATTCAGTTTGCTTAAAAGGTTCATAAGAGGGTGATGTAACTACATTTGAAGCATCTACAAGGAACAAATTTGAGATCTTAATTTGTATATGATCAGAAAGTTTTCCCATTACATGTATAGCGCCATCATTAAAAATCATTAAATATCTCTCAATAGCGCAGTCTATAGACTGTAAATATTGATCCAATTTGGAAAAAACAAAATCCAATGACACCGATTGACCGTATATCGTACCAAACATTCATACTTTGAGGATGACGAATTTTCTCAATATTAAATATTGGGGTTTCCTACATCCAGATGTAACAAATTTCTAACTACTCAAAACTTTTAAAAATATTGAATTTATAAAAAATTTTGTCTCTATTAAATATTTTATCACAATTTTATTTCTTTAGAAAATTTTGTAAAAATTCTATTTCGTTAGAAGATTTTGCCAAATTTTTATTTCTTTAGAATATTTTTCCAAATTTTATTTCAAAAGAAAATGTTTGTTATCAACATATTATTTCTGTAGAAAATTTTGTCTAAATTTTATTCCTATAGAAAATTTTGTCAAAATTTTATTTCTTTAGAAAATTGTGTAAAAATTCTATTTCGTTAGATTATTTTGTAAAAATTCTATTTCGTTAGAAAATGTTCTCAAAATTTTCTTTCTTTACCAAATTGTGTAAAAATTCTATTTCGTTAGAAAATTTTCTCAAAATTTTTTTTTCTTTAGAAAATTTTGCCAAAATTTTATTTCTTTAGAAAATTTTGTCAAAATTTTACTTCTTTAGAAAATTTTGTCAATATTTTATTTCTTTAGAAAATATTGTGAAAATTTTATTTCTTTAGAAAATTTTGTCAAAATTTTATTTCTGTATTAAATTTTCTCAAAATGTTATTTCTTTAGAAAGTTCTATTTCGTTAGAAGATTTTGCCAAATTTTTATTTCATTAGAAAATGTTGTCAACATCTTATTTTTTTAGAAAATTTTGTCAAAATTTTATTTCTTTAGAAAATTTTTCCAAATTTTATTTCAAAACAAAATGTTATCAAAATATTATTTCTGTAGAAAATTTTGTCAAAATTTTATTCCTATAGAAAATTTTGAAAAATTTTATTTCTTTAGAAAATTTTGTAAATATTCTATTTCGCTAAAAGAATTTGCCAAATTTTTATTTCTTTAGAAAATTTTGTCAACATCTTATTTTTTTAGAAAAGTTTGTCAAAATTTTATTTCTTTAGAAAATGTTGCCAAAATTTTATTTCGTTAGAAAATTTTGCCAAAATTTTATTTTTTTAGAGTATTTTGTAAAAATTCTATTTCGTTAGAAAATTTTCTCAAAATTTTCTTTCTTTAGAAAATTTTCTCAAAATTTTCTTTCTTTAGAAAATTTTCTCAAAATTTTATTTCTTTAGAAAATTTTGCCAAAATTTTATTTCTTTAGAAAATTTTGCCAAAATTTTATTTCTTTAGAAAATTTTGCCAAAATTTTATTTCTTTAGAAAATTTTGTCAAAATTTTACTTCTTTAGAAAATTTTGCCAAAATTTTATTTCTTTAGAAAATTTTGTCAACATTTTATTTCTTTAGAAAATTTTGCCAAAATTTTATTTCTTTAACAAATTTTGCCAAAATTTTATTTCTTTAGAAAATTTTGCCAAAATTTTATTTCTTTAGAAAATTTTGTCAAAATTTTACTTCTTTAGAAAATTTTGTCAAAATTGTATTTCTTTAGAAAATATTGTGAAAATTTTAATTCTTTAGAAATTTTTGTCAAAATTTTATTTCTGTATTAAATTTTCTCAAAATGTTATTTCTTTAGAAAGTTCTATTTCGTTAGAAGATTTTGCCAAATTTTTATTTCATTAGAAAATGTAGTCAACATCTTATTTTTTTAGAAAATTTTGTCAAAATTTTATTTCTTTAGAAAATTTTTCCAAATTTTATTTCAAAAGAAAATGTTATCAAAATATTATTTCTGTAGAAAATTTTGTCAAAATTTTATTCCTATAGAAAATTTTGTAAAATTTTTATTTCTTTAAAAAATTTTGTAAATATTCTATTTCGCTAAAAGATTTTGCCACATTTTTATTTCTTAAGTAAATTTTGTCAATATCTTATTTTTTTAGAAAAGTTTGTCAAAATTTTATTTCTTTAGAAAATGTTGCCAAAATTTTATTTCGTTAGAAAATTTTGCCAAAATTTTATTTCTTTAGAAAATTTTGTCAAAATTTTATTTCTGTAGAAAATTTTCTCAAAATTTTATTTCTTTAGAAAATATTCTCAAAATTTTATTTCTTTAGAAAATTTTGTCAACATTTTAGTTCTTTATTTTATCAAAATTTTATTTCTTTAGAAAATATTGTCAAAATTGTATTTCTTTAGAAAATATTGTCAAAATTTTATTTTTTTAGAAAATTTCGTCAAAACCTTATTTCTTTAGAAAATTTTTCCAAATTTTATTTCAAAAGAAAATGTTAGCAAAATATTATTTCTGTAGAAAATTTTGTCAAAATTTTATTCCTATAGAAAATTTTGTAAAAATATTATTTCTTTCGAAAATATTGTAAAAATTCTATTTCGTTAGAAGATTTTGCCAAAATTTCTTTAGAAAATTTTGTCAAAATTGTATTTCTTTAGATAATTTTTTCAACATTTTATTCCTTTAGAAAATTTTGTCAAAATTTTTTTTCTTTCGAACAATTTGTAAAAATTTTATTTCTTTAGAAAATTTTGTACAAATTTTATTTCGTTACAAAATTTTGTCAACATTTTATTTCTTTAGAAAATTTTGTCAACATTGTTTTTCTGTAAACAATTTTCTCAAAATTTTATTTCTTTAGAAAATTTTGTCAAAATTTTATTTCTATAGAAAATTGTATTTCGTTAGATAATTTTTCCAAATTTTATTTCAAAAGAAAATGTTATCAAAATATTATTTCTGTAGAAAATTTTGACAAAATTTTCTATAGGAATAAAAATTTGAAATAGTAATAATGAATTGCAGCGTGTTTAAAATGGCAACGATTTGACTCCTAAGATTTCTTCTTCATATTTAATTCATTTTTGCCTTTCGAGAAGGAAACATTTCGTAAATGGTAGTTAAAAATGCAAACAGAAAATTTTTGTTAATTTTAGTTATCTCAAAATTGGATAAACAATTTAGTTAAATTTTCATTTTTCTTATAACATAGTTCACTTTTTTACTGTGTACATAACAATGAAATTGTTATATTTAACAAAAGAAAAAACAATAATTCAAATAGATTTTCGAGTATCTTTTAAAATACCACCATAATAAACTAAACGGCTTGCAGTTTTAAAAAGAACAGCCCACGCCAAAAGGCAAATAATTACCAGAGAAACAAGTTAATTTTTTCAACTTCAGTGTATATAAAATTAAGAAAAGCAAATATAACAATTATACATCATTACAATATGGAAAAATTCTCAACAAACTTCTATTGGATTCTCAACGTATAAAAAATGAAAAAAAAAAAAACAAAAAAATAAAGACGTAGAGGTGCAGCCCATTATAAAGAAATAAAAAATGAAAAACAAATACCAAGTCAGCTGCAAAATAAATTTTTTGAAAAATCGATATTACCATAACAAATAATTTTGCATAGCATTGCTTATCTATGCACTACGACATGCATTGTCTACAATTACCAATAATTGTTCTCTTACAAATGAAGGGGGAGCTCTTAAAGAAATATTTAGACTTTTAATTACAATATTATTAATGGTAGACATAATTTTACGAGCATTTACTACTACTGCTGCTGCTGCTTCGACTATTAGACAGAACAAAGGATAAAGAAAAATCAATATCGACATTAAGATCATTAGAGTCAAAGCTGACACCAGCATTAAGATATTAGCAATGACACTATTGCTGTTATATATGCCACCACCAACATGGCCTAAAATGGCATTTGCTATTACTGCTTATTCAAACACAGGCAAGGAGATCTCACTTGTAGTCTTTTTGCACAATATTATTGCCATACGCTAAATGCTGTAATTGCAAAGAGAATTTGTCAATTTAAAATTAATACATTTAATTGCTGGCATTAAATGTTAAAATTAATTACTGGTAGAGTGAGAAATCTTGAAAAATTACTACCAATGTGGTTGCAGATCGTGTCTTTTGTCTAAGCGTGTGCTTTAAGTTATGAGTTCTATTTGCAATGGGGGAAATAGAAATCGGAATATTTAAATATATATTTTATTGTACTTTACCATAATTGGTAGAATTCCGGGTAAATGTATTTTCTACCATTAAAGAGGTTTACTTAGCAAATGTTGATATCACTAGAAAATTTCAAATCGTACTTTAGTTTTTGTTTTGAATAACCCAGAAAAAAAGCGTCGGCAAAAAAGTAGTGAAATTGCTCTTTTTGGATCCTGAAGTGGTGCAAAATTGGCGCAAAAGTGACGAATTTAAGACGGACTTGTCATAGGATGTATGTCCACCATTTCAAATGCCGTTGCACTGAATTTGCAGCATTTCTTAAGGTGTGATCCGAATTCAGTGTTTTGTATGTAAATTAAAAAATTTTGCAATAATTTGCCAAATAAATAATTTTTTTATTTTTTTTATGATTTTTAAAGCATTGTACCGCTTGTCTGAATCAACAAATATTTTCCAAAATTAGCACTTTTTCTACAATGGTTTTAGCGTTTTTTTTTTTTTTTTTTGATAAAAAATAATTATTTGTAACATATTATTAATCCTTATTCTTTTTTTAACCTATTTGAAACAAAACCAATTAAAATATTTTTGAAAGTGCTTTTAAAGTTGTGCCTTAAGAAGTACTTCCAATTTATTTTGCTTGGAATCTAAAAGTCTAATGACATACGTTTATAAATTTTATACCTCATTCACATTATACTTCTAAAATCCACTTTAACTAGCTTTCAACTGTCATTAAAAATTCAACTACAAGGCGTCTATATTCACCCAGGAAAAAAAGCTTCCTAAAAAGTAGTAGCTTCCGCAAGCAGTGCAAACTTCGATCATCTTCAATGAATTTTACATGGGCTTGTCATAAGACAGAAGTACTCCATTTTTGGATCCTTTGCATTGCTTTAGAAGTTGTGCCTTGGAAGTTCATTTGGATGAAGAAATTTAAGTTTTGGACAATTAAAAAAAATTAAGTTTTAGACAACAAAACAAAAAAATCATTCCAATTTTTTTTTTATTTTTTTATTTTTATTAGTATTTTTTGTTACACTTTTATTTTCTTATTATTTAATTTTTACAAATTGAAACACTTCTTTGCTTCCACCGGGGGTTGAACCTGGGTCTGTTGGCAACATAACAGAACACCTTAGCACACAGCCACAAACGCCATTGAACACGATGTATCGAAACGTCTATTCAAATGTTTGTAACATTAATCTAATATGACACCACGGCATGACATTCTAACTACTTCATGAGATGTTCTTTATTAATATGAAAGAAAAAAATAAAGAACGCTTGCTGAAATCTCATGAGCGGAAATTTTTTTATTAAATATGTTTCTAAAAAATTATTTTTTTTTATGTTATACGTCGTTTTTATTTTCTTTTTTCGGCATATATTTTTGTATAAATATATTTTTTTTCCATTAAAAATCAACAAAAACTACAAAATTATCGTAATTTGCAAAACCTTCTCAAAAGAACTTCCATGGAAGTGAAAAAGTCAAACTTCGCAGGATCAAACACCATCGGGGATGATTTTTTTAATTTTTTTACTTTTTTATTGATTTTTATACCCACCACCATAGAATGGCGACGGGGGTATAATAAGTTTGTCATTCCGTTTGTAACACATCGAAATATCGATTTCCGACTATATAAAGTATATATATTCTTGATCAGGGAGAAATTCTAAGACGATATAACGATGTCCGCCTGTCCGTCTGTCTGTCTGTTGTAATCACGCTACAGTCTTCAATAATGAAGCAATCATGCTGAAATTTTGCACAAACTCGTCTTTTGTCTGCAGGCAGGTCAAGTTCGAAGATGGGCTATAACGGTCCAGGTTTTGATATAGTCCCCATATAAACCGACCTCCCGATTTAGGGTCTTGGCATTATAGAAATCGTAGTTTTTATCCAATTTGCCTGAAATTTGAAATCTAGAGGTATTTTATGACCATAAAGATGTGTGCCAAAAATTGTGAGTATCGGTCCATATTTTGGTATCGCCCCCATATAGACCGATCTCCCGATTTTACTTCTTGGGCTTATACAAACCGCAGTTTTTATTCAATTTACCTGAAATTGGAAATCTAGAGGTATTGTAGGACCACAAATACGTGTGCCAAAAATTGTGGGTATCGGTCCATGTTTTGGTATGGTCCCCATATAAAACGACCTCCCGATTTGGGATCTTGGGCTTATAGAAACCGTAGTTTTTATCCAATTTGTCTGAAATTGGAAATCTAGAGGTACTTTAGGACCATAAAGAGGTGTGCCGAAAACGGTGAGTATCGGTCCATATTTTAGTATAGCCCCCATAAAAACGATCTTCCGATTTAAATCCTTGAGTTTGTAGAAACCCTGAAATTGTAAATATTCTGATATTTTAGGCTCACAAAAACGTGTATCGGATTAAGTTTTTATCGGTACATTTGGTAATGCCTCCATATAGACCGACTTCACTTCTTGAGGGTGTAGAAGGCGCACTGGTCATGAAAATTGCTTGAAACTCAATGTAAAATTTCCAGATTTTACTTCTACAGATTTGAGATCTCAAATCAAGACGTTATTTTATAATTTTCTTGCACACTTACAAGAGATGTTAATGATTCCTCTAAAACTCAAACAAAAATGGTTTTTATAAATCCAGAATCTGATATAGTCCTTATAGGTGAAATCTTTAAATTTATCTTCGGGAAGTGTCCTCAAGTCCTCAATCCCTCCTGAAATTTCAAAGGAAACCCTAATATTTGGTTCATGGTGGTGGGTATTTAAGATTCGGCCCGGCCGAACTTACTGCTGTATATACTTGTCTATTCTGTTTTTGCGAAATTTAATTATCCAAAACTTAAATTTTCACTTAAAACGGCCTAATTCCGTACTTTCTAAGACTTGTCCAAAAGGATTGCATCGGAAGTGAAAGCAAATCGATAGGAGATCCCGGTATGCGCTTTAGAGGAAATGTTTGTGGACTTGTCCGAAAGAACTGTATCGGAAGTGGAGAAAACTCTATGGGGATTCCAGGATGCGTTTTAAAAGAAATGTTTGTGGACTTGTCCAAAAGGACTGCATCGTAGTGGAAAAAAACTTTATGGGGATTCCGGGATGCGCTTTAAAAGAAATGTTTGTGGAACAACTTCCAATTTTTTTTTGCTGGGCAGCTCATATAAGATATTCTACTACAAAAGCCTATCTATGTCTAGCTGTGTATATGTACAGAAAAAAATAACACATATTTTTTTCTAATTAATACCTAATTTGATTTTTAAAAAATTAAAAATTTGAAAACAGAAATCTTAAAATGATGATGGTGATCGCTACATAAATTCAGTCATTGCGGAAATGTTAACTAAAAATTCATTGAATCAAGCAATTACGTTTCTTTTAATATATGTCACATACAAAAAAGGATTCTAACTCCCAAAAATACAGTCATGTCAAGTTTTTTGAAAAATGGTTAAAAAATAGATATTTCTCATTTATCATCATAGCAATCGAGTATTAGCTTGGGTTCAAAATGTCTTTGATCATCAGTTAGCTAATATATATGCTTTACTCTCATATATTCCTCTTCCACACTAGTAATTAAAAAAATCTTTACATGAATTGTTTACATTTATTTTTCTTATGTAGAAAAGTTTAAATCAATTTTGATTGCCTTTTAGTTCCAAATCGAAGAAATTCTCATCACAAAATATTTATATTGGGATAATGTAGGAAATATTTTTTAACTACTGTGAAATAACTTTTTGTAGAAGAGGAATGAATTAAATATCTCCTGGCAATTCTTATTTAATAAGCATATAATTATCGTACACCATAAAAGGAATGCCCTGGGAACAAAAGACTTAACACACAAACTTGTTTAGAAAGAAGTCTGAAGGTATGGATGATAGAAAAACTATTAAAAGCTTTGCAATTTTTAAATGCTAGTAACATAATTCATTGTAAAATCAAAGATATGTGATCTATGTTTTAAATGCAATGTAAACAAAAGGCTTAAGACACAACGTTTTTAGGAGAAAATTCTCAAGGTATGGACGATTGAAAATATTTTGAAGAATTTTACTTATTTGTTTGTAGTAGATTATGGTCTTTTATACCTTCACCATATAAAGTTTATCATTCTAAGTGTAACACATCGAAATATCGATTGGGAGCCACCGTGAGTGATGCAATGGTTATCATGCCCGCCTTGCATACACAAGGTCGTGGGTTCGATTCCTGCTTCGACCGAACACTAAAAAGGTTTTTCAGCGGTGGATTATCCCACCTCAGTAATGCTGGTGATATTTCTGGGGGTTTCAAAGCTTCTCTAAGTGGTTTCACTGCAATGTGGAACGCCGTTCGGACTCGGATATAAAAAGAAGGACCAATGTCATTGAGCTTAACATGGAATTGGGCAGCACTCAGTGATAAAAAAGAAGTTCACCAATGTGGTATCACAATAGACGGATATAAAAAGAAGGACCAATGTCATTGAGCTTAACATGGAATTGGGCAGCACTCAGTGATAAAAAAGAAGTTCACCAATGTGGTATCACAATAGACTGAATAGTCTAAGTGAGCCGGATACATCAGGTCGCCATCTAACCTAACCTAAATATCGATTTCCGACTACACAAATGGTCGTATATCTGTCTTAATGTGTCTTGTAATTTTGCTACCACCTTCACTAAAGGCGCTACCTGCCTGAAATTTAGTACAGATTCATATTTGTGTCATGTTCGAAAATATGTTTTTCAGATTTTGCAAATCTGCGAAATAATGGCATTAAATTCTTGTTCTATATGACTTTTCCGTTTTAACACAAAGTCACTAAATGGATTGTTGCCAACGCAAAAATTAGATTTGTTGATTTAAGTGGATTTAGCAAAATAAACCAATTAGAGGAAATCGATGAATTCAAACTGTTCAACATCAATAGATGGTTTTTTTGAAAATTCAATTATGGACTTTTGTAAGACCTATTAGATTTTTAATTTTATTTCCCCCATTTCATATTCGACGTGGTCATCTATAAAAAGCAGAAAAAGAGATGAATCATATGTATACCATTTAATCCACTCTGGTATAGATTTATTTCCTCCTGGATAAAATCTATGTAACGACAACAAGCATTCGCATGAGAAAATTTAAATTTACAATATTTTTCCTTTTTGTTGTTTTTTATAAAACAAATTGTCCACTTCGTTTCTTCTTCCTTTTACATAATGATGTCGTCCACGAATACAACAAAGGTCTCTAGAAATTCGAAAAATAAAAGAAAAACATTACAACTAGTTGCAACAAGTTTACGACACGCATTCACATGCAAAACGGAAACAGATTTTTCTCTGCCAAACAATTGGCATACATGACAATCAGCACAGACACCACAAAACAAATGAGGCAAAAAGCTAATGAATAAAGATTTTCATGTACAGATGCCACAAACAAGGTGGCAATTAAACAAGTAATTAAAATTATATAAGGAGTCAATAAGAAAAATTGAGCATGAAAAAACCCCCAAAACGTTGGAACTCGTCACCACAAAGAAACATTTAAAACTACTAAATCCAATTAATGAGAATTCGATATGAAAAATAAAACAACATAGCTGTTAACTATTTTCCTTTTTATTATTACGAAAATATAAATAAAAAAACCGTCTATATTTTGCATGTGTGCCGATGACAAATATTTCAATAATTTTTCTTTTATGTTTTCTTTTAATTGCAGGTGAGTGCTCGGCTGGTTGTATGTCCAAACATGAAAAGTAATTTCAAATTGCTTCTGTCCCGGCCCGATAATATTTATGGGGTTTGGTGATGTTGTCTAGCATGAACAAAACAAAAAAAAAAACTTTATGGATTTTTTGGTTTCGTTAGGGGTAGCGTGAGTATAAATTGACACCTAATCCACAATTCATTCACATTTTGTGTGAATACGTGCTTGGTTTCTTTAAATTATGTTTTTTTTTTTTTGGTTTTAATATTTACCATTAAATGGTAAAATCATGCGAATTTTTTCTTCAATATTTTAGCAATGCGTTTTTGGTATTTGACAGCACATGCAATAGAAACCTTTTAGTGATAACATGGAAATTTAATAGAAACAAAAAACACATAACCCGTAATTTTAATTTATGCAATTTTATTGAAATTTTATGTTTAATGCTGGCGAAAAATACCACAAAGGCTTATTAATTAAACTCTAGTCATATTGTGGGAAAACCAAAGAATTAAGACACAAACTAAGTGCAAGCAAATAAGAGAGAGGTATCAGACTATATCGCTGAATTATGCTGCTGAAGTTAGATTCATGTTTCGTCAATCCACAAAATTGGACTTTCCAACACAATAAAAGTAATATCCCTTTCTATTCGACGATGGCCCGGTACGAACATAGTCTATCATAATTAAAAAAAAATTATTTGGGGCTGCGTTAGATTAGGAAATGATGAATTTCAGTCTCACGTAGTTGAAATCTCTTGGACAAATTGAATTCCATAGAAGCAGAATTATGTTGCTGGGAGAAGATAAATCATCACTTCTTGGTATACGGTCTCTTCATATGCAAGTCGTCCTAACCATTGCACAATGATGTGTTCCTGCTATACTCTCCAAAAAAAAAAAAAAAAAAAAATTACTTGAAAACTGCAAGATGCGAGCCGGTGCGACAAAGTTGTGGAATAGCAAATATTCATGTGGGACCTTGTGTGCATTTTCCTCAATGGAACATTTAATAATCCCAAAAGATCGGCTACTACAACCCTGGATCCTTGCTTCATTGGTGATACCGGAAAGACTAAGTAACTTGTTCGAGTTGATCTGAGGCAGAGTTAAACGCTTCTCTGAAATGATTTTACGGTTACTCTTATTGATCAATGCGGTGCGTTTAATACGGTTTTCGTATCATAAATACCCTTATGGTTATGGGCCCTGTGATCTTTTGAAACTCCAATTGTATTTTGCGCACCTTCGGCCCCTCCGATACGAGCTGGGTAAATTGTATCACTCTTTTTGACCTGTTTTAAGGGAATTTGGATTTTTAAAATATTTTGGTCCAAATACTCTAAAATTTGGCGAGATTTAATCACAAAAAGTCTCTATTCTGCTATTGATATTGTTATTGTTATTTTTCAATCATCTAAAAGTGACAGACACTCTAATTTCCATGTGCGGTAAAACGGAAATTACGGGTCCAATCTTGTTAAAAACACTAAATTTTTGTCTACTCCACCATAGAGAATATACTACAACATAGTCTTCTTCAACTACAGAATATGCTACCATGTAAAATATTGGTATTACCACCTTAGCAATTTTAGCTTCTATTTATGAACTTTAAAAAGCAAACCATTAACCCATTTCATATATAAGAAAAATTTGCGTAACAATGGGAAAAGTTTGCCACAGTTTAAATGTTCTGCATATCGTCGTCCTCAAGTAAAAAACAACGATGAGAAGTAGCAGACCATCAAATTTGTTCATTTACATTGTTGTTCCATAGAATGCTTACAACTGCAACAAAAACTCTTTGAATACCATTCCGGAATGCTGTAGCCCAACAAAATGTTACAACTCTCATCAACATCACCATCAATTTAGTTTCTTGAAAACTCAAAGATTATACATTCAAAATTTCTGCTACTGGTGTTGCTAAATTACCCATAAATTATAAAGTATGAAAATTTTGTATGGCGTTGACGATTTCTCTTTAGGGTATAACCATACAGTGGATGTGGTATGATCCCTAAGTGCTACTTAACCATGCATTGAGAAGGTGTTGCATTTGTCAAAAAAAAGGAAATAATTTTGCAAAAATTTTGAAAAATGAATTTGGCTATTGCAATATTGTTTTTATTATATGAAAATTGCTATGCTAAGACATTAATTTTTATAATTTGCATGAATATTGGTTATATTGTGTGTTCAATTGAGTTCAAAAAAATTAAAGCACAAAACTTTATTCAATAAAAATTATGGATTTTAAAGACTGTTGCATTTGTAGTTAAGAAATTTCGGGATTGATTAAACCAAAAAAATATATATATCCTCAATTCAATCGAATCTTTTTTATTGAAAAAAAAACATTTTAAAGTTGAATCAATTAATTGTAAGTTCAACAAAGCGAAGTGGCATTTGTATCCCACCAAAAAAGCGGCAAAAAGTAGTGAAAATGTTCCTTTTGCTAGTGCAAAATTGGCGCAGAAGCGATTAATTTAACATGGACTTGTCATTTCAACAGCTGTTGCACCGAATTTGCATCACTTTGTTGTGAACTTTTGATGTGAATTTAAAAAAAAAAAACAAGTACATACGGCCGCAAGTTCGGCCAGGCCGAACCTTATGTACCCACCACCATGGATTGCGTAGAAACTTCTACGAAAGACTGTGATTTAGTCCATACATGGTATATATTAGACAAAAAAGTTATGTATAGTTAAGTCTACAAATAATTACGAATCGATATGGACTTTTTGTACGTAGAGAGCCAGAATTGAAATATGGGGGTCGCTTATATGGGGGCTATATACAATTATGAACTTGATATGGACCAATCTTTGTGTGATTGGGGATCGATTTATCTGAGGGCAATATATAACTATAGACCGATATGGACCTAGTTAGGCATGGTTGTTAACGACCATATACTAGCACAATGTACCAAATTTCAACTCACTCGGATGAAATTTGCTCCTCCAAGGGGTTCCAAAACCAAATCTCGGGATCGGTTTATATGGGGCTATGTACGATTATGGACTGATATGGACCACTTTTGGCATGGTTGTTAAATATCATATACTACCACCACGTACCAAATTTCAAGCAGATCGGATGAATTTTGCTTCTCCAAAAGGCACCGGAGTTCAAATCTGGGGATCGGTTTATATGGGAGCTATATATAATTATGGACTGATAGGAACCAATTCCTGCATGGTTGTTGGATACCATATACTAACATCACGTACCAAATTTCAACCGAATGGCAAGAATTTTGCTCTTCCAAGGGGCTCTGGAGGTCAAATCTGGGGATCGGTTTATATGGGGCCTATATATAATTATGGACCGATATCGACCAATTTTTGCATGGGAGTTTGAGGCCATATATTAACACCACGTACCAAATTTCAACTGAATCAGATGAATTTTGGTCTTCCAAGAGGTTCCGGAGGTCAAATCTGGTGATCGGTTTATATGGGGGCTATATATAATTATAAACCGATGTGGACCAATTTTTGCATGGTTGTTATAGACCATATACTAACATCACGTACAAAATTTCAGCCGGATCGGATCAAATTTGCTTCTCTTAGCGGCCTCGCAAGCCAAATCGGGGGATCGGTTTATATGGGGGCTATATATAATTATGGACCGATGTGGACCAATTTTTGCATGGTTGTTAGAGATCATATACTAACACCATGTACCAAATTTCAGCCAGATCGGACGAAATTTGCTTCTCTTAGAGGCCTCGCAAGCCAAATCGGGGGATCGGTTTATATGGGGGCTATACGTAAAAGTGGACCGATATGGCCCATTTGCAATACCATCCGACCTACATCAATAACAACTACTTGTGCCAAGTTTCAAGTCGATAGCTTGTTGCGTACCCTAAACCACATAGTGGTCAGGGTATAATAACTTCCCAGCAAAAAAAGTAATGAAAATGTTATTTTTGGTCCGGATCCAAACTTGACGCAGAAACGATGAATTTAACACGGGCTTGTCATAGGACGGAAGTCCTCCATTTCAACAGCCGTTGCACTAAATTTGTATCACTTCTTTAGGTGTGATCCGAATTCAATGTTTTGGATGTAAATTAAAAAAATTCTGTGATATTTTGTCAAATAAAAATTTTATATAATTTTATATAATTTTTAATGGATTTTAACACTTGTCGGAAACGTTTGACCTCAACTATTTTCAAAAATTCACAATTTTTCAGATTGGATTTAGCATTTTTGTCGGCAAAATTTAAATGATTTGTACCATTTTATGAATTCTAACTCTGTTTTAACCTATTTGAAACAAAAAAAGTTAAAATTATCCATTAAAGCATGAAAAAACCAAGTTATAAAAATTTGAATTAAAAGAACTTAAAATAAGGAACATTATTGGAAGTGCATCTTCTGCAAGTGCTTTTAAGTTTGTGCCTTTGGAAGAACTTCCAAATTTTTTTGCTGGGTTTGATCGGTCAAAAAATGTGCCTACCAGAAATATTGATTTTAGACCCCATAAAATATATACCGATCGACTCAGAATCATCTCTTGAGTCGATCTAGCACTTGGTGTCCGTCCGTCCGCCTGTCCATGTATTTGTTGTTCACAGGTATCTGGTCGCAATTATTAACCGATTTGGATGAACTTTGGTTCAGGGTGTTTTTGAACACAAGGACAAACGCTATTGAATTTTGAAGAAATGGGATGAAATTTAGATATAGCTCCCATATATATGTATCGCCCGATTTCGGCATATGGAGTCACGTTGCGCTTTTTTACAAACCGACCGTCATCTAATTTTGCACATAGCACACTTTTTCATCACCCTTTAAGTCTACAAAATTTCATCGAAATCGGTTCAGATTTAGATATAGCTCCCATATATATGTATCGCCCGATTTTCCCAAATTTGGCCATAAACTTCTAGGGTCTTACTCTAATCTTCTAGGGTACTGATAATATGTGCTAAAAATCATCGACATCGGTTCAGATTTAGATATAGCTCCAATATATATGTATCGCCCGATTTTGGCAAATTTGGCCATAAAAACCTTATTTATTTAGCGATCTTACTCAAACTTGTCTTACTCTAATCTTCTAGGGTACTGATAATATGTGCTAAAAATCATCGACATCGGTTCAGATTTAGATATAGCTCCAATATATATGTATCGCCCGATTTTGGCAAATTTGGCCATAAAAACCTTATTTATTTAGCGATCTTACTCAAACTTGTCTTACTCTAATCTTCTAGGGTACTGATAATATGTGCTAAAAATCATCGACATCGGTTCAGATTTAGATATAGCTCCCATATATATGTATCGCACGATTTTGAAAAAGTTGCCCGTAATAACTTTATTTTTGACTATAGGGGCCTCATTTATTAACTGATCGTACTCAAATTTTACACAAGGTAGCCTTCTGTGGTATCAATCTTAAATAAAATATTATACAGATTGATTCAGATTTAGATATAGGTCCCATATATATGCATCGCTCGATTTTGCCATATTTGGCCATAATATGTTACTCTTATTTATTAACCAATGTTATTCAAATTTCAAATTTTGATGTACTAGCTGATGATATTTAGACTTACATGTAGCTCTTACATAATAATATTGCCCGATTTTTACAAATTTGGATTTATTACCCACAACTAATTGACCGATTTCCTCTGTTTTTTTTTTTTTGTTTTTTAATAACGGACTCAATATTAGTGGCATACTAACTCTTTAGGTGCAAAATAATCTATAGCTCCTAATATTACACATTTCTGCTCAGATTGTGACAAGACTCCCATAAACATGTACCCCCCTTTATGTTCTTAAATATGGAAATCTCCAAAACCTATACCAATGATAGCTCAAAACCTATATCAATGATATCCCACAAATGCTTATGTTTACTAATTCAGTAGGGGTGGTTTAGGGTATGATATAGTCGACCCCGCCCGACTTTCTACTTTACTCACTTGTTTTTAATATATTCTAACACTAGCTGAAACCTCAAATATTAGTGCCTTTAGGTTAGTTTAGGTGGCTGCCCGATGTATTAGGCTCACTTAGACTATTCAGTCCATTGTGATACCACAGTGGTGAACTTCTTTCTTAGTGCCTTTAACAACTTCCAAATTTGTTTGCTAGGTATTTTAAAGACATTAAATATTTTTATGTACGGCAATATTTTTTTCTATGTAATTTTCAGTCATCATTTTCTTTTATTTTTAACAATATTTTTAACAATTTTTGAGACATATATTTGTAATAAATGACACAAATACTATTTTTCACAATATAATCAATTTAGCATTCCAAGAGGAATTCACTCCACCATGAAGCATTCCATCAATTTTGTTAAGCAAAAAATAGACAAAAAGCATATACTGAAATCTTTCATAGTCCATTAAAATGAAAGGCCATAAGAGCAAATATCTTGTGCTCTTAAATAAATCAAAAACACTGTTGAGCACAATCAAAAGATTTAGGACACAAACGTGTTGTGACAAATGTTTGATTTGTCACTTTCAAGACTTCGCCCAATTCTAAACGCACCCATTTTCTAGATTATTCTTTTTTTTTTTTTTTTTTTTGTTTTTGACTATATTTAAATATTACCCTCCAAGCGAAATAAGAACAAATACATAATAAAAAAATAATTCTAAATCTAGCATAGGTGGTATGTGTTCACATTAATTGCCTTTTTAATGTGGGTGGATATAACATTTGCTCCTTCAACATACATTATGGTATGGCATTATCAACATACATTGGCAATTTAATTTTTAAGACAATTCAACAAAGCGTGAGGGTTGAATCATAAAAATTTAGTTTACAAATGATTATTATTGACACCATTAAAAAGAAATAATATTGTGAAAATTAATTACTAAACAATAAAATAAATAAAAAATAAAAATAAAAAATTAATAAACCGTTTTTTAACACTTATAACGATATTAGTTCTTTGTTGTGAAAATGTTTTTTATTTGCTTCAACTAGTCAAGAGTCGGCCAAAAACATCGTGCAATGGCACCTATTCCTAAGGTGGTGGCGTGTTTACTGTATACGGCCCAAAGGGAACACTTTGTTTGGCCAAATATTACCCACTCACGTAATTCCATTACGGTTAACTTTCTCTTAAACATACTCAGAAGCAAATGCTTTCTGTAGCTTTCAGGCAATGTAATTAATTGCCAATAAAACAAATATCATATTATTGTGTATGATTTCCAGTTTGACGCATAAATAAAAAATTAGAGACAATCGTTAAATCACTTTTCATAAATACGGGTTTATATGATCTAAAAGCAAATACTTTATAAAAAAGGAGAATTTTGTTTGTCTTGTTCCAGAGGAAAATATTTTTTCTTTGGTTGCATTATTCTTATTGATTATGTTTCACCTGACAAATATATAAATAAAAATCGTTGTAACATTTATTACAAAAATCTTCTTCAAACAAGCTCTATACCACTTTTTTCAGTGCAAGCTATTTTATTTGTATTTTTTATATTTGACTTACGATATCCTCTATCCGTATACTCAAGTATCTAAAAGGCATTTATTTTTTATGATATTTTCATTTTCCTTTCATCTAAGATTATCTCATAAATTCATAAATTCCTTAAACTCCCCCGAAAAAAAAAACAAAAGCTTATTCACTTTCTCAATAGCCTTTCAGCAAAAGTCATATTTCTCTTTTATTTATTATTTGAACTAACAATGTTATGTAAATTTTCAAATCTTTACCAATCATTGTATTTTCTTGTCAATTTGCTTTTGTAATTCCATATATGATTTTTTTTTTCATTTTCACGCATTTAAACCAAAACCAGAAATCAAAAACAGACATCCAAAATTCGTATTTCCTCCAAAAAGGCAACAGAGTTTTCTTTTTTTTTTGGCCAGTTTATTTATTTAGCATTGTTTGATTATGTTAGGATGATAGTTAGTAAGAGGATTTGTTCCGATAGTTTGACACAAGCTTTTCTGGTTTTATTGCTAGTTAGGGGAGGGCATATGCAAATAATGAAATGTGGGTTGTTTACAAAAAGCACAAAAAATAATTCGCATTTGAGATACGCTACATAAATTAAATTAGTGTGAATATTTTAAAACACCAAAAACTGTAATGATTACATAATTTTAAGTAAGATCAACAAAATTCAATGAAAAAGTTCTTCACATAAAACCGCATTGTTTAATATTTTATTATCTGGTCACAAAAAGGTGACATGTGGGTACTTTTTTATTAGATCTTCCTGAAATTAACTTACAGATCTGATTTATTGACATTTTTGAGAGTTGATTACTGGGAACTCTTGAAAATAATTTATTCTTAATGGTCAGTAGCCATCACAATCGGGTTGCCACTTTAACCATGGTCAGTAGGACCTTTCCCTTACCACCTTTCAATGACTTAGACGACTTTGCGGTATGTATTGAGAGCACGGTTGCCACAAAAATGGTAAATTTTTTATTGCTTAGTAGATTGGTAGAGTTCTGTATATTTTGGTTGATTTTGCAAAATATTCCGCTGCAAGCGAGGTGAACTACACAAATTTTCTATAGAAATAAAAATTTTACAAAATTTTCTATAGAAATAAAATTTTGACAAAATTTTCTATAGAAATAAAATTTTGACAAAAATTTCTATAGAAATAAAATATTGCCAAATTTTCTATAGAAATAAATTTTTGAAAGAATCTTCTATAGATTTTTATTTCTATAGAAAATTTCTATAGCAATAAAAATTTTACAAAATTTTCTATAGAAATAAAATTTTTAAAACATTTTCTATAGAAATAAAATTTTTAAAACATTTTCTATAGAAATAAAATTTTTAAAAAATTTTCTATACAAATAAAATTTTTACAAAATTTTATATAGAAATAAAATTTTGACAAAATTTGCTTTAGAAATAAAATTTTAAAATTTTTTTATAAATAAAATTTACTATAGAAATAAAATTTTGACAGAATTTTCTATAGAAATAAAATGTTGACAACATTTTGCATAGAAATAAAATTTATACAAAATATTTTATAGAAATAAAATTTGGACAAAATCTTCTATGGAGATAAAATTTGGATAAAATTTGCTATAGAAATAAAATTTTGACAACGTTTTCTATAGAAATAAAATGTTGAAAAAACTTTCTATAGAAATAAAAGGTTGAGAAAATTTTCTATGGAAATAAAATTTTTATAGCTGATAGCCTAAGTAGCTAATGCTATATTATTCTCTATAATTTTTATATTTTCAATAAGTTTAATAAATAAATAAATAGAAAAATTTTGACAAATTTTCTATAGAAATACAATTTCTGTATACTTTGGTTGATTTTGCAAAATATTCCGTTGCAAGTGAGATGAACTGCACAAATTTTCTATAGAAATAAAAATTCTACAAAATTTTTTAAAAAAATTTTACAATATTTTCTATAGAAATAAAAATTTTACAACATTTTTTAAAAAAATTTTACAATATTTTCTATAGAAATAAAAATTTTACAAAATTTTCTATTGAAATAAAAATTTTAAAAAATTTTCTATAGAAATAAAATTTTGACAAAATTTTCTATAGAAATAAAATTTTGACAAAAATTTCTGTAGAAATGAAATTTTGACAAAATTTTCTATAGAAATAAAATTTTGAAAGAATTTTCTATTGATTTTTATTTCTATAGAAAATTTCTATAAAAATAATTTTTTTACAAAATTTTCTATAGAAATACAATTTTTACAAAATTTTCTATAGAAATAAAATTTTAAATTTTAAATTTAAAATGTTGACAACATTTTCTATGGAAATAAAATTTGGACAAAATTTTCTATGGAGATAAAATTTGGATAAAATTTGCTATAGAAATAAAATTTTGACAACATTTTTTATAGAAATAAAATGTTGAAAAATGAAATTTTGACAAAATTTTATATAGAAATAAAATTTTGACAAAATTTGCCATAGAAATAAAAGATTGACAAAACATTATATAGAAATAAAATGTTAACAAAATTTTCTATGGAAATAAAATTTTGTTAGCTGATAACCTAAGTAGCTAATGCTAGATTATTCTCAATAAGTTTAATAAGTAAAAAAAATTTTGACAAATTTTCTATAGAAATAAATTTTTGACAAAATTTTCTACAGAAATAAAATTTTGACAAAATTTTCTATAGAAATAAAATGTTGACAAAATTTTCTATAGAAATAAACTTGTGATAAAATTTTCTATATAAATTTTTCAAAATAGGTTTTTTTTGTTTGGTAGTTTTTTGGTAACATTTTCTCTAAATTTTATTAGATTATTTTTGTCTCGAGTGACAACAGTGCCTTCTGCCTCTCTTTTCCCCATGAAGAATATTTGAAAGTTCTTTCCATGACATTATATATCCTAAAATGCTCGTTTACAGATGAATTGAATTTCTATTTCACAAGAAGTCCTTTTGAAGTGATATATACATATTTTTTGTTTTTTTTTTGCGTAGTTCTCTCAATAATTAAATTTTACAATTTCAAAAAGAAAATAAATTGGAAAATGTATGGTGTTAGCCAGAAAGTATATGTATTTTGATTGTGGGTGATTAGGAGAATTATTTGAATATGATTCTGATGATCATCGCTATATCGTTCCAACATATTTGACCTTATTCCGCATAATAAATGTTTTATTCAGCCGAATTTTCTTTTTTTTTATATGAAAGCATTCATACCATCTTATATCATAAATACTTCATGTAGCTCTCTAAGCTCGCCATCACATACACCGCCTCTATTCATATGGACATAATGCCCGGTTTGGTTGCGTTTCATTTTCAATTTATTTCTGATAAAAAGGCGAAAAGTAACAATAACTTATAGTCGCAATAATGTTTTCCTCTCCCCTCACCTGACCACAACTTTTTCCAGCGGGACCAATATCTTAGCATTGCACATTATTTATTGATGTATACCCGAAAAGGGGCAATCATTGTGGTCTCCATGGAGGTGGTTTTTGATATAACGCTTTCGCTTGTTTTGCATTTGGAAAATTTGTTCAAATCATTTTTTTTTTGTTTTTGGTTTTACTCATAGCCTCCTAAATTTGTTTTTCCTCCAAAGCAATAGGCTAAAAATCAAAATAAATTTTACACAAAAAAAAGCGAAAGGTGTTGTTGTCAATACGCGGGCCCCATATGGAGGAGCCATGTGAAAATGAAAATTTTTCCAATCCATGGGTTATGGGGAGCCAAAAAGGCGGAAGAGGAGATTTTTTGATTACCTTTTCAATGTGGTTTGATTGTTTTTCTATGTTCGTCATGGCTTAAGGGCATTGTAGATCGTTTTTGGTTTTTTCTTGTTTGGCTTCAGGTTTGAGCTTTTAGAGAAATTGCAGCAATATAGCTTTGTTGCATAGATTATGGGGGAAAATATATGGAAATTGCGAAATGATGTAATTTTTTTTTTTTTTTTTTTGTACAAACTACAAAGTTAATTTGGAGAGAGGGGGAAATTCAGTGCGTTTATTCTATGATGAAATGTTGTTTACCCACAAAAACAAGTTTCTAGCTTAAGTCTTTTGTTTTGTTTATGGAAATTTTATTGGGTAAGAGTATGGAACTCTGCAAGGGTGTAGTGGTATTGCACACACAGGTCCATGGGTTCAATCCAAGATGCCTCTAAAGCCTAACGAAATTTTAATTATTACATTCGCTTTCAGGGGATGGAGGTATAATAACTTGTTTATAGTTAATTTAGGGAGAAAATACGGTGCTTTTACTCTATGATAAAATTTTGTTTACCCACAAACATAAGTTTCTTGCTTAAGTTTTGGTTTGAAATTTCTAACGAATTTTTAGTGGGAAATATTTGTTACATGTACGGAACTTTGGAAAAGTACAGTAGTCCAGGGATTCTCTTATCCATATTGGGTCCAATCCAAAATACCTCCAAAGCCTAAAGAAATTTTCATTGCTGTATTCTCTTTCAGATGATATTAGTATAATAGGTTTTCTATAGCTGATTCCGGGGGAAAATTCGGTGCCTTTTTTCCATGATAAAATTTTGTTTACTCACAAAAAGAAGTTTCTTGCTTAAGTCTTTCGTTTTGGTTTTAAAATGTCAATGACATTTTATTGCGAAATATTTGCCAATGGTATTTGGTGAACAAAGCGATGTCGTGACTAGCGAACGCATCTTGCATACAGAGGAGGTTCTTGGGTTCAATTCCAACTACTGTCAACTACTAAAATATTTTTCATCATTATACCCTCTTACAAAGAAATAGGATACAATAAGTATATCTCCAAATATGCATCGATTACCAGCCATACGAAATATACGACAGCGGTCCAATAAGGTGTTAGTCTCATTGCCTGATTTTAGAGAAACGCAAATGTGTATTCTCTGGGGATGCTCATCAAATGTATTCGTTTCTTCTGATTTTTTTCTTCATATGCTATCAAAGTCCTTTAAAAACTTGTTAACGACAACTTGAATTACCAAATTCAAAATTCATTAATTATGCAGAATTTCTCTGAGTCATGAAAGCCATGTTGACCTTAGTGTAGCACACTTCTTAAAACGAATTGCTTTAATTGAAGAACAATAAAACTTTATTGAAAAGTTTATAGACTTTTGAACAAAGAAAATAACTTTATATCAGAGAATTGCGTCCTCTATTCGTATTTTAAGGCCACGAGCAAAAATCATATACATATAAGTAAATATGCAAATTAAAATAAACATTAAAATCTATCATTACTTCTGCTGCTCCCTGTACCTTATATGCAAAATATAATACCTTCTAATCGTTCATTGTATCGTTGTAATTTCCCTTACGATACAAATTGAAAAACAAAAAAAAAAAAAAACTCCATAAAACTCTTGTCATTATACCCGGCATTTAACACGAAGAGTGTAATTAAATCTCTTCAGTAGTGGTAATAACAATTACTGATCCAGAAAATAAACATAACAGTAAGAAACCATTTCAGTACTACTACTACTGTTCGCAGAGATGAAGATAAATAGAAAGTATGAAATGTGAAACCTTAAGCTATTCAAAGTAGATCAACTTAAAACCGAACAACACCTACAAGAAATCAAATATCTAAATGTGGCTACAAAAGAATGTGAAATGCCTCAAGACATTTGAACATTTTTAAAAGAAAATAGGGAATATATCACAAGACACTTGAGATGATCACAACTATTGGACATTCCTTTGATAACTCTGTTTTTGAGTTATACAGAAAAATAGGAAAATATTATATTTTAAATTACGAAAAAAACAATTTTAAGTGAAACTGCGATTTAAGGTATCGTGACAAAATTTAATTTAAGAAAAACACATGTTGTTCAGTCGGTTCTTCAACACTTGCTAACGCTATATTAATTTTATTACCTTTCTGCTATATTGCATATCAAACTCACCAATTGCTATTTGAATGAGGACTCATAATTCATATTTTCTCATTTCATGATAAAGCAAAAGAGAGCCTAGTACAGAGGCGTAGGTAAGCAATAAGCGTACACGTCTTTTTAAATTTTATACCAGTCGAAAAATCGTCTTCTTAACTTTTATGGCAATCCCTAACACAGCTCAGTAAGAATCCATTTTAATGTAATTTTAACTAGAAGTACCCTTGGACCAGTGCTGCCACAATGAATTTTTATTTCGGTCCAAAATTTTTCCAAAATTGGACCAACATTTATACCAGCGAACCATTTTTCCACATTAAATTAATATCATTTAAAAGTTAACAAAATTTTACTTCGATAGAAAAATTTGTCTAATTTTTACTTCTTTTTTATTTTATCAAAATTTTACTTCGATAGAAAATTTTGTCAAAATTTAATTTTGACTAATTTTATTTCTATAGACAATTTTGTCAATATTTTATTTCTAAAGAAAATTTTGTCAAAATTTTATTTCTATAGAAAATTTTGCAAAATTTTATTTCTATAGAAAATTTTGTCACAATTTTTTTCTACAGAAAATTTTGTCAAAATTTTATTTCTATAGAAAATTTTGTCAAAATTTTATTTCTATAGAAAATTTTATCAAAATTTTATTTCTATAGAAAATTTTGTCAAAATTTTATTTCTGTTGAAAATTTTGTCAAAATTTTATTTCTATAGAAAATTTCGTCAAAATTTTATTTCTATAGAAAATTTTGTCAAAATTTTATTTCTATAGAAAATTTTGTCAAAATTTTATTTCTATAGAAAATTTTGTCAAAATTTTATTTCTATAGAAAATTTTATCAAAATTTTATTTCTATAGAAAATTTTGGCAAAATTTTATTTCTATAGAAAATTTTATCAAAATTTTATTTCTACGAAAATTTTATCAAAATTTTATTTCTATAGAAAATTTTATCAAAATTTTATTTCTATAGAAAATTTTGTCAAAATTTTATTTCTATAGAAAATTTTGTCAAAATTTTATTTCTATAGAAAATTTTGTCAAAATTTTATTTCTATAGAAAATTTTATCAAAATTTTATTTCTACGAAAATTTTGCCAACATTTTATTTCTGTAGAAAATTTTGTCAAAATTTTATTTCTATAGAAAATTTTGTCAAAATTTTATTTCTATAGAAAATTTTTTCAAAATTTTATTTCTGTAGAAAATTTTGTTAAAATTTTAATTCATTAGAAAATTTTGTCTATACTTTTTTTGTATAGAAACTTTTGTCAAAATTTCATTTCTATAGAAAATTTGTCAAACTTTTATCTCCATATAAAATTTTTACAAAATTATCTTCCTATAAAAAATTGTTGCATAATTTTATATCTATACAGAAAATGTTGATAAAATTTTATTTTTATATACAATTTTGAAAAACTTACCGCTTTGACGAAAATGGACCAAATTTTAAAAATGTTAGTTCATTTGTTCAAATTTTATTTGTGTAGAAAATTTTTCCAAATTTTATTTCTATAGAAAGTTTTGCCAACATTTTATTTCAATAGAAAATGTTGTCAAAATTTTACTTCTATAGAAAATTATGTCAAAATTTTATTTCTATAGAAAATTTTGACAAAAATTTATTTCTGTAGAAAACTTTGTTAAAATTTTAGTTCGTTAGAAAATTTTGCCCAAATTTTATTTTTATAGAAAATTTTGTCAAAATTTCATTTCTATAGAAAGTTATCGAAAATTTTGCCAATATTTTATTTTGATATAAAATTTGGAAAAAAATAAGGATTTGACGAAAATGGACCAAAATTAACCAAATTCCATCGGACCAAATTTAAAAATTAATAATATTTAAGACCAGTTTTGGTCCGATCGGACCAAAATGGCAACCCTGTCTTGGACTGTCATGTCCATGAAATGTTAGTTCATTAGAAAACTTTGGTGAAATTTTATTTGTGTAGAAAAATTTTCCAAATTTTATTTCTATACAAAATTTTGCCATCATTTTATTTCTGTAGAAAATGTTGTCAAAATTTTATTTCTATAGAAAATTTTGTCAAAATTTTATTTCTATAGAAAATTTTGACAAAATTTTATTTCTGTACAAAAGTTTGTTAAAATTTTAGTTCACTAGAATTTTTTTTTTTTGTATAGAAAATTTTGTCAAAATTCCATTTCTATAGAAAGTTATCGAAAATTTTGCCAAAATTTTATTTTGATATAAAATTTGGAAAAAAATTACCGATTTGACTAAAATGGACCAAAATCAACCAAATTCCATTTAGTCCGACCATCGGACCAAATTTAAAAATTAATAATATTTTGGACCAATTTTAGTCCGATCGGATTAAAGTGGCAACCTTGCCTTGGACTGTCATGTCCATTATGATATCACCACGATAATACCTATCAGTCTGTATACACATTAGTAACCTTCTCTGCAAATGCTTATCAGAGTGGTATTCCACTGTGTGTGAAGTCACTTAGAGAAGTTTTCGACACTCCGAAATGTAAGCAAAGTTTCTTTTATTTTAAATTTATTCAAAACTGAATTTTATAGAAAGCAAGGTCAAAATTTGAGTTTCTACAAAATTTTGTCAAATCGTTATTTTCCTAAAAAAGTTTTATCAATGCATCGCTATATTTTTGTAATATTTTGAAAATGACAATATTATCTTCCACGTCTCTATTTTGGCCAAGAAGTTATATGCCTCTGATATAACATGCATACCTACACATCAAACATAAATCAAAATTTTACTACAACCCATCAGTAAGACTTCTATAAAATATATGAGGAGATGAATATGAAAAATACTTGGTCAGTCATTGCACTGGCACCAAGCCAGCTGGCTTTTCATATATCCAACAAAAAAAAAACTTGTTGCAACGTGATAAATTTTTGGAAAACTTTGAAAAGAATTTAACACCTATTTTTCGTGGATTTTAGCATTTTTGCTGCTAAGGCCTCTCTCTCTCTAACAACATTAAGTTAATATGTTATTTAGTAGAAACCATGACCATAAATTGTCCATTGGCATTGATGGTGGTGGCTTGTGGCTATAGAGTTGGCGGCATTGAGAGAAAGGTATTTTGCCAGCAGCACCATCTGAAGACGATATAGAAGTTTGGTAACATATTCAAAAGGCAATATATACTTTGATGTGTCTAAGATTAATGTATTGCAGATATTCTTAGTGTTCTTACGTTATATTGAAAGATGATGCAATGCCAAAAGAAAACTGTGCATAACGGAAAGTGTTGAGAAAAAAAGAATTTGGGGAAAAAGAAATCTAAAAACTAAACAACGACTATTTTTGAGTAGTTCCATCAGATAACTAAACATGTTTGATTTATATTTGTGATGCTATTCGATTAACTTTATGCGATTTTTTTTTATGTTTTAGCAGTTGAACATTAATTTAAAATGTTCACGAATATATTCTGGTCATTGGATTTGTACTAAATAGGTTTCTTTTTCAGATTAATTAAGAATTTAAATTTCGTTCAACATAGATCATTGAACAGTATGAATGCTTCGAATTTTATAATTATTTTTATTGGGTTATTTCATTCTGGTTTTGACACATTTTAGTTTTGAAACTTTTTTTTTCCTTTCTCAAATTTATTCTATAGCAGCGTCTATTCCTCCAAATCTATGATAGAGGGTATATGATCTCGGATCGAACAAAATTAGCCACATTTTTTTACTTAAAAATTTTTCTAAAATATAAAATACATATTCTCTTCTTATATGTTCCCATTGTTGTTTGTGTTATTATAGCTGTTTGCGTTATTGTCGATTTGTTTTCATTTCGATTTGATATAACTCTAACTAAGATTCCATTACTGTATATTCCTTCTACTGGGGTCGTTGTTTATGTCTGTATAGTTCTTGAAAGTTACTTCATGGTCTCTTTTGATATTATTGCTGTTGTTGCAATGATGGATGAACCTAGAAATTCGTGTTCAAACACTTTACCATGTACCCATGTAAATTGTTTATCTCGAACAGTAACAAAAAGTTAACCACAAACAGCATTATTGTCGGCAGTAGCCACAGTGGTCTTAAATGAAAATCTATAAACCTAGAACTATTTATCCGAGGCTCAAAAAAGTGTAACATTCTTAATTATTCGAGCGTAGTCGGCACGGTTGCCACTCGAGCGAAAAACTATTTACCGCAATATGGAGAAAATCTTACCAAAAAAATTTATTTCTATAGAAAATTTTGTCAAAATTTTATTTCTATAGAAAATTATGTCAAAATTGTTTTTCTATCGAACATTTTTGTCAAAATTTTATTTCTATAGATAATTTTATCAAAATTTTATTTCTATAGAAAATTTTATCAAAATTTTATTTCTATAGAAAATTTTATCAAAATTTTATTTCTATAGAAAATTTTGTCAAAATTTTATTTCTATAGAAAATTATGTCAAAATTGTTTTTCTATCGAACATTTTTGTCAAAATTTTATTTCTATAGAAAATTTTATCAAAATTTTATTTCTATAGAAAATTTTATCAAAATTTTATTTCTATAGAAAATTTTATCAAAATTTTATTTCTATAGAAAATTTTGTCAAAATTTTATTTTTATAGAAAATTTTATTTCTATAGAAAAGTTTGTCAAAATTTTATTTCTATAGAAAATTTTGTCAAAATGTTATTTCTATAGAAAGTTTTGTTAACATTTTATTTCTATAGAAAATTTTGTTAAAATTTTACTTCTATAGAAAATTTTGTCAAAATTTTATTTCTATCGAAAATTATGGCAAAATTGTTTTTATATCGAACATTTTTGTCAAAATTTTATTTCTATAGAAAATTTTGTCAAAATTTTACTTCTATAGAAAATTTTGTCAAAATTTTATTTCTATAGAAAATTATGGAAAAATTGTTTTTCAATCGAACATTTTTGTCAAAATTTTATTTCTATAGAAAATTTTGTCAAAATTTTATTTCTATAGAAAATTTTGTTAAAATTTTACTTCTATAAAAAATTTTGTCAAAATTTTATTTCTATAGAAAATTATGTCAAAATTGTTTTTCTATCGAACATTTTTGTCAAAATTTTATTTCTATAGAAAATTTTGTCAACATTTTATTTCTATAGAAAATTTTGTCAAAATTTTATTTCTATAGAAAATTATGTCAAAATTGTTTTTCTATCGAACATTTTTGTCAAAATTGTATTTCTATAGAACATTTTATCAAAATTTTATTTCTATAGAAAATTTTGTCAACATTTTATTTTTATAGAAAATTTTGTAAAAATTTTATTTCTACAGAAAATTTTGTAAAAATTTTATTTCTATAGGAAATTTTGTCAAAAGTTTATTTTATAGACAATTTTGTAAAAATTTTATTTCTATAGAAAATGTTGTAAACATTTTATTTCTGTAGAAAATTTCGTGAAAATTTTATTTCTATAGAAAATTTTGTCAAAATTTTATTTCTATAGAAAATTTGGTCAAAATTGTATTTCAATAGAAAATTTTGTCAAAATGTTATTTCTATAGAAATTTTTTTCAAAATTTTATTTATATAGTAAATTTTGTCAAAATTTTATTTCTATAGAAGATTTTCGAAAAATTTTATTTCTATTTATGAAGTACCTATTAGTCGGAGAGAACTGTTTTGCACAATCTACCAAAACATCAAGAATTCTACCAATCTTTCAAATTGTAAATTTTTGGTAGAATTCTAGAATTCCTATAATTGGAATTATGTAAAATCCTGAACAAAACGAGATGGTGTTTTCAAATATCGCAAAACTAGTGTTTACTATGGTGAGTCGCCAATTGTTGCCTCTGCAAAATATTTTTCATCCAATCTGCACTAAATTATGTTCTTGATATTTTCTACTCATAAAGTTGGGAAAAAATAAAATCCAATGACAAATTCGCCCTGGCGTCAAATTTGCTAAGGGATTTTAATGTCACTTATTATCAATAGATAAACAATAAAATTGTTTGTTTCTAACAGGGAACACTTTTGGAACCACTGTGCTTGACGTCGTCACAGCCTCAACTGCAACATTTGTTGTGGCTCCTAATCCAACAATGACTACAATTGAAAGTGGGGAGTGTTGTAATCATCATATCAATAATGTTAGTGCGTTTGTTACTTTAAAAGTGAGTGAGGGGCAAAAAATGACTCCTTTCTTTCAAACTGACTCACACGCTCCACCAAAAATGTTATGGCCTATGATGATTATGGCCACTTTAGAAATGGAAAACAAACTGGATGGTGTTTTTTTTTTTTTTTTTTTTTTTTTGTTTTCGTCTCCCCAACACTATTAGGGTTGTCTTTCATAGATGTAGACACACGTTTTCTTTTTCGACCGATGTCGATCCTGGTTTTTTGTTTTTTGTAAGCACTGCACTATGGGATTGAACTAGGGAAGGGTGTTGAACAAACGTAACAAGTTCAGCAAGGCAAACAATATGGTACCCTAACCGGCATGTGGAAATTTTATGTTTTTGAGATGTGCGTCCCTTTTAAAAAACTCTGAGTTTGTCTCAGGTCTAGTAATGGGGTATAATGGGGATATGATTTTCCAACTGTAACGGCCTCTGATTTATCATCTCCTTTCACATTTGGAGGGCTTACCTATTTCATATTCCAGTTTAGAAATAAATATGGAGGCTCATATAATTGTATTTGGTTCTAACTTATTCTGATAGTTTGGCAATGAATTCTCTCATTTTCTCTATTTTCTTTTTTATTTATATTTCTATAATTTATTGTTTTTATTTGTTTTTTTTTTTTTAATAGTACATCTTAACTTACAAACCTATCTATTTTAACAACAATTCCTCATAATTTCATCCCATTATGCATAGCGCATCCGGCCAGTTGCTCAATAATTTTTCTTTTCATTCCGTTAAATGTAATAATGCGTTTAACATGTTTTCCATGTTAGACGAAAAATGTGTTTTTCATAAAAATAAGAAAATCTTTTTCTCTATCCATTGTTGTTATGTACAATTGAAAGCTTTTGTACTTGCCCACGAATATGCTGAAATATAGAAACTAATCTAAGAAACAAGAAAACATGATTAGATACACGATTACACCAGCAATGGAGAAACAACGTGCATTTTGGGAAACAGACGGCTAGGAAAAATGTAAAAAACGGTACTTTGTTCTTCAAATATATACTCGATGCTAGACATGAATATAAAAAATACAACATAAAAAACGAGCAGATGTTTTAAGATGAAAAATAGACAAAAAAATAAAAATAATAAGAATTTATTTATAATACCCTTTTGGTAAAAGATATTTTAAGTTAGTATATATATTTGCAACACCCAGCACCTTTTATTGCAAAACCTTTTCAAACCTTGTTACAAGTGTGAATGAGTAAATATCCATATTTTAAAGAAAATTTAAACCAAAATTTCCATACAATCTCGAACAGACAAAAATGACAAACGATTGCCAGACGCATTACACGAAGACCAAGTATAAATTGACTTTAAGGTACAAACACGGTTGCTTCAGTTGGTAGAATTCTATTTTTTACTGTTTGGTAGATTGATAGAAGTCGTAATGTTTTGGTAGATTTTGCAAAAAGTTCCTCTCCATTTAAGAGGTACTTAAATTTATGACAAAATTTGCTATAGAAATAAAATTTTGACAAAATTTGCTATAGAAATTAAATTTTGACAAAATCTTCTATAGAAATAAAATTTTGACAAAATTTTCCAAAGAAATACTCTTTGGCTTTAATTTTAATACCCTGCTTAATGTCAAATCGTTAGTATTTCTACATAAATTGATTTACAGACGAAAACCAAGCTATCTCTATGACAGAATTCGGTTTACCAGATATGATAGGAATATAATAGCCTTTACAAGGACAAGTCTTGCATTATTGGCACTATACGTCTCTGGAACACTCTACCACCCGATATACCATGCATCAGCAACGCATCACCTTTTAAGAAGAGTATTCAAAATTTATTTCAAAATTAGAATATTTGATATTCAAATTTTGCTTGTAGATATAATATTGACTCACAATTTCAATCACCAAGAATGCAATGGATTTGAATATTGAAAGTAATTTGCTTCATTTTTTCTTTAATATTAATATTAATTTTTATTTTATTTATTTAAATTTTTCTTTTTTTCTTTTATCTTTTATCTTTAAAATGTAATCATTTTATATACATATTATAAGTCGGAGATGTTTTAACATTTATAATCCTGCACTGTAATTATAAGATTTTTATCTTGCTGTGTAGGTACTCAATAAAATGAAATAAAATATAATTATAACAAAATTTTCTATGGAATTAAAATTTTGACAAAATTTTCTATAGAAATAAAATGTTGAAAAAAATTTCTATAGAAATAAAATTTTTACAAAATTTGCTATAGAAATAAAATTTTTACAAAACTTTCTATAAAAAATAAATTTTGACTATAGAAATAAAATTTTCTGTAAAAATAAAATTTTCACAATATATTCTATAGAAATAAAATTTTCTACAGAAATAAAATTTTGACAAAATTTTTTATAGAAATAAAATTTTAATAAAATTTTCTATAGAAATAAAATTTTTACAAAATTTTCTATAGAAATAAAAATTTGACAAAATTTTCTATAACAATAAAATTTTGACAAAATTTTCTATAGAAATAAAATTTTGCCAAATTTTCTATAGAAATAAAATTTTCGCAAAATTTTCTACAGAAATAAAATTGTCACAAAATTTTCTATAAAAATAAAATTTTCACAAAATTTTCTATAGAAATAAATTTTTGTCCAAATTTTCTATATTGTCACCAAATTTTCTGTAGAAATAAAATGTTCACAAAATTTTCTGTAGAAATACATTTTTCTCCAAATTTTCTATAGAAATAAAATTTTCACAAAATTTTCCATAGAAATAAATTTTCCATAGAAATGACCAAATTTCTTATAGAAATAAAATTTTGACAAAATTAAATTTCATTGAAAATTTTGTTTTTCGTTTAATATTTAATACCATGTTTGTGCAAGCTAAAGAGTAAAAAAGCTAAGGCATTCAAAATTCAACTCGTTTACAATTCAAGGGATATTTATACACCCCAAAAATTGTCGCTAATATGAAGGATCAATGATTCATACGAAAAAAATATTTTTTTAACTAACCACAAAGTTTTTTTAAAGTTGGTAGATTTGTGGTAAAATTTTCTTCAAATTTTGGTAGATTATGTTTGGAACGGGTAGCAAGCGTGATTATAAATCATTATATCAAAATTTAAAGTTGATATTTTCTCACTCAATGGTGAAGTCTATTAAATAAATTGACATACTGAAAACAAACGACTTAAGAAACAAACTACTCTCACTGAAAACAAATAAAATAGGCGACAAAAACTTTTATATTCTTCTCGCAAAATCTTTCTGTTTTTTATTTGTCCCTGTACTTAATTACTGTTCCTCTTTTTCGTTTCTTACAATATTGATTGACAATTTGCACCTTGCATATTAATGCCTACAGGGCATTCAAAGCATTTGGTAAATTTTCAAACATTTAAAAGTCATTTGTCCAACGGGTTTCTTAATTAGTTTTATACATTAGATTATAATTTCTGAACATAATAAAATGAGGCATAAGATTTTATTACATATCTTTAAACTGGAGAAAAAAACTTTAGTTCATACAAAATTTATTAACGGGATGCTAACATCACAGGTAATGAAGCACATACTCTTAACAACAATGCTTTTATTTTTTCCCTAAAACATACTATTATAAAACTGGAAATTTTTAATCCCCATAAGAAACAAATAAGAATAACAAAATCAATAATTTTTTTAAGCAAATGTTTCATTTTCCTTTAACAAAAATTAAAAATTATAGATTAATAATAATTCCTTAACACGAAAACTCATGTAAAGGTGTCAACAACAGAGTAGATTTTTGTAATTTTTTTTTTACATTTACATAATCTAGTCGCAACACTTTAACAGATGGTAACTTGCCGCAGAAGAAAATTGTAAGCGGTTTTGATATTTCTTTTTTTTTACTTGAAAAGGTTTTCCTTAGCTATTTTGTTAAATTTAAGCAATTAAAATTGTTTTAAACCCAACAATTATCGTATTGTTTAAATCTGTGGTGTTTTGCAGTGCAGCATAAAAAAAGAAGAAAATACTATGTCTTGAATTTAAATCAAATGATAGCAGCTGACTTTTTCCATGTTTTATCTTTTTTTTTAAATTGGTGTTTCGTTCCTTTCCTTTTCTTACTAGTAAAAAGGGGGAGGCTAATTACCCTTTTGTGGCAAACAAAGATCATGACAAGCTACGAGTGAGAAAAAAATACGACAATTTGAAAAAAACCTCCATTTGCGACAAAATACCAAAGTCGAAATGGACAACTTAACAATGCTAAGTTAAACTTTGCTTCACACACAAAAACACACATACATAAAATTCACACAACTATACAAAAGCACAGCAGGAGATTGAAGACTTTCATTAAAAAAAACCTAAATGTTTTAAAACCTTTAAACTCCAACGACGTAACTGGCTTATGGTGATATGTATTCTTCGTTGTTGATTTTTTTTTTTTTTTTTGTATTTTCTTTACTCTAAATTTTCTTTTGGGCTGATCAGTTTGCAAGTCTTGTTGGTAGTATTTTAATACAACGGATGTCTGTCTTTCAAATGGGACCAAAAAAATGTGCAAACATTTTATCATCGTCACCATACCACATTTCTTCCATATCTCAGTTGGCCATATTAGCTGTCAACAACATTTAAACCTTTGCTTTTGTTTTTTTTAACAGCTTGCTAGCTGCTATTTAGCAATGATTTAAGAGGCTATACCAACAACTCCCAGAATAACTAAGGCATAGCAAACAAAGTCCATCAAAAATGTTAAATGACCGCCCACCATTGGACTAAGGTCTATCAAAAGCTTTGGACGAAAATGAGGAAGCTTGAGCAAACCCTAAATTTAAATGATTGTCGTTAATAAATACAGAAAAAAAGACTTAAGAAATGAACTTGATGGTAATTACAATGGGCTAAGAAAACGAGCATGACATTTTTATAGGAGGAGGATGAAAGGGCCTTTGGCCAACTTTTTAATTTGGTGTGTGAAATTAACAAAATCTATCTTTATAAATAATAATAAATAATATTAAGGAGAAAACAAAAGACTTAGGCTACGAACTTAAGAAAACAAAATAAAAAAAATGATCGTTAAAATAAATAAAATTAGAAGAAAAATCTTTGGCTACCATGATAATGGTTATCCTGCCCGTCGTTGATACTAATGGATTTGCGTTCTGTCCTAGTTTCGAATGAAAACCAATCACGGAAAAGTTAATGTTCATATCATTGAGCTATTTATTATAATCTGGGATCACTCATTGTAATGTTGTCATAGATAATCTTTATTGGACAACATGGAGTCCTAATTATGGATTTGGAGCAATTATGGAAAATACGAACTATCTGAGACCCAAAGCAAGTGATCGAAGTGGCTATGAAGTTTCTATCCATGAGGACCAAGGGGGTCCAATCGTTTATTTTACTTTTCAACATTTCCAAAATTTTTCCAATTAATAATTGTTGATAAAATATAAGAAAACATCAGGTCGAATATAATAAAAACATCCATAATATCACATTTCCAAAATTTAAAAAGGTCTAGTTTTAGAAATTTTCAAAATTTAGATAAATTTGTCTCTCGACTTTTCTAATTACCAAATACCCTTTCGATTCAAAGTCAACTTTTCTGGTTTTTCATTAAATGTGGACGAGTCAGTTTTGGCAAAAAAAAAATGGATTTATCGATTTTCCAAAAATCAAATTATCGAATCTGAAAATTGCAAAAAGATGACTTTGAATTTTTATTAGCAACAGATCGATTGGCCGATATGCCGATTTTCGAGTTTGCATTCAAACACACAACAAAAATGCTCTCCAAAAATTTTCACGGAGTTGATGTCGACTATTACTAACGATTCATCAATTTATCATAGTTTTTAAAATCAAATTTTTTTATACCCTCCACCATAGGATGGGGGATATATTAACTTTGTCATTCCGTTTGTAACACATCGAAATATTGCTCTAAGACCCCATAAAGTATATATATTCTGGGTCGTGGTGAAATTCTGAGTCGATCTGAGCAAGTCCGTCCGTCCGTCCGAACAAATTAAGCTATCGACTTGAAACTTGGCACAAGTAGTTGTTATTGATGTAGGTCGGATGGTGTTGCAAATGGGCCATATCGGTCCACTTTTACGTATAGCCCCCATATAAACGGACCCCAAAATTTTGCTTGCGAGGCCTCTAAGAGAAGCAAATTTCGGCTGAAATTTGGTACATGGTGTTAGTATATGGTCTCTAACAACCATGCAAAAATTGGTCCACATCGGTCCATAATTATATATAGCCCCCATATAAACCGATCCCCCGATTTGGCTTGCGAGGCCGCTAAGAGAAGCAAATTTCATCCTATCCGGCTGAAATTTGGTACGTGATGTTAGTATATGGTCTCCAACATCCATGCAAAAAGTGGTCCACATCGGTCCATAATTATATATAGCCCCCATATAAACCGATCACCAGATTTGGCCTTCAGAGCCTCTTGGAAGACCAAAATTCATCTGATTCAGTTGAAATTTGGTACGTGGTGTTAATATATGGCTTCAAACTCCCATGCAAAAATTGGTCGACATCGGTCCATAATTATATATAGGCCCCATATAAACCGAGACCCAGATTTGATCTCCAGAGCCCCTTGGAAGAGCAAAATTCTTCCCATTCGGTTGAAATTTGGTACGTGATGTTAGTATATGGTATCCAACAACCATGCAGGAATTGGTTCCTATCAGTCCATAATTATATATAGCTCCCATATCAACCGATCCCCAGATTTGACCTCCGGTGCCTTTTGGATAAGCAAAATTCATCCGATCTGGGTGAAATTTGGTACGTGGTGGTAGTATATGATATTTAACAACCATGCCAAAAGTGGTCCATATCAGTCCATAATCATATATAGTCCCCATATAATCCGATAAGCTTTCGTTGATATATCGAAAGTCTTTGTGTCAAAACAGAAAGTAAAATGTTCTTACATCTAAAAACCGATTTAATGTACTCAAACATCTTATTTTGATTTTAAAGGAATAAAATGGAGAAAATGAGAAAAATTACATACACTGAGATGATCAAAATTAATATTAAATTAAGAGTTTAAAATGTATACCCAGCAAAAAAAATGGGAAGTTCTTCCATATAATATATATATATATATATATATATATATATATATATATATATATATATATATATATATATATATATATATATATATATATATATATATATATATATATATATATATATATATATATATATATATATATATATATATATATATATTATATATATATATATATATATATATATATATATATATATATATATATATATATATATATATATATATATATATATATATATATATATATATATATATATTTATATATATATTTTTTTTTTCTGAATTCTGAATCGATCTAAGCATGTCCGTCCGTCTGTTGAAATCACCCTAACATCCGAACGAAACAAGTTATCGACTTGAAACTTGTCAGAAGTAGTTGTTATTGATGTAGGTCGGATGGTATTGCATATGGGCCACATAAACGGACCCTCAGATTTGGCTCCAAGAGAAGCTAATTTCATATGCTCCGGCAGAAATTTTGTATATGGTGTTAGTATATGGTCTCTAACAACCATGCAAAAATTGGTTCACATAATCCCCCATATAAACCGATCCCAAGATTTGGCTTGCGGAGCCTCATGGATGAGCAAAATTCATCCGATTCGGTTGAAATTTTGTACGTGGTGTTAGTATGTGGTCTATAATAACCATGTAGGAATTGGTCCATATTGGTCCACAATTATATGTATCCCCCATATAAACCGATCCCTAGATTAGACCTCCGGAGCCCCTTGGAAGAGCCAAATTTACTCGATCCGGTTGAAATTTAGTACGTGGTGTTAGTATATGGTCTCTAACAACCATGCAAAAATTGGTCCATACCGGTCTTAATTATATATAAACCCCATTTAAACCGATCCCCAGATTTGACTTCCGGAGATCTTGGAGGACCAAATTTCGCCCGATCCGGTTAAAGTTTGGTATGTTACGTGGTGAAATTTGGTACATTGCGCTAGTATATGGCCGCTAAAAACCAAGCCAAAATTTGTCCATATCGATATATAGTTATATATAGCCGATCCCCAAAAATAATCTACCAAAATTTTATTTCTATAGAAAATTTTATCAAGATTTTATTTCTATAGAAAATTTTGTCAAAATTTTATTTCTATAGAAAATTTTGTCAAAATTTTATTTCTTTAGAAGATTTTGTCAAAATTTTATTTCTATAGAAAATTTTGTCAAAATTTTATTTCTATAGAAAGCTTTGCCAAAATTTTATTTCTATAGAAAGCTTTGTCAAATTTTATTTCTAGAGAAAATTTTTTCAAAATTTTATTTCTATAGAAAATTTTTTTCAAGATTTTATTTCTATAGAAAATTTTGCCAAAATTTTATTTCTATAGAAAATTTTGTCAAACTGAATTATATACGTATTTAATCGGCCTTTGTTTGTATAATATATACCCCGTATGGACTAACTTACAATTGAGAAGATGGTATTAAGAAGTTTTAAGATACCTTGCCTTCGGCAAGTGTTACCGCAACCCAAGTAATTCGATTGTGGATGAAATTCTTTAGTACAAGTTTCTATGCAATCCATGGTGGAGGGTACATAAGATTCGGCCCGGCTGAACTTACGGCCGTATAAACTAGTTTAAAACTCACTTTTTTCATATTTTTAATAAGAAATTTTAAATTAGTTTGTTTCAAAGAGGTTAAAAAGAGAGTAAGAAGTAATAAAAAGGTACACATTATTTTCATTTTGTCGAAAATTATTCTAAATCCATTCTAGAAAAATTGCGAATTTTTTAAAATTTTTAAGGTCAAACATTTTAGACTTTTATAAAAATTTTTTAATTGACAAAATTTCACAAAATCTTATAGTTCACATCCAAAACATTGAATTCGTACCATACCTTAAGAAGTGATGCCAATTCTGTGCAACGGCAGTTGAAATGGCGGACATCCGTCCTATGAAAAGCTTATGTTAAATTCATCGGTCAAACATTTTAGACTTTTATAAAAATTTTTTAATTGACAAAATTTCACAAAATCTTATAGTTCACATCCAAAACATTGAATTCGTACCATACCTTAAGAAGTGATGCCAATTCTGTGCAACGGCAGTTGAAATGCCGGACATCCGTCCTATGAAAAGCTTATGTTAAATTCATCGCTTCTGCGCCAATTTTTTGCCACTTCCGGATCCAAAAAGAACATTTTCACTACTTTTTTTGCGACGCTTTTATTGCTGGATATATAAAGCATTAGCAAAATAAATAACCAAAACCATTTTGAAATTGAAATAACATCAACCCCCGCAAGTTTGATATATCGACGAAAGTTCAAAATCGCTGACCCACTATGTCACTTCGAAAAATCCACGCTTTCCAAATTTAGCAGCCACTTTTACAAAAGAAATCCTAATAGCCGATTTAAAGGAAGAATTTCAGAAAACCGAAAATATTAATAATAAGTCAACATTTTGTTATTGGACACACTTAAACGTTTCCTATATTCGAAAAATGACAAATTTTAAATTTATTTTATAGGGTAATTGCTGTACTCCAAATATACTTTATTATCTTCCTTTTCCCCAAATTTCGGTTAAACATCCAAAGATTTTCTTTGTAAAGAGCTTAGCCCTTTCAGTCTTTGCCATCAAAAAATCAAGAACATTTACGAATACAAAATGCAATTAAAAAGGGATTATTTACAGAGCTCAGCATCAAAACAAAACCTTTGGCGGCCCTCACATCTACCTTCATCATCATCATTAACATTAACATCCTCATCTTATGATCAATCCTCTATCAGATTGATGGAATATATGATATCAATTTTTGACATGTGTAAGATGTTACATGTCAATCATCGGCTGATTGAGATCGAAGATATACATCCCTCAATGTATTTTTTTTATTGGATAATAAATCATTACATTGCAAAGGAGTATGGGGCTCATCTTAACAAAAAAAAGGAAAGACTCAAAATATATGAGGAATTCAATAACATAATAAATACATATTTTTTGGTAGACAAAAGAAATAGCGTAGGGTTATAAACCTATACGTTTTTTTATTAAATTTGGTTTTTATATAAAGAAAACAGAATTTATGTAGAAACATCCATTGAAATTTGCTTGGGGATTTTAAAGAGTTTCGGCATATGGATGCCTTTACAAAAATTATTGGTTTTAATTATGACAGAGTCAGCATTTTTATGTACTTGTTCCTATAGAAACGCGATTAAAAGAAATCCGTCTTTTTATTTATTTTATAAAATTTCCTATTGAGATAGTAGTACGATTAATAGTTAATCAAAAATTAACTATAACTACTAAAGCACTGTGGGATAAATTATACATTACTTTAAAATTTTTACCATATATGAAACTGATTTTTCTGATATTCCACAAAAGGAATGGCGAATTATTTGCTTCATTGCTTCATTGAAGTAAAAAACAAAATTGTTTAAGTAAAATTGTTATCCCTTTATTAAGACTTAATTGTATTTCTAGCCCATTAATTAACTCCATACACTGAAAAAAAAATGTCGTGAAGCTAAAGATTTCAAGTCCTTAAAATACGAATTGCTTAGCATAGAATCAAGTACGCAACCCCCAAATTCAAAAGAGAATTGTGTCTTAAAGGTATCCTTACATTAATACTCCATTTCATTGTCTCGGAATCAATACCAAAATCTTTAGTTCCAAAAACCAAATCTTTGGAACCGGGCATGCTTTTTCAGTGCACAAAAAAATGTCCATCCAAGACAATTAAACTGATGGTAATTTAATTTATATTTATTTATCAAGTAGTTCTAAATTTTCCACTTTCCAAAGTAATTTCTCTTATCCCAAGTATGTCTGAAAAATTTCATGAACTAAAGGTGTATGTACACTGAAAAAAATATTTACCTAATATGGAAGATTATGCAACTTAAATATTAGGACTCGAAATTACGCAAAATTCTTTAAAATAATGACATTTCAATTTAAAAACAAGTATATACGGCCGTAAGTTCGGCCAGGCCGAAGTTTATGTACCCTCCACCATGGATTGCGTAGAAACTTCTACTGAAGACTGTCACCCACAATCGAATTACTTGGGTTGCGGTAACACTTGCCGATGGCAAGGTATCTTAAAACTTCCTAACACCGTAATATACCACATAGTCCACATAGAAATAAAATTTTGACAAAATAAAATTTGGAAAAAATTTTCTATAGAAATAAAATTTGGAAAATTTTTTCTATAGAAATAAAATTTTGACAAAATTTTCTATAGAAATAACATTTTCACAAAATGTTCTATAGAAATAAAATGTTGACAAAATTTTCTATAGAAATAACATTTTGACAAAATTTTCTATAGAAATAACATTTTGACAATGTTGTCTATAAAAATAAAATTCTGGTAGATTATTTTTGGTTCGAGTGGCAACCATGATTATGAACCAATATGGACCAATTTTTGTGTGATTGGGGATCGGCTATATATAACTATCGACCGATATGGACCAATTTTGGCATGGTTATTAGCGGCCTTATACTAACACCACGTTGCAAATTTCAACCGGATCGGATGAATTTTGCTCCTCTAAGAGGCTCCGGAGGCCAAATCTGGGGATCGGCTTATATTGGGGCTATATATAATTATGGATCGATATGAACCAATTTTGGCATGGTTGTTAGACAATATACTTACACCACGTACCAAATTTCAATCGGATGGGTTGACTTTTGCTCCTCTAAGAGGCTCCGGAGGTCAAATCGGGGGATCGGTTTATATGGGAGGCTTTATATAATTATGTGCCGATGTGGATCAATTTTTGCATGGTCATTAGAGAACATATACGAACACCATGTACCAAATTTCAGCCGGATGGGATGAAATTTGCTTCTCTTAGAGGCTCCGCAAGCCAAATTGGGGGATCGGTTTATATGGGGGCTATATATAATTATGGACCGATGTGGACCAATTTTTGCATGGTTGTTAGAGACCATATACTAACACCATGTACCAAATTTCAGCCGGATCGGATGAAATTTAATTCTCTTAGAGGCTCCGCAAGCCAAATCGGGGGATCGGTTTATAAGGGGGCTATATCTAATTATGGACCGATGTGGACCAATTTTCGCGTGGTTGTTAGAGATCATATACTTACACCATGTAACAAATTTCAGCCGAATCGGGTGAAATTTGCTTCTCTTAGAGGGTCTGCAAGCCAAATATGAGGGTCCGTTTATATGGGGGCTATACGTAAAAGTGGACCGATATGGCCCATTTGCAATACCATTCGACCTACATCAATAGCAACTATTTGTGCCAAGTTTCAAGTCGATAACTTGTTTCGTTCGGAAGTTATCGTGATTTCAACAGACGGACATGCTCAGATCGACTCAGAATTTCACACGACCCAGAATGTACTTTATGGGGTCTTAGAGCAATATTTCGATGTGTTACAAACAGAATGACAAAGTTAATATACCCCCATCCTATGGTGGAGGGTATAAAAAAAGTTTATAATCCTTGCTTCAAAATTTTTTTGACAAAAATTTAGAACACAAATCTTGAAATTTCTCGTCTGTCTGCTAAAGTTGTATATCTGTGAAGTAAGGCATTTAAATTTAAAGAAATCGTTTTCAACCCAATTGACCTATTGTAGTTTTAAATTTAAGATAAAAACGCTTCAAATATAGGGTAAGACTTATTTTAAGGATTTGCATCTTTGGTTTAATGTTTTTTTTTTTAGCATTATGAATACTATCTATACTAATGATTTATTTTACTTTTAGTTATTTTTTCCTTTCCGTATATGGTAGTTATTAATTTTCCTTGTTCTTACAACGTAGTGTTGAAATATTTTCTTTTTTTCACAGAAAAAAAAATTTACTTGATATTAAAGATTACGCAACCTCAATTTTAGGATACGCAATTTACACACTACTAGGGACAAAATTCTTTAAAATAATGAAATGAAAGCTTATTATCTTTGCTTCAAAAATTTTTTCATTAAATTTAGGACACACATTTTGAAAATTTGCGTCCTTTCGTTAAAGTTGCATGACTTTAAAATCGCCCATAAATTAACTGAAATATTGAATCTTTAGATTTGATATAAAAACGATTCAAATATAGGCTAAGATTTATTTTGAGGGTTCAGCATCTTTGGGTTAAAGTGATTTTGAATTAAGAAAATATTTTTTTACTTCGAAATATCCGTCATAATTTGAATTTTTAAACTGGCATTTGTTTGTACGTGAATAACTTTATTAATATACCGGAAAAATAGAATAAAAATTCAATAAATGAGATCTGTATCCTAATTTTAATTTTATAGATCCTAGATTTAAAGCCACATAGGTCGGAAAAAAATTTCCTTATTTTAAAGCACCCGCATCTTTGGCTCGGAATCTATACCAAAATTCTTAAAGGAAGATTATAATCATTGGATCCAAATAAACTTTTTTTTTTTGAGTGTGTGCAGATAATGAACTTTTCTTAATTTACATAAATTTCCTTCATGACAACTGTCTTCGAAATCCATCCAAAATTAAGGCAATAACTTTTCGTGTAAAACTAGAACTAAAATCTCTACATGTCCCAGATTTGTTTCCCATACCGCAAAAGAATGAAACTGAAAACAAACTGAAAAACAAAAACTGTAGGAAGTTAATATGACCATATAATCAAATCTGTCTAAAAACCCCACCAGCATCATTTATACCGGATAATCAAAGACTGGCTGGTTGTGAGAAGGTATAATTGGGAGTGAGCGGCATGGATTGGTTTTTGCTAACAAACATTTGGCAGATCACCATTCCTCCCCACAAATCCCACAACAAGACACACACAAAAAAAAATCCCCTTTACCCTAAGTATACCATACACCATGGTGCAACCAATTATTCAGTCTGTAAAACATTTTGACAACTTCATTTGTAATAAAAACATTAAAAAATGAAAACGATTCAAATGCACGCGGCAACAATCACAATGTAGACAAACAGAAAATGCCACTGCTTCTTTGGGGTGAAATAAGATACCGAACCTCCTTATTTTATAGAAACAAATAAAGCAACTCACACACACACACACACAAATACTGACACAAAGATATTATTCCGACTGTAATTGAGGAATTTTTGAAGTGAGCTGAAAGCTAATGTATACTGAAAATAAATAAAATGCAATTTACTGCATTTAAACATGAAATTTAAATGTAGATAAAAAAATCACAAAACAAACATACAAACCAAGGTAGCTTAGCATAAACCATGGATTTTTTTTTAATAATAATTACTTTTTCAAAATGGTTTGGTGGAGCGACAGAGAGACAGGGTAGATTACAAGACTTTGAAAACCAGTAATCATTCTGGAAACTAAATAACAATTTTCACACAAATCCTTAACTTAAAACAAAGCCAAATAATGCCTTAACTCAGTCCAACAATGGCCATTAGGCTTTCGAAAAAAAATCTTCTATAAATTTCAAAAAACGAGTATAGAAACCCCCAAGAAACGGATAACCGCAATGTAATCACACTGCGTTTACACATTGATTATTAAAACGTATTCAAATAAAGAAACCAAGTTTATATGAGGCTTTAATTTAGATTTGAAATGTTAATAATAGAGATTAACCAACTTAATTTGGTTTTGTCTGAGCCACAACCATAAACCAAAGAGACTGACCACAAGAGTGTCGGTAAAATTAGCCTGTATCCATATAGTAACCCAGAAAACAATTTAAAGTGAAATATTCTCGAGGCATTAAAAATTTAAAATATTGATATAAATTTTGTAGTTTGTGAAATAATTTTAAAATTATGGAGTTTTTGTTTTTGAAAAATATTCAATTAATATTAAAATAATTTTTACTATAATTGCAACCTCTTATTTCAGGATCAGGCACTTTGTGGCACCACAGAGGGTGAACTTCTCTTCTATCAATCGAAACTTTAAGTTAATCAGAAAGGGACCTCGTTTTATAGGCCAGTCCGAAAGGCATATCACAACAAAAGTGATATAATAAAATAAACAAGTAAATAAGGCCGTACGTTTTTCCAGGCCGAATATTCAATGGATCTAATATAATACACCTAGACCTCGCTTTGCGTCGCAGATACGTTCAAAAAAAAAAAAAAAAAAAAACACGACGCAATGTGAATTATGAGTTTTTATGGCAAACCATCAAAAGATTGGACACAGTTACCAACGATAACAACGCAACTTCGAAAATCTAACGACGCAAAGTGAAAACTAGTACTAATTCAGCAGCGACGCAACTTTGAAACAACGCAAAACGAAACGAAGCAATGCGAGGTCTAGGTGTATTGGTTAATTGGTTGCCCATACTAAATCACGAAGATAACAGTGGCAAGGAGCCTTTTTTCTAAAAAAAAAGTGTCTATGAGCCTTTTTTATAAAAAAAAGTGTATATGAGCCTTTTTTCTATAAAAAAGTGTCCATGAGGCTTTTTTCTAGAAAAAGTGTTTGTGAGTTTTTTTTCAGAAAAAAGTTTCTGAGAGCCGTTTTCTAGGAAAAAGTGTATGCGAAACTTTTTTCTAGAAAAATGTGTATGTGAGGCTTTTTTTAGACAAAAGTGTCTGTGACTCTTAAGACTTGTTTCCTAGGAAAACATTGTATTTTTCGTAGGAAAAAAGTGTCTGTGACTTTTTTTAGAAAAAAGCGACTGTGAGCCTTTAAAAACATGTCTGTGAGACTTTTTTCTAGAAAACAGTGTTTGTGAGATTTTTTTAGACAAAGTGTCTGTGAGACGTTTTTTAGCAACAAAGTATATGTGAGACTTTTTCTAAAAAAAAAAGTGTATGTTTGTCGTTTTTCTAGAAAAAAAGTGTTTGCGAAGCTAATTTCTCGAAAAAAGTGTATCCGAACCTTCTTTCTAGGAAGAATGTATGCGAGGCTGCTTTCTAGAAAAAATTGTTTGTGAGCCTTTTTTCTAGAAAAAACTATCTGTGATACTTTTTTTAGACAAAAGTATCTGTGAGACTTTTTTAGATAAAAGTCTTTGTGAGATTTTTTTAGGCAAAAATGCCTATAAGACTTGTTTCCAAAAAAAGTGTATTTTTCCTAGAAAAAGGTGTCTGTGACTTTTTTTAGAAAAAAGTGTGTGTGACTTTTGTTAGAAAAAAGTGTCTGTGACTTTTTTTAAAAAAATGTGCCTGGGACTTTTTTTTAGAAAAAGTGTCTGTTTCCTAGGAAAACATTGTATTTTTCGTAGGAAAAAAGTGTCTGTGACTTTTTTTAGAAAAAAGCGACTGTGAGCCTTTAAAAACATGTCTGTGAGACTTTTTTCTAGAAAACAGTGTTTGTGAGATTTTTTTTAGACAAAGTGTCTGTGAGACGTTTTTTAGCAACAAAGTATATGTGAGACTTTTTCTAAAAAAAAAAGTGTATGTTTGTCGTTTTTCTAGAAAAAAAGTGTTTGCGAAGCTAATTTCTCGAAAAAAGTGTATCCGAACCTTCTTTCTAGGAAGAATGTATGCGAGGCTGCTTTCTAGAAAAAATTGTTTGTGAGCCTTTTTTCTAGAAAAAACTATCTGTGATACTTTTTTTAGACAAAAGTATCTGTGAGACTTTTTTAGATAAAAGTCTTTGTGAGATTTTTTTAGGCAAAAATGCCTATAAGACTTGTTTCCAAAAAAAGTGTATTTTTCCTAGAAAAAGGTGTCTGTGACTTTTTTTAGAAAAAAGTGTGTGTGACTTTTGTTAGAAAAAAGTGTCTGTGACTTTTTTTAGAAAAATGTGCCTGGGACTTTTTTTTAGAAAAAGTGTCTGTTTCCTAGGAAAACATTGTATTTTTCGTAGGAAAAAAGTGTCTGTGACTTTTTTTAGAAAAAAGCGACTGTGAGCCTTTAAAAACATGTCTGTGAGACTTTTTTCTAGAAAACAGTGTTTGTGAGATTTTTTTTAGACAAAGTGTCTGTGAGACGTTTTTTAGCAACAAAGTATATGTGAGACTTTTTCTAAAAAAAAAAAGTGTATGTTTGTCGTTTTTCTAGAAAAAAAGTGTTTGCGAAGCTAATTTCTCGAAAAAAGTGTATCCGAACCTTCTTTCTAGGAAGAATGTATGCGAGGCTGCTTTCTAGAAAAAATTGTTTGTGAGCCTTTTTTCTAGAAAAAACTATCTGTGATACTTTTTTTAGACAAAAGTATCTGTGAGACTTTTTTAGATAAAAGTCTTTGTGAGATTTTTTTAGGCAAAAATGCCTATAAGACTTGTTTCCAAAAAAAGTGTATTTTTCCTAGAAAAAGGTGTCTGTGACTTTTTTTAGAAAAAAGTGTGTGTGACTTTTGTTAGAAAAAAGTGTCTGTGACTTTTTTTAGAAAAATGTGCCTGGGACTTTTTTTTAGAAAAAGTGTCTGTGAGCCTTTTAAAAACGTGCCTATGAGTCTTTTATCTAGAAAAAAGTGTTTGTGAGATTTTTTAGAAACAATGTCTTTGCGACGCTTTATTATCAAAAGTACCTGTGAGACCTTTTTAGCAACAAAAAAGTGTCTGCGAACCTATTTTCTCGAAAAAAGTGTATGCGAAACTTTTCTCTAGGAAAAATGTAAGCGAGGCTGTTTTCTAGTGTTTGTGAGCCTTTTTTCTAGAAAAAAACTGTCTGTGATACTTTTTTAGACAAAAGTCTTTGTGAGACTTTTTTTAGGCAAAAATGCCTGTAAGACTTGTTTCCTAGGAAAAAAGGGTATTTTTCGTAGAAAATTGTGTCTGTGACTTTTTTTAGAAAAAAGCGTCTGTGAGCCTTTTAAAAACGTGTCTGTAAGACTTTTTTCTAGAAAACAGTGTTTGTGAGATTTTTTTAGAAAATGTGTTTGTGAGACGTTTTTTAGCAACAAAGTGTATGTGAGACTTTTTCTAGAAAAAAGTGTCAGCGGAGCTATTTTCTCGAAAAAAGTGTATCCGAACCTTTTTTCTGGTAAGAATGTATGCGAGGCTAGAAAAAAGTGTTTGTGAGCCTTTTTTCTAGAAAAAACTGTCTGTTATTCAAAAGTATCTGTGGGACTTTTTTAGACAAAAGTCTTTGTGAGACTTTTTTAGGCAAAAATGCCTGTAAGACTTGTTTCCTAGGAAAAAAGTGTATTTTTTCCTAGAAAAAAGTGAATGTGACTTTTTTTTAGAAAAAAGTGCCTGTGACTTTTTTAGAAAAAGTGCCTGTGACTTTTTTAGAAAAAGTGCCTGTGACTTTTTCTTTTAGAAAAAAGTATATGTGAGCCTTTTAAAAACGTGCCTGTTAGTCTTTTATCTAGAAAAAAGTGTTTTTTTTTTTAGAAAAAATGTCTGTGAGACGTTTTATTATCAAAAGTACCTGTGAGACCTTTTTAGCAACAAAAAAGTATCTTCGAAAAAAGTGTTTGTGAGCCTTTTTTCTAGAAAAAACTGTCTGTGATACTTTTTTTAGACAAAAGTATCTATGATATTTTTTTAGACAAAAGTGTTTGTGAGACTTTTTTAGGCAAAAATGCCTGTAAGACTTGTTTCCTAGGAAACAAAAGTGTATTTCTCATAGAAAAAAGTGGCTGTGAGATTTTTTCGAGAAAAAAGTGTCTGTGAGTCTTTTTTTCTACAAAAAAGTGTCTGAGATTTTTTTTTTTTTTTTTTTTTTTTTTTTTTTTTTGAAAAAATGTCTTTGAGAATTTTTTCGAAGGAAAGATGTCTATTAGATTGTTTTTAGAAAAATGTGTCTGTGAGGATTTTTGTAAAAAGTGTCTACGAAATTTTTTTCTAGAAAAAGAAAACTGTCAGGCTTTTGTTGGAAAAAAGTGTCTATGGAGATTTTTCTTAGAAAAAGATATATGTGAGACTTTTCTTAGAGAAAAGTGTCTGTGAGACTTTTTTAAAAATGTTCTAGATATGGAGACTACAGCAGAGTTTGGATTTACAAGAACCATTTTTTAAGAATTGGAGACATTTAATTTAAGCGTACAAGGATATCCGTTAAAATAAAGCCTTTAATACGATTTGAAATTTAAATTCTGCAGATTTTTACTTCAGTACCCAAATGAGCACGAGAAGTAAAATCAGGAAGTTTTACTTCTAGTTGATCAGTGCACCCTCTAACCCCTTAATATGTTAAATCGAGAGATCGGTGTATATGAGGGCTATATCAAACACTTACAAATACAACCCAAATTTTACATATTTTTTTTACAAACACAAATACATATAGGTTTCCAATTTCTAGATGCCCAAGAAACCAAAGAAACGGTTTACATGAGGGCTATATTAAAATCTAAGCCCATATAGCCCTTCTCCGAATTTTACCTGCTTGTAGACAAAACAAACTAAATTCCAAATTTTAGAACGATAGCTCCAATATTGAAACCTTTTGAGTTATTAGAACATGCAGAAAGAGTATTTCGTGAGATCGTGGTTACATATATTGCTGGAAGAACAATATCTAACTTCGAATTTATTTGGGTGATGTTTTGTCCCAAACTATAATCAGACCCTCGGGCGAAATGATAAAAATTCGATCTCAAGAAAAACAACCAATACTGATAGATGAATAGACGGTTAGGTCTATATCATCCCCCAAGTCTGTGCGATATTCGTCTCTATATGAAAGGCTTAGAAGCAAAGTGTCTGGAAGATAGATTTCAGTTCTTTTTTATACCACAATCACATGGTGTGTTACGGTATAAATTATTATTGCTAGATTTTTTTTTTTTTGATTTCTTCAAACACATTATTAGCCATAATAATAATCATGCAAAGAAATAACTTTATTTAAATGTGTTGAGAAACAACGAAAATTCCAAAAATATATATGTTTTTGTATAAGACGTAAGTTTTTTTGTTAGATATTTTTCATTGCTCCATTGATGCTAATCCAACAAAGCGAAGCTGAGAAAACCCATACAAAATTTTGTAAATTTTTAGACCACTCGAACACATAAGACATGAATGGACTTCAAAGTTGACGACAACAACAACAGCAGCACCATACATTTTGAGGAATTTTAATTGAAAAAATAAAAACCAAGAAACAAAATATCTATGTAAACCTCTGAGTAATAACAAAAAATTGCTGATACGTGGTCAGCGGGTAAAAGTCAAAACATAAGTCAAGTATTGTACAAGAATATGAATTTTAAGAATTTCCTTCTATATTATTTTAGATGAAGTTAAGTTTTGTTTTTGCTAGATATGCCACAAAAAAAAACAAAAAAAAAACTATGGAGCATTGCCTTTTGTAGTTGTTTCAGTATGAGTCTTCACAACGTCTAACAATTTTAACAAAACATTCAATTAAGCTGTTAACTAAAAAAAAAAAAATCAAAATGTTAATTATGTCCATTTAAATTTTGGAATGGAATTAGTTAGTACACTTGAAAAATAGAAATAAAAAACATATAAACAAATTAACATTTCATTGGATTTCTGATTTGATATTTTCAAGTCAAAATTAAATCGGAAAAAAATAATTTAGAAAAAGCTGATTTTGCTCCCTTAAGTTCCATTTATAAAGGCCGTGGCATAATATATAGGCGAGAGGTATCATATTAAACTACTCGATACTTCGGTAGCTGTTACATTTGGAGCTTTTAATCAATGACATTTGACAGAAAACGTCATTACTAAATTTTTAACTATAAGCTTAGCCATGGAGTTGATATTATTAAAATTACAACAAAAAATGGTGAATATCTTGCAGTCACAAAATCATAAAAATTAAGTCCCAAAACAAACAAAAAAAAAACAAAACAAATATAATGAAAATCATGCTATCACTTGCAAAACTATCAGATCTAAGGATAGAAAAATCAAAGACTTATTATTGACTATTTATGGGAGCCACAGTGGTGGAATGGTTAACATGCCCGCCTTGCATACACAAGGTCGGGGCTTCGATTCCTGCTTCGACCGAACACCAAAAAATTTTTCAACGGTGGATTATCCCACCTCAGTAATGCTGGTGACATTTCTGAAGGTCTCAAAGCTTCTCTAAGTGGTTTGATTGCAAAGTGGAACGCCGTTCGGACTCGGCTATAAAAAGGAGGTCCCTTGTCATTGAGCTTAACATGGAATCGGGCAGCACTCAGTGATAAGAGAGAAGTTCACCAATGTGGTATCACAATGGACTGAATAGTCTAATATTTTCCAATTTTTTTTTTTGGAAAATTGGAAAAACGACTTTCTATAATTACTTAAAACAAGTGTCTGTGGTTTTTGTTTAGTTTTAGAAAAAAGTGTAAGATTTAAAAATGTTTGTGAGCCTTTTTTGTTTAGAAAGAAAGTGTCTGTGAGACTTATTTAAGAAAAAAATGTCGTTGAGACTTTTTTTAGAAAAAAGTGTCTGTGAGACTTTTTTTAGAAAAATGTGTCTGTGAGACTTTTTTTAGAAACAAGTGTCTGTGAAACCTTTTTTAGAAAAAAGTGTCTGGGAGACATTTTTTAGAAAAACATGTCTGGAAAACTTTTTTTTAGGAAAAAGTGTTTGTGAGACTTTTTTAGAAAAAAGTGTCCGTGGGACTTTTTTAGAAAAAAGTGTCTGTGGGACTTTTTTTAGAAATAAGTGTCTGTGATACTTTTTTTTAGAAAAAAGTGTCTGTGATACTTTTCTTTAGAAAAAAGTGTCTGTGATACTTTTTTTAGAAAAAAGTGTCTGTGATACTTTTCTTTAGAAAAAAGTGTCTGTGATACTTTTTTTAGAAAAAAGTGTCTGTGAGAATTTTTTTAGAAAAAAGTGTCTGTGAGACTTTTTTAGAAAAAATATCTGTGAGACTTTAAAAAAAAAAAGTTTATGCGGGACTTTTTTAGAAAAAAGTATCTGTGAGACTTTTTTTGAAAAAAGTATCTGTAAAATTTTTTTTGAAAAAAGTAACTGTGAGATTTTTCTTTAGAAAAAAGTGCCTATGAGAATTTTTTAGGAAAAAGTGTCTATGAGACTTTTTTTAGAAAAAAGTGTCTGTGAGATTTTTTTGTTGACAAAAGTGACTGTGAGACTTTTTTTTAGAAAAAAGTGTCTGTGAGACTTTTTTTTAGAAAAAAGTGTCTATGAGACTTTTTTTTTAGAAAAAAGTGTCTGTGAGATTTTTTTGTTGAAAAAAGTGTCTGTGAGACTTTTTTTTCGAAAAAAGTGTTTGTGAGACTTTTTTTTAGAAAAAAGTGTCTGTGAGACTTTTTTTTGAAAAAAGTGTCTGTGCGACTTTTTTGGAAAACAAGTGTATGTGAGGCCTTCTTCGAAAAAGTGTCCTTAAGGATTTTTTTGCAAAAAGTCTATCTGTGAATTTTCTAAATTTTTTATAATTTTTTTTCGAAATTTTCCAGCGCCCAATGAAGTTTTCCTTTTTTTAAATAAAACAGTTTTCTTTATTCTGCATGTGAGGCTTGTTTAGAAGAAAGTGTACGTGAAGTTTTTCTTTGAAGAAAAGGTATGTGAGGCTTTTTTAGAGGAAAGTGTCTGCGACTCTTTTTTAGATAAAAGACTTTTTTTTTTGTTTTTTAGGAAAAAGTGTATGTGAGGCCTTTTTATAGAAAAACTGTCTATTAAGCATTTCGTTAGAAAGATGTGTCTGTGATGCGTTTTACTAAACAAAGTGTCTGTGAGGCTTTTTTTTCTAAAACAAGTATCTATGAGTCTTTTTTCTAGAAAAATGTTAATGTGGTTTTTTTTTTTCTTGAAAAAGACATTTAATCTTTGATTATATTTAATTAATATAATATAAAAATATTAAATATATTATATATTGAGTTATTAATTAAATATAATAAAATTTAATATAATTAAGTGAACATTTTATTTTACGAAATTAACATATTATGTCTTCAATAAATTTCAGATTTAAACCACCATTCGTTTTTTGTCAGTGTTTCATTGTTGATTATAGTATTATATAACCTTTTCTACTTCAGTATTATCATGATAATAATTTCTTGGTATTCTTCTACTCTTACAGGTGTCAGCTAATGACCCGGATTGTGGTGTTAATGCTATGGTAACCTATACCATGGGTTCAACATCAAAAGCCATTAGCGAGTTTGAGGTACGCTCATCATCTGGTGAAATATGTATAGCGGGCGATTTGGATTATGAAAGGAAGAATGTATACGAATTTCCGGTAGTGGCCACAGATAGAGGTAAGATTAAGAGCCAGAAAACACAAACAAAAATAAAATAAAACCAATGGCTTATGGGTTTTCCCTTTTCCATCTTTATTTTAGGTGGCCTCAGCACAACGGCCATAATTAAAATCCAACTAAGCGACATCAATGACAATCGACCCACATTCTATCCATCACAATATAAAGTCTCATTGCGTGAATCATCAGCTACAAGCTCATCATCCACATCATCATCGTCGTCGCCGTTGTCATCGTCGACAAACAATGTCCAGACATCGATTGTCACCGTTACAGCTACCGATCCGGATTCAGGACGTTTTGGTGCGCTAACCTATCGCATTGTTGGCGGCAATGATGCCAGTGCCTTTCGCATTGATCGTGCAACGGGTGAAATTTTTGTAAATCGCCCCAATCTGTTATCGACGCGCACGCAATCGCAACATGTGTTGAATGTATCGGCCAGCGATGGTGGCGGATTGAGAACACAACACGATGCTTTAGTATATGCGAACATAATTGATGCCACGCAAAGACCACCAATATTTGAGAAATTACGTTATAATTTTTACGTAAAGGAGGATGTTATGCGTGGCACAGTCGTGGGCACCATACAGGCCAGCAGTACTGATGCAGGTGAGTAATGACCTGAAAGTGATGAATTTATGTAGGATTGTGTGAAGTTGGAAAATTGTGAATGTGAAAAACCAAGCGGGGGAATAAGATGCACATCATCATCATGGATAAAAATAAAAACTTAGGCATGACTGTAGAAATCTTTAATAATTTGAGGAGCAGACTAGAAACTGTTATATAAGAACACAATATTTTTTTCAGCGAAATATAACAAAATGATAGGGATAAAAGTTAGACCTGGCCGATCCTAATGTACCCATCACCATGGATTGCATTCAAAATTCTACTAAAGGTACTCGCATTACTGAACCGTAATTAAGAATCGGTGTCTACCAATTTTTGTGTGGTTATTAGAGGACAAATTGGGATGTCCTGTGATGAATTTCAAGTAGATCTAATGAAAAACTGTTTTCTCAGAAGAACAAATAAGTCAAATTAAGGATCAGCTATAGCAAAGCTTTATTTAGCTGTAGAGCATTATGGAAATTCAAAACAAGTAAAGAATATCTAAAGTCGAGCGGGTCCAACTATATATTTCTCAAATTCTTCAATATTAATTCTACTCCCTGTGCAACATTTCACGGAAAACGGAGTAAAACTGTGTCCTTGTTGTCATATGTGTTAATATCGGGCGATATGTGGGTAGATATATATGGCAGCTATATAAAAATCTAAGCCGATTTCGTCCAAAATAATTTGGGTCTTATTCTGACTTAAATTACATACATGTGCCAAATATGAAGTCAATTGGATAAAATCTGCGATTTAGACTTTTTGATTACTAAAATGTGTTCACAGAGAGACGGGCCGACGGACATGGCTAGATTGACTCAGGAGCACGGTTGCCCCAAATGGTAGAATTCTACCAAAAATTTTAGATTTTTTAATGTTTGGTAGATTGGTAGAATGTTTTATGTGTGGTATATTTTGCAAAATAATCCTCTCTAACTAAGAGATATAGAAATAAAATTTTAACAAATTTTTCTATAGAAAAAAATTTTTAACAAAATTTTAATAAAATTTACTAATGAAATACAATTTTGACAAAATCTTCTATAAAAGTAAAATTTTAAAATTTTTCTATAGAAATAAAATTTTGACAAAATTTTCTATAAAAATAAAATTTTGATAAAATTTTCTATAGAAATACAAGTTTAATAAGATTAACTAAAGAAATAAAATTTTGACAAAATTTTCTATAGAAATAAAATTTTGGCAAAATTTTCTATAGAAATACAAGTTTAATAAAATTTACTAAAGAAATAAAATTTTGACAAAATTCTCTATCGCATAAAATTTTGACAAAATTTTATATAGAAATAAGATTTTGACAAAATTTTCTATAGAAATAAAATTTTCGCAAAATTGTCCATAGAAATAAAATTTTGACAAAATTTTCCATAGAAATTTTGACAAAATTTTCTATAGAAATAAATTTTGGTAAAATTTTCTATAGTAATACAAGTTTAATAAAATTTACTAAAGAAATAAAATTTTGGCAAAATTTTCTATAGAAATAAGATTTCGACAACATTTTCTATAGAAATAAAATTTTGAAAAAATTTTCTATAGAAATAAGATTTTGACAAAATTTTTTATAGAAATAAAATTTTGACAAAATTTTCTATAGAAATAAGATTTTGACAAAATTTTCTATAGAAATAAAATGTTGGCAAAATTTTTTATAGAAATACAAGTTTAATAAAATTTTCTATAGAAATAAAATTTTGAGAAAATTTTCTATAGAAATAAAATATTGACAAAATTTTCTATATCATAAAATTTCGACAAAATTTTCTATAGAAATAAAATTTTGACAAAATTTTCCATAGAAATGCAAATTTGAAAAAATTTGCTAAAGAAATAAAATTTTGACAAAATTTCCTATCGCAAAAAATGTTGGCAAAATTTTCTATAGAAATACAAGTTTAATAAGATTAACTAAAGAAATAAAATTTTGACAAAATTTTCTATAGCATAAAATTTTGAGAAAATTTTCTATAGAAATAAGATTTTGACAAAATTTTCCATAGAAATACAAGTTTGAGAAAATTTGCTAAGGAAATAAAATTTTAACAAAATTTCCAATAGAAATAAAATTTTGGCAAAAGTTTCTATAGAAAAAAAATTTTGGCAAAATTTTCTATAAAAATAAAATTTTGGCAAAATTTTCTATAGAAATAAAATTTTGGCAAAATTTTCTATAGAAATACAAGTTTAATAAAATTTACTAAAAAAATAAAATTTTGACAAAATTTTCTATAGAAATAAAATTTTGACAAAGTTTTCTATAGAAATAAGATTTTGACAAAATTTTCCATAGAAATAAAATTTTCGCAAAATTTTCTATAGAAATACAAGTTTAATAAAATTTTCTAAAGAAATACAATTTTGACAAAATTTTCTATAAAATTAAAATTTTGAAAATTTTTCTATAGAAATAAAATTTTGACAAAATTTTCTATAAAATTAAAATTTTGAAAATTTTTCTATAGAAATAAAATTTTGACAAGATTTTCAATAGAAACAAAATTTTGACAAAATTTTCTATAGAAATAAAATTTTGACAAAATTTTCTATAGAAATACAAGTTTAATAACATTTACTAACGAAATAAAATTTCGACAAAATTTTCTATAGAAATAAGATTTTGACAAAATTTTCTATAGAAATAAAATTTTAACAAAATTTTCTATAGAAATAAAATATTGACAAAATTTTCTATAGCATAAAATTTTGACAAAATTTTATGCTATAGAAATACGATTTTAACAAAATTTTCCATAGAAATAAGATCTTGACAAAATTTTCTAAAGAAATACAAGTTTGAGAAAATTTGCTAAAGAAATAAAATTTTGGCAAAATTTTATATAGAAATACAAGTTTAATAAATTTTACTAAAGAAATAAAATTTTGACAAAATTTTCTATAGAAATAAAATTTTGACAAAATTTTTCTATAGAAATACAATTTTGACAAAATTTTCTATAGAAATAACATGTGCATTAAATTATAACATGTGCAAACATGTGCATTAACTTATAATACACTAGAGCCACCGTGGTGCAATGGTTAGCATGCCCGCCTTGCATACACAAGGTCGTGGGTTCGATTCGTGCTTCGACCGAACACCAAAAAGTTTTTCAGCGGTGGATTATCCCACCTCAGTAAGGCTGGTGACATTTCTGAGGGTTTCGAAGCTTCTCTACGTGGTTTCACTGCAATATGGAACGCCGTTCGGACTCGGCTATAAAAAGGAGGTCCCTTGTCATTGAGCTTAACATGGAATCGGGCAGCATTCAGTGATAAGAGAGAAGTTCACCAATGTGCTATCACAATGGACTGAATAGTCTAAGTGAGCCCGATACATCGGGCTGCCACCTAACCTAACCTAACTTATAATACCCCGTTCCATAGAGAAGTTTAGGGTATAAATAAAATTCAAGATGCTCAAAAAATGAAACCTGGGGATCGACCTACATAAAATTGGGGTTATATATTATTATACACATGTATGAACGGAGTTTACTTTGGTTGGTAGAAGATGTATACCACACTTTGCCCTATTTTAAAGATTTTGTTTTTACTCTTATGAGTTTTGTAGTGATGGCGAATCAAAGAAACGGAAAATAGCACTAAACATACAATTATGATGCAATTCCCATTTAAATTTGAATTTTGTGTACTTGATGCTAGGAATTAAATTTGAATTTATTAAAATATATTTACTATTTTTATATTTTAATCTCAGATCAATATTTTTTTGCTACACTGAAAAAAATATTGTCGTGATGCCAAAGGTTTCAGGTCCTTAATATGCAAATGCAAATTTTGCTTAGATGCATTCCTCTAATATAAAGATTTTGTCCTTGTCCAAAAGTCGATAAACTTTTCAATGAAGCCGTATTGTCCTTATAATTAAGTGAGTTGACTTAAAAACGGGTATCATGACATGAAAGAAAAAAATTTTGGGCCAAGGTCAACTTGGCTTTAATAATTCAGAAAAATTCTTTAAAATTAAAGAAATTGTCTTTAAATTTGTCGTCTTTTTGCATCTTGACTACAAAGCAAAAAATCAATCAAATGTAGGACATGTTTTTCAACACTTTATTTTAAAGACGTTATTTTACTTTAAACATAGCATAATTTCTACTAGAAGTCGAATCAGAATTTGGAAAATAAAGCTGTCGTTAACTCGTTTTGAAAGGACTTTTATAACATATGAAGAAAAAAATGCAGAAAAAACAAAAACTAAAATTTGTTTCCTAGAAGCAAGTACACAAAAACCAAATTTTAAAGAGAATTGTGTTTTAAAAGTATCCTTAATTTTATTCTCCACTTCTTTGGATCGGAATCAATACCAAAATTTTTATAGTAAAGACAAAATCTTTGAAAACGGGCATGCTTTTTTTTCAGTGTAGGTTTCAATATAGTGGGGACGATTTTGTAAAATTCCACAAAGCAATTTCCATTTCTGAAAGTTTCCTTTCAAATCATTTAAATCAGAAATAAAAATCGAAATGTTTTTTATTTATCGAAAAATAATTTTGCCGCGTCTAATAGGACTGACAGCAATTCCAAAGATTTTTAAATCTTAAATAAAATCTAAAATAATTTGTTGGCCACAGCTGAATGAAAGCACCATTATAGTCTTTTTCTGTTTCTTTATTCGTTAACCTTATTTCATAGTCCTCCATCTTACATTAAACCACATAATTCTCATACATTAGTTCATTTAAAGGATATACATTTAATACCATCTTTACGATATTTTCATAAAAATTCCCCACTCTACACTCAATATGGAAATAATATAAATAAAATTCTAAAAATCATCCATATAAATGGATCATTAAAGTTTTGAGAGAGAGAGAGCAAAACAAAATCTAATAAAGCATTGTCCAAACAATAGAATGAATTCACTGATTTTCAAAAGCATTACTGACACGAGACACTCAAGTGAACAACGGAAAAACAAGTAAATAAAATCAAATCAAAGGCATTTCAGCAATCGCTGCTATACAATACACTCTTTAAAGCTCCTACAGAAAATAAGGAAATGTTAGGGATTCTTTTACTTACCACAGAAATTCTTAAGCAAAAAAAAAAATCAATTTAAAGCAAATGAGCTCTTGAGTCAAACAAAATTATTTTGCATACAAAAAAAAAAAAAAAAAAACAGCTAAGCAAACGTTGATCTCTGCCATAGGCCTTTCGAAATTCACAAACTCATCATGATTGCATCCTGGTGATTGCTAAAGAAAACGAGTAATATACAAACATTGAGTGCAACAAAAATAGCAACTCACATTTTACTGATGTCTTTAAAGATTTCTGGCGAAAAAAAAAATTGTGAGCTGCATATGTTTTACAATTATATTCTAGGTTTATTTTTATGAATCATTCGAAAAAAAAAAAAATAAATTTGGAATCAAGTCAATGAAAAAATCGTTGGCAATGGGAAAGAGATAATTTTTATTATAGTTTTTGATCAAATTGATTCTTTTTATAGCTTCATTTTTTTCCAAAACAATTTGAAATATCGAAGATAATATGAAGACCAATTAATGAAGTAGTTTCTTCCAATAACGTAACGAACAATGATCAGAAATCAGTAAATCTCTCTAGGCAATATAATATTTTATCAATACAAATCAGAATATATATATTTAATTGGAATTAATTATTAAAATGTAATTTTTCATATTTGCGGACATTTTTCTTTCTCTTCCTCCCCTCAGTTAATCGTAATGCTGTCCATTATTCCATATATGCCGGTGACAACGAAGGCTACTTTTCCATAGATGAAAATTCTGGCAATATACGAGTAGCAAATTCATTGGATCGTGAAGTCAAAGGTCAAGTTATGCTCAATGTACAGGCCAGTATGAGCCATACATCCCATCAGGGTTACACACAGGTAAGTGACTTTCACAAAATGGGGAAATGGGCAAAGAAATACCAATTAAGAGACAATTTCTTTGAAACTTGTTTTTTTTTTTTGTTGTTTTTGACTAAATACCATATCCTCCTTCAATTTCTTTCGTCCCCTTCACCATTGGCAGGTCAATATTATAATCGAAGATGTTAATGACAATGCACCCGAATTCGAAACGAATATCATACGCATCTCGGTTCCAGAAAATTTCGATTTGGCCAAACCTTTGTATGCCGCTTATGCTAATGACAGGGATTCTGGTAAAAATGCTGAAATATCATATATATTGACAATGTTAACAACGACAGACACATTAAACAATGTCACGATGTCTTCCATGGTTGGCATTGGTGGTGGTGGTGCTGGAGCATCTTCTTTGACTTTGTCTTCTCAACAGAATAATGGTTTATCCTCGTTGATGCAACAACAGCCAGCCCAAGTCCAGAATAATCAAGCTTCTGTCTCAAAATCCTCCAGCCATGGTCATCAGACATCTGCATATGGCAATATAGCCTCTGGAGGTGGTAATGGTGGGATAGGTAATGCCAATACCAATACTGCTGCCGCTGCTGTTGGCTTGGGTTCTAAGTTACAAAATCTTTTTACTATCGATGCACGTTCAGGCCACCTAACATTGTCACGACACTTGGATTACGAAACTTCACAGAGACATACGTTAATTGTCACTGCCATGGACGCTGGGCAGCCACGTTTATCAAGCAATTTAACCATTGTCGTGGAAGTACAGGATGTCAATGATAATCCACCAGAATTTGAACGTAATGAGTACCATGTAAAAGTGTTGGAATCAATGCCAGTTAATTCACAGGTAAGCTAAAAAGACTTGTGTCTTTCTATATTTTTTCCTATAAACCAGAATAGACAAGACAATCGAAATGAGAATCAACTATTATATAAAGAAAATGTTTACTGTTGAAATAAAAGCACAATATTGGAAAACTGTCGAGTAAATGAAATAATTTCATTAAAAATAAAAATTTTTAGCAAATTAACAAGAACACTATTTATAAAACATTTATAAAAAGCATACTTAGGAATCTACCTTAAAAATCTATTTTCAAGTCATCAAAGATTTATTAGTTACACTATTTTTGGCTACTACTTTGATTTTGTATTTTTATAAAAATTATATTATTGTCTCGCTTGTAGAGTTAACAGTAAATATGATAAATGCCACGCTTTGAATGATTGTGCTAAACCACTATCTAACAAATGAGCAATTGACATAAAATAACAACATTAGAAAAACGTCTTATAGATTAAAAAAAAAACCAATATACATTTTTATCAAATTAGAGTTTTATGAAGATATTTTACAAAACAACAATATTTAAAAAAAATTCATAAAAATCGTTTTTAAAATCTGTTTTCAAACCAACCAACAATAATTGTTTTGTAAAAAAATTTTGGTGAACATTTATCATTATTATTATCATTTATTTATTTATTTTTTTATTTGTATAAAAAGTTACACGGCAATCGATTATTTTCTGGCTTGTAAGCCCTACTTTATATAAACTAATTTTAGAATGGACAGTAAATCTAAGGCATTTGAAAAATGGAGACCACAAGCAATCATCACAAAAAAAGCAATTTAAATAACAAAAAAAAAAATATTGGAAACATGTCGAGTATGTCCATTAAATATAAATTCTTATGAAAATTATTTGTACTGCACCTGGCGAAAACTGCTATGAAAAATATGGCCACAAACATTTTCATAACAAAGGATATGTTTGCATACACTCTGCAAAAAATTGGAAATGTTTCCTATATCATTACTTTTAACGAACATCCAAAAGGGGTCTTCTAGAAATGAACTTAACTTTCACTTCACAAGAAGTTTTTTGAGAGAATATATAAAAGTCTTTCCGAATAAATTTTAATTTTTCGCAATAAATTTAAATTTTCTGAATATTCCTGTATAAAAGCAGTGAGGACACAAAATAAAGAAAAATTAAAAAAAAAAAAACAAGTATATACGGCCTCCAAGAGGCTCCAAAACCAAATCTCGGGATCGGTTTATATGGAGGCTATATATGATTATGGACTGATATGGACCGTTCTTGGTATGGTTGTTAAATATCATATACTACCACCACGTACCAAATTTCAACCAGATCGGATGAATTTTGCTGTTCCAAGGGGCTCCGGAGGTCAAATCTGGGGATCGGTTTATATGGGGGTTATATATAATTATGGACCGATGTGGACCAATTTTTGCATGGTTGTTAGAGATCATATACCAACACCATGTACCAAATTTCAGCCGGATCGGATGAAATTTGCTTCTCTTAGAGGCTCGCAAGCCAAATCGGGGGATCTGTTTATATGGGGGCTATATGTAATTATGGACCGATGTAAACCAATTTTCGCATGGTTGTTAGAGACCATATACTAACACCATGTACCAAATTTCAACCGGATCGGATGAAATTTGCTTCTCTTAGAGGCTCGCAAGCCAAATCGGGGGATCAGTTTATATGGGGGCCATATGTAATTATGGACCGTGGTGAAATTCTGAGTCGATCTGAGCATGTCCGTCCGTCCGTCCGTCCGTCCGTCCGTCTGTTGAAATCACACTAACTTCCGAACGAAACAAGCTATCGACTTGAAACTTGGCACAAGTAGTTGTTATTGATGTAGGTCGGATGGTATTGCAAATGGGCCATATCGGTCCACATTTACGTATAGCCCCCATATAAACGGACACCCAAATTTGGCTTGCGATTGTACTAAGAGAAGCAAATTTCATCCGACCCGCTGAAATTTGGTACATGGTGTAAGTATATGGTCTCTAACAACCATGCAAAAATTGGTCCACATCGGTCCATAATTATATATAGCCCCCATATAAACCGATCCCCCGATTTGGCTTTCGGAGCCTCTAAGAGAAGCAAGTTTCATCCGATCCGGATGAAATTTGGTACATTGTGTTAGTATGTGGTCTCTAACAACCATGCAAAAATTGGTTCACATCGGTCCATAACTATATATAGCCCCCATATAAACCGATCCCCAGATTTGGCTTGCGGAGCCTCTAAGAGAAGAAAATTTCATCCGATCCGGCTAAAATTTGGAATATGGTGTTAGTATATGGTCTCTAACAACTATGCAAAAATTGGTCTACATCGGTCAATAATGATATATAGCCCCCATATAAACCGATCCCCAGATTTGGCTTGCGGAGCCTCTAAGAGAAGAAAATTTCATTCTATCCGGCTGAAATTTGGTACATGGTGTTAGTATATGGTCTGTAATGACCATGCAAAAATTGGTCCACATCGGTGCATAATTATATATAGCTCCATATAAACCGATCGCCAGATTTGACCTCCGGAGCCCCTTGGAAGACCAAAATTCATCACAATCACACAAAAATTGGTCCATATCAAGTTCATAATAGCCCCCAAAAAAGCGACCCCCATATTTCAATTCTGGCTCCCTACGTACCGTGCAAAAGTCCACATCGATTCGTAATTATTTGCAGACTTACATACCTTTTTGTCTAATATATACCACGTGTGGACTAACTCACAATTTAGAAAACGATTTAAGATACCACAACCTAAGGAATTCGATTGTGTATAACAGTCTTTCGTATAAGTTTCTACGCAATCTATGGTGGAGGGTACATAAGATTCGGCCTGGCCGAACTTACGGCCGTTTATACTTGTTCTGAGCCAATTTTGCACCACATCCGGCTACTTTTTATTACTCTTTATAGGGGTGAAGGGTATCCGTCTGTCTGTCCATTATAGTGACTCAATATTCTCAATATTCTCTCTCAATATTTGACACATATCCGTTTTTTTTTTGTCTGAATGCAGAAACCCCAAAACTTGTGCCATAGCCCATGCATATGTGTTTTGTTTTAATAGTCACTTATCTTTAGATTTTTGTTTAAATATATTATGATATATAATACGCTAAAATGTGATATACGATTTCCCGATTTAATTTTTTTAAATTTTTAGTACATGGAAATTAAAATTCCATTTTCCTTAAATCGTTTCATATAGATCGATTCCCGATCTTTGTGTCTTTACCACAGGAGACGTTATTTTCGATCGATTTTTTAAAATCTCTTTATGCGATGTAAATAGAGTGATAAAAACCCCGTTTGTATTGAAAGTTGGGTTTTCTCAGTTATAAAAAACCGGACCATTTTTTAAAGGCGGTGGGCGGTGTTTTAAAAATTAAATAACCGGCTTAACCGGTCCAACCGGGGTTTTCCCAAAAGTAGCAACAACGCTTAATTTAATATAAATGAAGGAAAAAATACTTCAACGTTGTAATGTAAAAATTAAATTCCAATTGCGGTAACAACACCGTAGATAAACATTAAAACGTTGGATTTTTTATTTTTTGTTTCCATTTTCATTTTGTGAATATTTCTGAAATGTTATATTAAAAACGTTGTTGAAGAGTCTCTACACCTAAAAATTTTCTTGTGCATATTGCATTTGACTTTCAAAGATTTATTTTGTTATTTTTCAAAATATTCACAAACAGAGCTCATTTTCTACGGAAAGTTACACCAAATTAAGTCGAATAATACTAACGTAAGAAATATGAGAGATTTTGTTGACCAAATATACGCTCCTAATTGAACAAGCATCATTTGCTTTCATTGAAATACCTCTGGGATTTGTTTGGATAACCAACGGAATTTATTTGACATCTTGAACGAATACTATGTTGGAAGTGTTCAGAAACGAGTTGGAAGTGCGCCGAAAATACATTTGGGATGTTTTCTTATTTCAGTTTACATTGAAAATAAAAAACCGAAAACTGGTTTTTATGATATTAAAAACAACGGTTCTACCGGTACACCGAAAATGGGATTTTATACAAAACCGATAATCGGTGCAAAACGAAAAACCGGTCCACCGGTTTTCACTGATCGGTTTTGATCACTCTAGATGTAAATTTAGACCAATGGTTATACGCGCAAATTATGTTATAGAGTATTTATATTTATGCTTATTCATATATGGATTTGAACCTGTGACCTTTGATGCTAGAAAATAAACTGGAATATGATTTTTGAAAATATTGGTAAAATTTCCTTAATGTGAATTGTATGTAAAAATGAAATGTCCAAAAACAAAAGACTTAAGACACAAACTTGATTTTCTTGAACTAACTCTGGCTGCCAACACAAGCTGCATACCAATGCACAACGTTAGATATTTTAATTATGTTTTATATTATCCATTAATCTGGTAATTTGTTATTTATTAAATTAACAAAATATGTTTACTTTTATAAGATTATGTTAGTAAAGCAATTGTCTGGTCTGAGTGTGAGTTTGACGTTGGAAATGTTATGCTTTCCATTGCTTGGCTGCAGTTTCATTTCATTTCAGCCTTTTGTTTTCACAGGCAGACATGTCAACATGTCGCATATTCCAAGTCAATCATGGTACGATGTTTAAAACTCCAAGCTAAACTACCGCGTCAGCAGCCCAAGTACCGGCAACAATTTGAGTGATTTATGTTGGACAGCCATCGTTTCACTCCCTCCAAAATATCTCCTTTGCTCATTGTGTTGGTTTGACATTCTTTGAGATGTCGTTACATTTTGTCGTGTGCGCAAAACTCTTTTTTTTTTTTTTTTTTTTTTTGTATTTTCTTGCAATTTGTGCTCTATTCAAATACATTGTACGTTAATTTTTCAATTAAATCCAGTAGGCTTTGTTGGTTTTTTTTTAATGTTTATTGACAATGTCAGCTTAATTGTATGAACACAAGTATTTTTGGGGCACAGCAGCAATGTTTAAATTTGTAATAATTACAAGATATCAGGTTAATTTAGATGCGATTGTTAGAATAGATAATTGCAAGCATAACAAGTATATACGGCCAAAAGTTATGTACCCTCCACTAAGAATTGCATAGGATCTTGTACTAAAGACTGCCATCCACAACCGAATTACTTGGGTGGCGGTAACACTTGCCGATAGCAAGGTATCTTAAAACTTCTTAATACCGTCTTCTCAATTGTAAGTTAGTCCATACGGGGTATGTATTAAACAAACAAAAAATCCGATGAAATACGTATATAATTCAGTGTGACAAAATTTTCCTTAGATATAAAATTTTGACAAAATTTTCTATAGTAATAAAATTTTCAAAAAATTTCCCATAGAAAGAAAATTTTGACAACATTTTCTATAGAAATAATATCGTGACAAAATTTATATAGTAATAAAATTTTTACAAAATTTTCTATAGAAATAACATTTTGACAAAATCTTCTATAGAAACAAAATTTCGATAGATTATTTTTGGGGGTCGGCTATATATACACTGAAAAAAAAAGCATACTCGGTTCCAAAGATTTTGTCTTTACTTTAAAAAATTTGGTATTGATTCCGAGCCAAAGAAGCGGAGAATACAAGTAAGGATACTTTTAAGACACAATTCTCTTTTAAATTTAGGTTTTGTGTACTTGCTTCTAGGAAGCAAATTTTAATTTTTCGCTTTCTCAGCTTTTTTTCTTCATATGCTATCAAAGTCCTTTAAAAACGAGTTAACGGCAACTTTATTTTCCAAATTAGGACTCGACTTCCAGTAGAAATTATGCTATGTTTGAAGTAAAAAACTTCTTTGAAATAAAGTTTTGAAAAACATGTTCTACATTTGAACGATTTTTTGCTTTGTAGTCAAGATGCAAAAAGACAACAAATTTAAAGACAATTTCATTAAATTTAAAGAATTTTTTCTGAATTATTAAAGTCAAGTTGACCTTAGCCTATAAATTTTTTCTTTCATGTTAAGATACCCATTTTAAGTCACTTAATTATAAGGACAATACGACTTCATTGAAAAGTTTATCGACTTTTGGACAAGGAAAAAAACTTTATATTAGAGAAATGTGTCTTCTATGCTAAGCAAAATTTGCATTCGTATTTTAAAGACATGAAATCTTTGACCTCACGACAATATTTTTTTCAATGTAACTATAGACCGATACGGACCAATTTTGGCATGATTGTTAGCGACCATATACTAGCGCAATGTACCAAATTTCACCACGTACCAAATTTCAACCGGATCGGATGAATTTTGCTCCTGCAAGAGCTCCGGAGGTCTAATGTGGGGATTGGGTTAAATGGGGGTTACATATAATGAAGACCGGTATGGACCAATTTTTGCATGGTTGTTAGAGACCATATACTAACATCACGTACCAAATTTCTTCCGGATCGGGAGAACTTTGCTCTTCCAAGTGGCTTTAGAGGTCAAATCTGGGGATCGGTTTATATGGGGGCTACATATAATTATGGACCGATATAGACCAATTCATGCATGGTTGTTAGAGATCATATACTAACACCATGTACCAAATTTCAACACGATCGGATGAAATTTGCTTCTCTTAGAGGCTCCGCAAGTAAAATCGGGGGATCGGTTTATATGGGGGCTATATATAATTATGGACCAATTTTTGCATAGTTGTTAAAGACTTACATCATGCAAACTAAATTTTAGTATGCGCAATTTACAAAATACCAAAGACAAATTTATTCAAAATAATGACATTTTAATTTAAATAAAGTTTACAATATATGCTTCAATTGTTTTATAAAATTTAGGGCAGCCATTTTGCAAATGTGAGACCATCCTTTAAAGCCGTATATCTTGCAAATTTTCCTTAAAGTAAAGAAATACATTTTTAATTTAGAGAAATCGTCCTTAAATTAACTAAAATATTGAATCTTTAAATTTTAGATAAAAAGGCTTCAAATATAGGCTAAGATTTATTTAGAAAGGTTAGAGAGCATATTTGGCTTAAAGTTTTTTTCTTTGTTTGTAATAAAAAAAACATTTTTATACCCTCCACCATAGGATGGGGGTATATTAACTTTGTCATTCCGTTTGTAACACATCGAAATATTGCTCTAAGACCCCATAAAGTATATATATTCTGGGTCGTGGTGAAATTCTGAGTCGATCTAAGCATGTCCGTCCGTCCGTCCGTCTGTCCGTCCGTCTGTGGAAATCACGCTAACTTCCGAACGAAACTAGCTATCGACTTGAAACTTGGCACAAGTAGTTGTTATTGATGTAGGTCGGATGGTATTGAAAATGGGCCATATCGGCCCACGTTTACGTATAGCCCCCATATAAACCGATCCCCAAATTTGGCTTGCGGAGCCTTCCGGAGCAGCAAAATTCATCCGATCCGGTTGAAATTTGGTACGTGGTCTAAGTATACGGTCTCTAACAACCATGCAAAAATTGGTCCATATCGGTCCATAATTATATATAGCTCCCATATAAACCGATCCCCAGATTTGAACTCTGGAGCCTCTTGGATGAGCAAAATTCATCCGATCCAATTGAAATTTAGTACGTGGTGTTAGTATATGGTCTCTAACAACCATGCAAAAATTGGTCCATATCGGTCCATAATTATATATAGCTCCCATATAAACCGATCCCCAGATTTGACCTCCGGAGCCTCTTGGAGGAGCAAAAGTCATCCGATGCGGTTGAAATTTGGTACATTTCGTTAGTATATGGCCTCTAACAGCCATGTAAAAATTGTCAAATTTTATTACTATAGAAAGTTTTGTCAAAATTTCATTTCTATAGAAAGTTTTGTAAAAAGTTTATTTCTATAGCAATGTTTGTCAACATTTTATTTCCATAGAAAATGTTGTCAAAATTTTATTTCTATAGAAAATTTTGTAAAAAATTTATTTCTGTAGAAAATTTTGTCAACATTTTATTTCTATAGACAATTTTGTCAACATTTTATTTCTATAGAAAATTTTGTCAACATTTTATTTCTATAGAAAATTTTGTCAAAATTTTATTGCTATAGAAAATTTTGTCAACATTTTACTTCCATAGAAAATTTTGTCAACATTTTATTTCTATAGAAAATTTTGTCAAGTTTTTATTTCTATAGAAAATTTTGTCAAAATTTTATTTCTATAGAAAATTTTGTCAAACTGAATTATATACGTATTTAATCGGCCTTTTTTTTTGTTTAATATATACCCCTTATGGACTAACTTACAATTTAGAAGACAGTGTTAAAAAGTTTTACGATACCTTGCCATCGGCAAGTGTTATCGCAACCCAAGTAATTCGATTGTGGATGACAGCCTTTAGTAGAAGTTCCTACGCAATCCATGGTGGAGGGTACATAAGATTCGGCCTGGCCGAACTTACGGCCGTATATACTTGTTTACTTTGAAGTATTCGCTATAATTTGGATTTTTGAACTGGTATTTGTTTGTAGGTAAATAGATTTATTAACATACCACGAGAAGAAAATGAAACTTCGATAAATGATATCTGTGTCCTAATTTTAATTTTATTGATGCTTCATGTAAAGCCACATAGCTCGCTAGAAACTGTCTTCATTTTAAAGAAGTCACATCTTTGGCTCGGATTCAATACCAAAATCCTTAGGGGAAGGTCAAAATCTTTGGATCCAAGTAAAATTTTTTTTGAGTGTATAAAGGTTTTGTCTTTAACAATTTTCATTTGATTCTAGGCTTTGTTACAGTACACCGTTTATAAAATTCCTTATATACGATGACCTTAAAACTAGCTTATGTTTAACTGGATAACAAAACATGATTTTCTTTTTGCAACATATACTTTCTACTGCCCCCATCCATTAGAATGTTCTCAGATAAACATTCTCGATAAGTTTGTTTCAAAATTTTAAAATTAGTTCCATTCACATACTGTGAGATGTTGTGTTTTAGTTTTTTACTTTGTCTAAAGAACAAGGTTGGATTAATTTAGTCACAACTTCTGTATGCCACTCATGATATGTTTGCATTTTTTTTTTTGACTTTTATTTTTCCTGTTAGCTGTGACGGTGAGGGTTCGTTGATTATTTTCTTTTCCTAGCCATAATCATGCATTTTTCAAAACTGCTATTTAAATTTGTTGCCTAGTTTGTTGCAATTTTTTTTTGCTTCTTTATTTTAACTATGGCAGTAACTTGGAGCAGATTTTTTTTTCTGTTTCTCTGTACAATTAACCTATTTTGACCGTTGGCGTATGTTTTGTGTCCCTCATCGTCATCATGGACGACGACGATGACGACGTTGTCCCCGACAAAGTCATCGCCACGGTAACCTACCGGTGATAGTAGTGCCGGTGTTCAAATCTCTAACTGGCGGTATTCCAGCAGCTCCACCACTTTAACCGAAACCGAAACTATGCTAACGCTAACAACTCATGGTTGAATGAGTACCAAACGGCAATAATAGCGATTAAAATCGTGTCTAGAGAGGCCACAATATAAATGCGAAGAAAAAGGATTTTTTGTAATCGTGTACCCCTGGCTTGTTTTTTTTTCACTCCATGTGTCCATGTGAATTTGTTTGAGGGGGGCGGTAGAAAAATCTCAAAAATTGGTATTTTGTCTAGAGAAGCCCCTGCAATTCAAAGCTCAAATGGCTAAGCTAGAAAACATTTTCAATTGGTGAAAAAATAAGCAAGCTAGCAAAAAATTAGAAACAGTTTTTCCAAAACAAAAAATTAGCCAACGGAAGAAAGTTAGGGCTGATATTTTACGAAGATTTGGTTTACCATTGCATTTAATTCCAATATCTAAGTCTTTGGTATGGTTAACAATTTTTCTTTAGCAGCCACCAAATTGGGGTTAAGTGACTTTCAAATTTTCACTTTAGTTAGGCAAATATTCAAACACTCAAAGAAAAATTGAGGAGAAATCCAAAACTCCAAACAATGACACAATGACAAAAAAATAACAACGATGTTAAGGATATCGCTTATCCTTAGAATAAATGGCGTGTCCTTGATCCATTTGTCCATTTTGATCTTGATCTATAGAAACCATGAGAGTTAGTATACAAGACCGGCATGTTAACCATTGCACTACGGTTAGGTTATGTTAGGTGGCAGCCCGATGTATCAGGCTCACTTAGACTATACAGTCCATTGTGATACCACATTGGTGAACTTCTCTCTTATAACTGAGTGCTGCCCAATTCCATGTTAAGCTCAATGACAAGAGACCTCCTTTTTAAAGCCCAGTGAAACCACTTAGAGAAGCTTTGAAACCTTCAGAAATGTCACCAGCATTACTGAGGTGGGATAATCCACAGCAGAAAAACTTTTTGGTGTTCGGTCGAAGCAGGAATCGAACCCACGACCTTGTGTATGCAAGGCGGGCATGCCAACCATTGCACTACGGTGGATCTAGTCCTATATACTTGTTGTGCTGCAATACCTTGGAGAGGTCTCATACATAGTGGACCCCGTCTCCAAAAATTGACCAAATAGATCGAGATAAAAACGGAAAATGTTGCATGAGCCAACGATAAGAAAAGGCAAGTGACCTTGAAATTTATCATGGATGGCAATGAGTTCAATAGAAGTTAATGTGATACGAACATCAACCATATCAATGAATAATTAGGGTCCGCATAATATTGGCGTCTGGATTATAGAGGACCTGGGAACACCTAATGAAGCCAAATTGGGGCGATCACTGGATTAGGTTAGGGTCAGTTCACATGAGACGTCCAATTTGGGGCACCTCTTCCTTAATATGTTATAACCCTAATCTTCATGAAGTAAACTAAAGTGATCGGATTATGCTGTACCTAAGAGGTACTAAAGCGTAGCATATGTCGTTCATAAGGTAGGAGGTTCTAAGGAATCAATTTTGAACAAATCTTTTAAGTATAACAATTTCAAAATGTTTTTTTCTCCAGTGTATGTATTGTCATATTTATGGATGATGCAGAAACAAATTCATATTATTGGCCTTTACTATTCATAAATGAAATCTTTATTTTCTTTCACTTTATTTTGGCCTTCGAATGGCAATGAATTTGTTAATGTTTTCCACTAAATTAGTATTTTTCTGCTGGTTATTATTTGTTTTGTGAATTGTTTTTGTGTTGTTCAACTTTTATTTGTTGTTTGCTCCGATTGTCTTTCAGGGAGTTCCATTTGGTTTTTTCGGTTAATAGAATTGTCAAGCTGTCTTCACGATTAAGGCCAGATTTGTTAGCATAACCATTTTTATGACTACCATTTTTTGATTGTAAGCAACGATGAAATGCATCTGTGTCTTTGATGCCAGCAGGCTATGTTTTCTTAATCAACCATCATATTTGTTATAGTTTTTTTTTGCTTACCTTTTCAAAGAAAGTAGTTACTAATTGTTAATGGAAATAAAAATTTATTTTGATTGGTTTTCTTAAATAGAATGGTAGAGGCAATTGAAAGTGCTTAGATAAGGTTTTTACCATTTATTTAAAAGAATTGCATACTCTAAATTTGCCACTAAGAAATAAAATTTTGACAAATTTATCTATAGAAATAAATATGGACAAAATTTTCTATAGAAATAAAATTTGGACAAATTTTCTATAGAAAAAAAAAATATTGAGAAAATTTTCTATGGAAATAAAATTTTTAATAGAAATAAAATTTTGACACAATTTTCTATAGACAACATTTGACAACATTTTCTATAGAAATAAAATTTTGACAAAATTTTCTATAGAAATAAAATACTGACAAAATTTTCTATAAAAAAAAAAAACAATATTGACAAAATTTGCTCAGAAACAAAATTTTGACAAAATTTTCTATACAAATAAACTTTTGACAAAATTTTCTATAGAAATAAAATATTGACAAAATTTTCTATAGAAATAAAATATTGACAAAAATTTTTATAGCAAAACAATATTGAGAAATTTTTCTATAGAAATAATAATTTGACAAAATTTTCTATAGAAATAAAATATTGACAAAATTTTCTATAAAAAAAAAATTGACTTAGAAAAAAAAATTGACAAAATTTTCTATACAGATAAAATTTTGACAAAATTTTCTATAGAAATAAAATTTTGACAAAATTTTTAGAAATCAAATATTGACAAAATTTTCTATAGAAATGAAATTTTGACAAAATTTTCTATAGAAATAAAATTTTAACAACATTTTCTATAGACATAAAATATTGACAAAATTTTCTATAAAAAAAAAAATATTGACAAAAATTTTTTAGAAACAAAATTTTGACTAAATTTTCTACAGATATAAAATGTTAATAAAATTTCCTATAGAAATAAATATTTGACAAAATTTTCTATAGAAAAACATTTTGATAAAATTTTCTATAGAAATAACATTTTGACAAAATTTTCTATAGAAATAAAATGTTGATAAAATTGTCTATAGAAATAAAAATTCAACAACATTTTCTATAGAAATAAAAATTTGACAAAATTTTCTATAGAAATAAAATTTTGACGAAATTTTCTATAGAAATAAAATTTTTACACAATTTTCTACAGAAATAAAATTTTGACAAAATTTTCTATAAAATAAAATGTTGACAAAAGTTTCTATAGAAAAAAATATTGAGAAAATTTTCTATAGAAAAGGAAATATTGACACAATTTTCTATAGAAATAAACTATTGACAAAATTATCTATAGAAATAAAATTTTCTATAGAAATAAAGTTTTGACAAAATTTTCTATGAATATAAAATTTTGACGAAATTTTCTATAGAAATAAAATTTTGACGAAATTTTCTATAGAAATAAAATTTTGACAAAATTTTCTATAGAAATAAAATTTTGACAAAATTTTCTATAGAAATAAAATTTTGACAAAATTTTCTAAAGGAATAAACTATTGACAAAATTTTCTATAGAAATAAACTATTGACAAAATTTTCTATAGAAATAAAATTTTAACAAAATTTTCTATAGAAATAAAATTTTGACACTAATTTCTATAGAAATAAAATTATGACTACATTTTCTATAAAAATAAAATGTTGCCAAATTTTCTATAAAAAATTTTTGACAAAATTTTCTATAGAAGTAAAGTTTTTCTATAGAAATAAATTTTCTATAGAAATAAAATTTTCACAAAATTTTCTACAGAAATATTCTACACAAATAAAATGTTGACAACATTTTCTATAGAAATAAAATTTTTTATAGAAATAACATTTTGACAAAATTTTCTATGGAAATAAAATTTTGACAAAATTTTCTACAGAAATAACATTTTGACAAAAATTTTCTATTGAAATAAAATTTTGATAAAATTTTCTATAGAAATAAAAATTTGACATCATTTTCTATAGTAATAAAGTTTTGACAAAATTTTCTATAGAAATAAAAATTTGACAAAATTTTCTATAGAAATAAAATTTTGACAAAATTTTCTATAAAATAAAATTGTTACAAAATTTTCTATAGAAAAAAATATTGAGAAAATTTTCTATAGAAAAACTGAGATCAAATAAAAACAACAAATATGAAATAAAATTTTGACAAAATTTTCTATAGAAATAAAGTGTTGATAAAATTTTCTATAGAAATAACATTTTGACAAATTTTTCTATAAAATAAAATATTGACAAAATTTTCTATAAAAAAAATATTGAAAATTTTTTATAGAAACAAAATTTAAACAAAGTAAAATTTTGACTAAATTTACTTTCAAGTCAATATTAAAATGAAATAATAAAACCTATAATTTTTTTTCATAATAACCATACAAATTTGATCAAACACAGCAAAATAAGATTTTTTTAAGATGTGTACCGGTTGAAAATGAGTGGAAAAAATATTGATTCTAAGTTTAGGACACGCCAAAAATGTAGGACATTTAGGCAATTTAAACAGCATTGAGTAAACATTTCTTTAATAATAAAAAATCTTAAAAAGTTCATAATTTGTGCTTTAATTTTTTCTAGTTTAATTTAGAACACGAAACTTTGATACTTGTGTCCCTGTAGACAGGAAGACAAATTTCCCTTTAAGGCAACCCAATACTGTTTTCGTTAAACAAATACTCCTGGTATTAAAGATAGTATAGTTTCAAAAATAGACTAAGATTTATTTTGAGGATTTTTGGTTTAAAGCTTTTTAAACTAAATTTATTTTTTTTTGCTTTGGAGTATCTGTAGTATGGGTGGAATATAAATTAAGGTGTATGTAAAATAATAGGTCAAATGGATGGACACAATCCTTTTTGTAAGCACTGCTGAAAAATAAACTGCGGAGAGTTAAGGAATTCAAATTTGAAATAAAAAAGAAAAAGAATCCTTTTTGAAATATTTGTGAGATAGAGAAAAATAAAATTTGAATTTGCATTGATGAATTGAAAATAATAGAAATTTTCTTTAAAAAGTCCTATAGGCAAGTTCCGAAAGTTTAATACCGCCTTGGTTATAGGCCTAACGTTTTCTTCCAAATAAGTATGTTCCCTTATATCGGTGAGAATATATATGTACATGACATCTCTATTACAAACACACACATTCACTTACTCTCTGTCATTAAGACCTGTTACTCCTCCACCATCACGAATTGGTGTTAAATGCATGTTACTGTAGTGAAATTAAATCGAAACACATTTTCACTTTACTATAACAAGATTTTGTGAAAGTTTAATTTTGTAACTGTCAGTTTGCTAATTTGAAAATGAGAAATACAAACAAATTTGAATAAAAATTTACAAAACAAAATAAATAAAGCAATGCAAAATGCTACTCCTCTTCCTTTATAGAGTTTCTAATTTTCGTTTTTTTATTTTTCTTACAGATTGTCCAAGTGACGGCCATAGATGCAGATACTGGTAACAATGCTCGCATCACCTATCGTATTTTACCACTAAACAATAATGGCAATCAGATGGGGTCAACAGCAGCAGCATCATCGTCAGGAGGAGGTGGAGGAGGAGGCAATGCAACCATAACAAACAATGGCCTTAACATAAAAACAAAAAAGTTACATTCTTCATCATCCTCCTCTGTGCTATCTTCGGCTAGTAGTAGCTTAGATGCAGGATCATCTATGGATACAGAAATTTCTCAAATATTTGGTATTTATCCAAATAGTGGTTGGATATATTTACGCTCCCCTGTAGATCGAGAGACACGTGATCATTATGAACTGCATGTGGTGGCCAGCGATAATGGGTCACCCCCAGCCCAAGCCAGCACACGTGTTATGGTCCGCATATTGGATGCCAACGATAATGATCCACGTTTTCTTCGTTCGTCATATGAATTCAGTATTGAGGAGAATATGAGTCGTGGCTCCTTGGTGGGCATTATTGGTGCTACCGATTTGGATTTGGGCGAGAATGCGGCCATCAGATATAGTCTAGTGGCGGCAAATAATAGTTCATTTCAAGTTAATCCACTAACGGGTAAGTTTGTGCTATTTTTTTTTCTACATTGCTTTGGTTAGCCAAATCAAAAGAAATTCTAACAATGGATTTTGGAGGTGTGGGGGAAAGGAAATGAGTGAGCCAATGTTTTGTAAAAAGAAGTATGATACAATGATAAAATAGGTTAAACATGTTTTCATTCATCCTATGGATATTTCAGTGTTGTTTCGAAAATGTTCAAATTAATTGCGCAAAACAAACAAGGGAATCAATGTCTGCCACCTTAGTGATGTTGAATTTAAAACAAACAAAAAAATCTTGGCTTTATTTTGTATGGATTCTATTGACCTAAATCATTTTTTTTGTTCGAATCATTTTTTTCTGTTAACTCCTTCTTCTATTGGAACTGCAAATGTTGCCAAGGTACGCCTACAATATTGAGAAAATGCATTCCAAGAATATTTAGTTTTCTCTAAAAAAATAAAACTAAAAAGAAGAAATAAAATCCTAAGTTCATTCAATTCTAAATAACATCCATTGTTTACAGCCATGCACGATTGACCATCATGTTTGACTAGATTTTTACGTGATTTTTGATTCCAGCTCACTCAACTATGGCCAACGAAGAAGGCATTTGACTCAAGGAGTTTTGTTTTACAATTTCTACAGATTTACAACAATTACGGTTATATTCCCACACTCATTGAATACAATATTGGTACTATTTGTTTGTTTTTCTTCTTTTTTTTTTTTGCGAAACGATGTACCTCTTTTTTCCAAAGAAAAACGATTTATGTTAATTTTACATTTGATATGTTTAAAACCAGTAATGTATTGTTTATGCTACACTATAAAAAAATTGTGGTTTTGATTCTTTATAATGGAACTATTTTGGAATTCCATTACAATAGGATATAGTGGAAAAGTGGCGGAAAGATAGCTGTTTCGGATTTTCAAATCCGCATCAGTTCTCTTAAGTGCACAAACTAACAATTCCAATTACTACCCAGTCAAAAGAGCTTCCAAAAAAGATGTTTGGATCTCCAACTAGCGATCAGAAAATTGTGCAAATCACATTCACAAGTAAAATTACATCTGACGAACTACGTTTTCCAACATCTGAATTAATACGTTAGAAGTTATGGCTTGGAAGTTCTGCTGAATGAAGACCAGGTTTACCATTTTGGTCCAATAGGACCAAAATTGGTCCAAGAAATTTTTAATTTTGGTCTGATGGTCGGACCAAATTGAATTTTATCGATTTTAGTCCATTTTCGTCAAATTGATATATTTTTATATTCTTATATAGAATTAAAATTTGGACATAATTTTCTATAGAAATAATATTTTGAAAAATTTTACTGTAGTAAAACGAATTTTATATAGAAATATACTATGGACAAAATTTTCTATAGAAACAAAATATGGATAAAATTTTGCCAAAATTTTCTATTGAAATCAATTTTTTCAAAAATTTTGATATATTTTTATATTCTTATATAGAATTAAAATTAGGACATAATTTTATAGAAATAATATTTCGAAAAATTTTTCTGTAGTAAAACAAATTTTATATAGAAATATACTACGGACCAAATTTTCTATAGAAATAAAATATTTGCAAAAAATTTCAATGAAAATCAAAATTTTGCCAGAAATTTCCTTGGGAATAAAACTGTGACAAAGTTTTCTATTGAAATTAAATTTTGCAAAAATTGTGAATATTTTAATTTAGTCCATTTAGGTAATTTTTTGAAAATTATCTAAAACTAAAATTTGAGTTACTATTTTCAATTATTCACCAACTGAAATAAAAAATATGGATCATTTTATATATTGGCATAAGAAAGTTGATACTAACTTCATGGACATAGCAAAAAAAGCGTCGCCAAAAAAGAAAGTGGAAAATTGTCGCAGAAGCGATGAATTTAACATGGGCTTGTCATAGGACGAATCCACAATTTCAACAGCCGTTTCACTGAATTTGCATCACCTCTTAAGGTGTGGTCTGAATTCAATGTGTTGGATGTGAATTATAAAATTGAGTGATATTTTGTCAAATGAATAGTTTTTATGATTTTTAATGCATTCTAAAGCTTCTCGACAACGTTTGATCTCAAATTTTTAAAACAATTTCAATTTTTCTAGAATGCATTTAGAATTTTTGTCGACAAAATTGATGTAATTTAACAGGTTGACTAATAAGTCCCCGGTCAGACACATAGATGGCGTCGCTAGTATTAAATGCATATTATTTTTATATAGTACCAACCTTCAAATGATTCGTGTCAAAATTTGACGTCTGTAAGTCAATTAGTTTGTGAGATAGAGCGTCTTTTATGAAGCAACTTTTGTTATTGTGAAAAAAATGGAAAAAAAGGAATTTCGTGTTTTGATAAAATACTGTTTTCTGAAGGGAAAAAATACGGTGGAAGCAAAAACTTGGCTTGATAATGAGTTTCCGGACTCTACGCCAGGGAAATCAACAATAATTGATTGGTATGCAAAATTCAAGCGTGGTGAAATGAGCACGGAGGACTGTGAACGCAGTGGCGCCCGAAAGAGGTGGTTACCGACGAAAACATCAATAAAATCCACAAAATGATTTTGAATGACCTTAAAATTAAGTTGATCGAGATAGCAGAGGCCTTAAAGTTGTCAAAGGAACGTGTTGGTCATATCATTCATCAATATTTGGATATGCGGAAGCTCTGTGCAAAATGGGTGCCACGCGAGCTCACATTTGACCAAAAACAACAACGTGTTGATGATTCTGAGCGGTGTTTGCAGCTGTTAACTCGTAATACACCCGAGTTTTTCCGTCGATATGTGACAATGGATGAAACATGGCTCCATCACTACACTCCTGAGTCCAATCGACAGTCGGCTGAGTGGACAGCGACCGGTGAACCGTCTCCGAAGGGTGGAAAGACTCAAAAGTCCGCTGGCAAAGTAATGGCCTCTGTTTTTTGGGATGCGCATGGAATAATTTTTATCGATTATCTTGAGAAGGGAAAAACCATCAACCGTGACTATTATATGGCGTTATTGGAGCGTTTGAAGGTCAAAATCGCGGCAAAACGGCTCCATATGAAGAAGAAAAAAGTGTTGTTCCACCAAGACAACGCATCGTGCCACAAGTCATTGAGAACGACGGCAAAAATTCATGAATTGGACTTCGAATTGCTTCCCCACCCATCGTATTCTCCAGATCTGGCCCCCAGCGAATTTTTCTTGTTCTCAGACCTCAAAAGGATGCTCGCAGGGAAAAAATTTGGTTGGAATGAAGGGGTGATCGCCGAAACTGATTCCTATTTTGAGGCAAAACCGAAGGAGTACTACCAAAATGGTATCAAAAAATTGGAAGGTCGTTATAATCGTTGTATGGTTCATGAAGGGAACTATGTTGAATAATAAAAACGAATTTTGACAAAAAAATGTGTTTTTCTTTGTTAGACCGGGGATTTATCAGCCAACCTGTTATGTCCGCCCGTCCATCTGTCTATGACCGCATTTTTTTTAATCAATGTCTATGTCGCAGTTTTAGTCCAGGCGTAGATATAGCTCCCATACATATCTTTTGAACGATTTGCATTAATTTGACCACAGAGGCCAAAGTTTTAATTCAGTTTTAGTCCAAACGAAATCAAATTTGGCACAAGTATGAGTTTTGGGTAACAAGAGGGCTTTTTTTATTTTAAATGAAATATAGTTGATAGTGTCGTAAAGCAAAATTTTATTAAAATAGGTTAGATTTAACTTCTAAATATATCCTTAGCTTGATTTACACTATTAAAAGTAAAAAAAAAAAACTATTTTAGTTTTGTATTAATCTTCAATCTTCAATTACAATTCAAAAATTCACTTTATATAGTTTCATTTTTTAAATTCTACTTTTTTACCCAATTGAACTAAATAAACTTAAATTTTTTCTATGTGTAAACCATTGTTTCTCCATTCTTCTAAACATCTCCGATTTGTTATGTGACGAAGACATTAATCATTCATTGGAGGAGTGGTTTTTGGGATACGAATTGAAATGTTTGCAGTTCGTTAAGTTTTTCTCTGGGGTTTGCATCCACATCGTGTATTTATTTAAATGTTCACTATTTTATTTTGTATACATTTTGTAGCATTAGAAGCCTTTAAAACGATTTTTTGCATACTTGTTTGGTTTTTTGTTCGTTCACTAGAAAACACCCAGTCCGAAATTAGTTAAGAATAATGGTCAATGTAAACATCATCTTTGCCCCACAATATCCGTTGGGTTGCGATTGAATAAAATCGACACAAAATAAAATATGAGAGACAACATTGGCATTTCACAAAAATAATAAACAAATCACCTGTTTGCAACTTTATAGATTTTGATTAATTATTTTATATAAATTTTATTGAAATTGATAAACTAAAAGTATGGGAGGATATATCAGACTCGAGCAAAAGCAAACAAAAATTGCAAGAGACTATATACAATGACTGCTCTGTAACCTTGGCATTTTTTCTACTCCTTGGATATATAGTGCGACCTATGAGGGCGGTTCGATCGGTACCTAGTAAAAAAAAACTGTTTTAATAATATTTATTTTAAACATAGATTCATTTTACTTCAATAGACTAGGCTCAGGGCGGATACTAATTTGGCCGATATGAGTTTTTAGTTCCTCTTTTTCAGGTGGTGAAAAATTATGGCGTCTCTTCTTTTCAGTTTCAAATCGTAAAGCCCAGTAATTGTTTTATCCTTCTCCAGGTTATCGATGTGAAACATAATATATATACCCCCTATTACTTATATATATATTTTTTAAACCCAATTTGTGAATTCAAAACCCCTCTAATCTATTTACCTTTTCCGGATATCCCTATGGGTGTCTGACCATGTTAACGAAAAATTTATTAAATTTTTTCCTACAATAGATTTAATATTTGTTAATTTTCCTGTAGCATTGGAATTAAAACGAATTTTCAATTGAATTTTTATAAGAAAGTAGCTGACCTGAATTATAAATAAAGAAAAAAAACAAACCTATTCCTAAAACAAAGATTGACACACTTCAATCTCATTAAATGAGCATGATGAGCAAATGTTTCCAAACGACCTGCAAAGGCGATATAACATGAAAGACAAAAACCAAATATAGACCTACTAAACCCAATGGCCTCCCCCATTCGATTGACATCTTATTTAGAAATTCCAATGGAGCAAACTAAACTGACTTTCTTTATCGAAATCATCTGACAAACAAAAAAAAAATAGAACCATCTAAAATAGTAACATCAACATAAAACGACAGCGTTTCTTCATCATTTACTGCAATGTGGTGTATCTCCACACTCAATGGGAAAAATCAATAAAAACTTTAAGAATTTCCTTTTAACATAAATTAACGTCACTTTAGTCTTAACCAGAGTTTACATCAAATCCCAGAAACGACAATAGATTGCAACTAGAAACAAAAAAAATCGGCAAAGAAAAGAAACACATTGACATTTTTAACAACTCACTTAACCACAAGTTAGGCACAGAGCCAATGATTGAAGTTGAAGCTTAGGCATTCGAGGCCATAGGCATATAAGAAGCAGTTGAAATACAAACGCATGTAACATACATTTTCACATAGGAGAGTAAACTCATGCGAAATAGCCAAAGAATGAACAGCAATTTCACCTCTTATGAAAAGGTTTCATATTGCATATGCAACCTTTTTCAAACAAAATTCAAATCAAATAATTTTTTTATATTAAATGAAACTTTTCTCAAGGAATCGTTAGACCTTACGAAATAAAATTTTGATAAAGTTTTCTATTGAAATAAAATTTTGACAAAATCTTCTATAGAAATAAAATGATGACCAAATTTTCTATAGAATAAAATTTGGAGAAAATTTTCTATAGAAATAAAATTGAGAAAATTTTTTATCGAAATAAAATTTTGTCAAAATTTCATATAGAAAACAATTTTAGGAAAATTTTATATAGAATAAAATTTTGAGAAAATTTTATTCAGAATACAATTTTGACAAAATTTTCTATAGAAATAAAATTTTGACAAAAATTTTCTATAGAAATAAAATTTTGACAAAATTTTCAATAAAAATAAAATGTTGACAAAATTTTCTATAGAAATAAAATTTTGACAAAATTTTCTATAGAAATAAAATTTTGACAAAATTTTATATAGAATAAAATTTTAAGAAAATTTTATACAAAATACAATTTTGGGAATATTTTTAATTGAAATAAAATTTTGACAAAATTTTTTATCGAAATAAAATTTTGATAAAATTTTTTATCGAAATAAAATTTTGACAAAATTTTATATAGAATAAAATTTTGAGAAAATTTTATATAGAATAAAATTTTGAGAAAATTTTATATAGAATAAAATTTTGAGAAAATTTTATACAGAATACAATTTTGGGAAAATTTTTAATTGAAATAAAATTTTGACAAAATTTTCTATAGAAATAAAATTTTGACAAAATTTTCAATAAAAATAAAATTTTGACAAAATTTTCTATAAATTAAAATTTTGACAAAATTTTCTATAAATTAAAATTTTGACAAAATTTTATATAGAATAAAATTTTAAGAAAATTTTATATAGAATAAAATTTTAAGAAAATTTTATACCAAATACAATTTTGGGAATATTTTAATTGAAATAAAATTTTGACAAAATTTTCTATAGAAATAAAATTTTGACAAAATTTTCTATAGAAATTAAATTTTGAGAAAATTTTCTATAGAAATAAAATTTTGAGAATATTTTCTAAAGAAATAAAATTTTTCGTTTTGTTTGTTTGTTGGCTTCTCTTCAATCGTTATTTTTGTTTTTGATCTCAGCTTAAAGCCATGCATTGACTAAACTACAAGTGTAGTTTAACCAAAAGAGGAAATTTTGACAAAATTTTATATAGAACACAATTTTGACAAAATTTTCTATAGAAATAACATTTTGAGAAAATTTTCTATGGAAATAAAATTTTCAGAAAATGTTCTAGAGAAATAAAATCTTGACCAAATTTTCTATAGAATAAAAATTTGAGAAATATTTTTATTGAAATAAAATTTTGACAAAATTGCTTATAGAAATAAAATTTTGATAAAATTGTTTAGAGAAATAAAATTTTGACAAAATTTTCTATAGAAATAAAATTTTGACAAAACTTTCTATAGAAATAAAATTTAGACAAAAGTTTTTATAGAAATAAAATTTTGACAAAATTTTTTATAGAAGTAAAATGTTGACAAAATTTCCTATAGAAATAAAATTTTGACAAAATTTTCTATAGAAATAAAATTTGAGAAAATAGTCTAGAAAAAAAGAATTTTGACAAAATAGTCTATAAAAATAAAATTTTGACAAAACGTTCTACAGAAAAAAAATTTTGACAAAATAGTCTATAAAAATAAAATGTTAACAAAACGTTCTACAGAAATAAAATATTGACCAAATTTTCTACAGAATAAAATTTTTAGAACATTTTTTACTGAAAAAAATGTTGACAAAATTTTCCATAGAAATAAAATTGTGGCAAAATAGTCTATAAAAATAAAATTTTGACAAAATAGTCCATAAAAATAAAATTTTGACAAAACGTTCTACAGAAATAAAATTTGACAAAATAGTCTATAAAAATAAAATTTTGACAAAACTTTCTATAGAAACAAAATTTTGACAAAATTTACTATAGAAATAAAATGTTGACAAAATTTTCTATAGAAATAAAATTTTGACAAAATGTTCTATAGAAATAAAATTTTGACAAAATTTTCAATAGAAATAAAATTCTGATAAAATTTCCGATAGAAATAAATTATGACAAAATTTCCTATAGAAATAAAATTTTGAGAAAATTTTCTATAGAAATAAACTTTTTGAGAACATTTTCTATAGGAATACAATTTTGAGAAAATTTTTTATACAGATAAAATTTTAACAAAATTTTGTATAGAAATAAAATGTTGACCAAAATTTTCTATTTACTTAAGTTATTTTGCATTTTATACGATTCGCTCCTCTATGGAAACCTCACACACATGCTTGAGGCAACAAAAATGGCAGTACAGATAAAAAGTAGTTTTTCCTAGGAGGAAAAAGAGAAAACTCACTCTCATTTGTGAAGAGAAATATTCACTGAATACCCGTCTAAACAAGAACCCATTAACGTTGTAGCTATTTGACTTGTGTTTATTACAATGTTCGTGACCTATGTGGTCAATCATTACAAAATTGTTTGTCAGATATAGAAATTGATGGAGAACTGTTCTACTTAAATTATCATTAGATGGATTATAAATTGTTTGGAGAAACAAAATAATCGACACGGTAAAAGGTTATTTGATCTTCCAAAAAAATTGAAGATGGATATTAATCAACTAAAAAATTTACCATTGTTATATTTTTAATCAAATTAAAAAATAAATTTAGTCTAAAAAATCATCGATTTTTTATTAAAAAATATACTATTCCAACTGATTATAATTACATTTTAAAAATATAAATTAAAAATTCAACTGAAACATGACGTCAAAGTCCATAAATATTTTTTTTTTATTTTTTTATTAAAAAAATTTTATTCTAACTGACGAAATAATTATTTTTTAAAGAAAAAAAAATCACAAACTCAATTGAAACAGGGCATCAATGTCAATGGTTCAATGGAGAAACTAAAAATTCGTTAATTTGATCTAACAAATAAACTGAAGCTGAAAATTTCTCAACTATAAAATTTACTGACTCAATTAACTTTTTTATCAAATTAAAAAAATAATTCATTCAAAGAAATGATTGATTTTGTTTTTTATTTTTTATAAAAAAAAATATATATTCCAAGAATACTCAGATCATATTTATCCTCTGATCTATTCATTTTTCATTTTAGTCCTTTTTAAATAAAGAAACTCACCTCTTGAACTCTATGATAATTTTTTTCGCATTCTTTTCAAATTGGAATTTTTTTTCAAGCAAATATGTTAAAATATGAAATGTAACCATTAGAATTAATTCTGCTATTTTCTAAATAAAACTGGCTAACAAATAACTAGTTTTTCAATTCTGGCCCAAAATCACAATGAAACCAAACCAAAGCCTAACATTCTACTTCTAGATGAAGATAATAAAAATCGATACTATCTTTTGAAATCAGAAAGAAAAAGATTTATTTGAACACAGAAGCACACATTCCATGTTACCTTAATGTCTGTCATGGTTAGGTTTGTTTTGTTTGATTTCGAGCATTTAAAAGATCTATGCAATGGAAATGAAAAGCTACTCCACTTTGTTGGATGTAGGTTTTTACTTCTTCAACATCGTGAGGATGAGAGCCAAGCTCTGGGAAGCCTATGATAATTGTGTGCAATAGCAAACCAGAGCAAAGAAAACCAGAGTTTTAGCACTGTCAGCTCATCCGTCAATTCGATGTCTCAGCTATTGACATTTAGGGGCCACTGTAAATTCACTAAGGAATCATCATCATCAGGGAATGGTTAGATGCAACATTAGATCAATAAGTGAGTGTTTGTCGGTTTGTTTGCTGGTTCATCATCAACAGAGGAAACCACAAACGCTTTCAACACCATAGTCATTGATGTATATGAAATGAAATGATTTGCTCTGTTGAGTTTTTGCTTTTTTGCCGACTTTAATTCAAGTTTTCTCTATTTTGTAACACAGCTCCTTGTTCCCCTTTTCCTACAATCTTCACAAATGATAAAATGTTTCTGCCTGGTATTTATTTAAATAAGCACACTTTATGTTAATCACATCAGAGGCACACAAATCGCCTCAAAGTCATGGCTAGTGAATGAGTCCAATGCGCAAAAATCCAAACCTGAATAGAGATTGATTTGAAATGATTAAAATCTTTTGAAAACGATATCCTTCAAAGGTGGTGCTTCAACTTTAGCAAGCACATCGCAAACTTCACAACAGTATGAATAGAAAGCAAAACTCTGATGAATATTTTAAGCCAATATTGTGATGGAAACTAGAGCAATATGTTAAGGATTCATTAGATATACATCATTTATGGTAAACTGGTTTTCGTTCGAGTTAAATTCACCATGACACATTGTATGAAAATAACCGTTGTTTTTTTGTAGATAATTTCGAATTGGAATTGTAGGAGAAGGTATTAGAATGGAAAGCAAATCTAGTTAAACAGATGGTCTTAAAGAACAATGTTGAAATTGTAGAAAAAAGTTGTACAGTTTTGAAGTTTATCAAAAAAAAAGAACATTAGGACACATAAAGGGGTTTTCAACATGAAGTGTCATCTTCTTTCACCGGATAGTGCGGTAGGATTCCCCTTGATGCTTTCTGTTCAGTTTTGTTTAAAAAGAGTGATACATGCTTCGAAGCCGCACTTCAATGGCATACATATGTAAAAATATTTCATATTCTTAAACTATGAAATCAATTTTTCATAGGAGAAATATTCGTACATGACACACCATATTTCTATGATACACAAATTTTTTATCTCACCAAATTCCATAAACTTTTCAAACGATATTCTCCTGTTATTAAGGTTATTTTATTAATCTCAACAAATTAAATTTTTCATTGAATACCAAAATGACACCACTGATTGCTTCCATTTGTTATAGAAGAAATATTTATTAAGCCATATTTCTCTGATACAAAAATGTTGTATCTGCCCAAATTTGATAAAATTTTCAAATTATATTGTTTTGTTAGTTACGTTATTTCATTTATTTCAAAAAAATATTTTTTTTTCTTTGAACGCACAAATAATACCTCTGATATCAAGCTGTAGTGTAAAAACTCCGTTTGGGTTTACAGAAACTTTATAATACTTATAAATAAACAGCTGCAAATTGTTTGATGTTTGAGAGAAATTGGGGTTGAACCCATTACCCTATGTATGAAAGGCGGGCATACTAACCATTGCACGGCGGTGGCTTCCCATTACAATAAAATAAAAGGTTTTATCCTATAGCTCATTTTCCAAATTGTATTTTATGTTTATGAAATAATACAAAAGACTTAAGACACATTAGATGTTGCCTTTTATTGTGTCTTAAGTCTTTTGTTTTGACACACAGAAAATTTTGTGTGCAAAACACACACAAATAATTGATTGATCAATTGGTATTAGAAGTTTTAAACAAATACCCATCACTGGTTTGAGTTGACAAAACCAAAGACTTAAGAAACAAACTGTTAGTAATGACTGCTAGGATTTGTGTCTTAAGTCTTTTCTATTCTAATGAAAACTCTTGGCGAAACTGAAATAAAATTGACTAGCTAAATTCTAATTTATACAAACTATCATATATTATTTAAAATTATAGAAAATGTTGGTGACATCCCCTATATATCAATTATACGCATCAGATGTCTTTAACTCTAACAAAATTGTGAAGCTTAAATCTTTTTTGGATTTAAAACTTTAGAGTTATAACACAAGCTCTTTGTATTGATTTATATCTTTTGCGTTAAAATGAAAAACATTTAACGGAATAAAAGTAAATCGTTATAAATACTCCAATAATTGTTTTAGAAATTTTATTTAACACTCAATATACGACAATTTGTTTCTCATCATTTCTTTGTTTTCGCCATTCCAGGTGAAATAACGACACGCGAACCTTTGGATCGTGAATTACATTCCATCTATGATCTGGTAGCAGAGGCTCGCGATCAGGGTACTCCATATCGTAGTTCACGCGTCACTGTCAAAGTCCATGTAACCGATGTCAATGACAATCAACCGAAGATTGTCGATCCCCAGGAGGATGTGGTCAGTGTACGCGAAGAACAGCCACCAGGTACTGTGGTAGTGCGCATACGTGCTGTCGATCGTGATAATGGACAGAATGCATCGATCACTTATTCGATATTAAAAGGTCGTGATTCGGATGGCTTTGGTCTGTTTAGCATAGACGCCAACACGGGTGTTATTCGCACGTTGGTCGTGTTGGATCACGAGGAAAGAAGCATCTATCGCCTAGCTGTTGCGGCCACAGACGGTGGCAATCCACCAAAACAATCAATACGTTTGCTGCGTGTTGAGGTGTTAAATTTGAATGACAATCGGCCAACGTTCACCAGTTCGAGTTTAGTGTTTCGGGTAAGTTTGTATTTTTATTTATTTCATTCTACTCTGATACTTCTTTTGTCTTTTTCCTCCAAATTTTGAATATTGGTTCTAGGTGAAGATTGTTGTTTTTTTTTTTTTAGTATAGATTTGTATATAACCACACGAGCTGAAACTTGTTAAGGACTTATGGCTAAGGTTCGTTTTATTCCCTTGTCTATTTGTAGCTGTAGGGGAAGTTCTTGTTGTTTATATATTTTTTTATCGAAACGATTGCAGTTGCATAAAAGCCATAGCCCACGCCCAATAGTCTAAGATATTGGAAAACCTTAGGATAGGGTTAACGTTAAAAATAAAGGGACAAAACTGTAGACATTAAAGAACAGTGTTTTACAAACAGCAAAAGTTTCCATCGGATTTGGAGGGTCAGTGAAAATGAGATATGCCAGGGCAAATTGTATTTATCATTCGGTTGGAGAAGCATTTTTTTATAAAATTTACATTAACTCATTAAGAAAAAATAAAAAAGTTGATTTTTGGATTCTGTTTATAATTATTTGTATTATCCTGGATTAATTCTAGAATTCATTAAAATTTCTATATAATTTAGCACATAGACTTTTATTCTAAATACTGTCCACAATCTTCCTTATTCATTTGTACTAACCAGTTATCCCTTGAAAAACCCATGGATTGTATTAGTGTCTTTCCCCCTTTTTTCTGCATTTTTTCCATTTAGTATTCTTGCTTTTGTCGTTACTCAATTGTATGCTTGTTATTTCACACAAAATTCAAATTCTAAGAATTTTCTGCTCAAGTATTTTACGCTTGTAACTTCTAGTTTTCAATTTCCCTATATACCATCTTCACACTTCAATTCCCTTACCACCACATTTGAAAGTCATTTGCCTTCTATGCGGTTTTCTTAAAGCATGTTATTTTTTTTTTAATATAATTCTATGCAAAACTTTGTCGTAAGCATGAGAAGCTAGATAGATAGACAGACGGACGGATGACTGTAGTCAAAGGCAGCAGTAGTTACATCAGCTGTGAAACAAAAACAACAAAAAACTTTGCAACATTTTGAGTAACCGTAAGTGTTAAAGCTTCAGAGGTTGAGGTACTAACCAAAAAAATCGTGATCTTTGACTTTGGGAAGAAAAAAAATACAGATACCCTGGATGTGGACAAAAATCTTAGAAAAATGGGAAGATGCCGTAGTAAAAATTCAGTCACTTTAAAGAAAAACAATTTGGAAATGGGGAATTGTTAGTATAAAGAGAGGATTTGGCAGCGTAGTTGACTGTATATCACACTACAAAAACGATGGTACAATCAGAGTCAAAACAACCAATGGCATTTTTATAACAGATAAAATAAAATATTGGATATTCAATTCGAATAGGCGACTTCTAATAATTTTTCTATAAGTTACAAAATAATATAAAACATGTATATGTAATTTCGTGTTCAAATGACAGCAGCCTATATAAGTGAAATCACTTAGTTATAAGCAGGGCTGTGGAGTCGAGTCAATTTTGCTCGACTCCGGCTCCGACTCCGACTCCAGCATTTATTCTTAGCCTCGAGTCCGACTCCGGAGTCGACTCCAGGTGGTGTACCAAAATCTCATTTTAACAGTATTCCAATTGTAATTGTAAGGTGTAGTATTCCAAAAATAGACCGATATATGTATTCTATTTTGCCATATGTGTTTATATGTCCAAAAGAAAAATTAATTTTAATTTTTGATACGACTCGACGACAAATCTCAACATTTTAGGTATGTAAAGAACTCTGCATTTTAATATCAGGCCAATAAATTAGAATACGACACAAGACTATATAGAGACCACATCAAATTATGGGTAGATAACAACAATCTCCAGAATATGCATTTATAAAAAAACAAAATTTCAAAAAATAATTAGGCTTGCAGAAGTTTGAGAAGTAAAATCCTGGTATTGGTCTTTATAGGCATTTTATAAAAAAAAATCTATATAAAAAAGAAAAATACAAAAAAATCAAAATGTCGGGCTAATCAGATAGAAAGTTTAGATGTTAAAAAATGTAATGTGTCGGATATATAAAACAAACATAAGCTGCCATAAATTATGACGAACGGAATAACCGCTACCATACAACAGATGACAGTTACGAATATTGTTTCTATAGAAGTAAAATGGTGAAACATCGATTTATTAATGTCTATCAGTTATGGGCATTACACTCAAAAAAAGTGAACTCTCTATTTCACTAAAGCCAATTTAACTTTATTTTAGTTCATGGAATCATTATATATAGAGAAAGTTTTCTTTATTCTAATAATGTTTTGCGCACGTTAAAAGTAAAAAGTTTTACTAAATTCGTACTTCTCACAAAACAGTTCATTATTCTTTTAAATTTGTAAATTTTATTACAAATGTGCCCATCGTGAACTTCGTATGTCATTAAAGACATTCTTGCAATTGTGAACTCCAAGTTTTTCTTTCAAAGTACAAAATTTTCTTTAACAAGTGAAACAAATTAATTATGTCTAATAAATTTTTTTGAATTTGAATTTGTCGAAAAATATTTACTTATTTTTGTGATATTGGCCCGACGTTAACATAGCGTTTGTAATACTGTTTAGTTAAAATTTTCTAAAAATATTAAAAAATTTCTAAAAATAACTAAATGTTTTCTTCCTGGTGGGTTCACTGTTTTTTCAGTCTAGAGGTCATTAATTTAATGTAAAGAATTTCGAGTGGCACGTTGGGTGAGCTTTAATTTAAAATTACAGCTTCGGGTGTATATGGAGATTTCTCAAGTAATTATGTCCATATACAAAATCTAGGCCGGCGGGAAATTTCCGCATTTATTTATGGATCTCAAATAACTCAAAATTTCTGACAAATCTTTTCAACATTTTTGACTGGGAAAAATTTCTTTAAAAAAAAAATCGAAGATGGGTTTATTTGTAGGTGCTATATCACAAAATTGTTGCTTTAAAATTTTATCTTGAACAAGAGTATATATAGGGTTAAAAATCGATATTTTAATATGTTAAAAATTCAGCCCATATTCTAGTAAAGCCTGCTTTTGATATCACCGTGAATAGCCTGAAATCCAGTACTTCGTTTTTCGTTGTTCGATTAATATGAAGTTCGATATGAAGTGTTTTTCAAATTTTGTTTGGCCGAAGTCGGAGTCGAGCAACTTTTCTACGACTCCGACTCCAGCAAAATCGTCAGACTCCGACTCCACAGCCCTGGTTATAAGGACAATATGACTTCATTGAAAAGTTTATCGACTTTTGGACAAGGAAAAAACTTTATATTAGAGAAATGTGTCTTCTATGATAAGCAAAATTTGCATTCGTATTTTAAAGACTTATATCTTTGACCTCACGGAAATATTTTATTCAGTGTAGTGGTGAATGCCTAGTGATTGTAGATTTAACCAATCATTATATGTAAACATAACCATTTTGGGAAGAATCGGCTGATTTATAATTTGAAAAAATCTTAGTGATTTTTTGAAGTTGTAGTAGATTTGTGGCACATTTTATTCGTAACATGCTAATCGTTTAATAAATAGGTCAAATGTTGTTACGAAAATTGAAGTACTACATTGCAAATTCGAGCACGATTGGACTTAACTTAGTACCAATAATTTCAACACCAAACTTATAATTGATATACTAAAATAGGGGTTTCAAGCCGCTCCTTTCTGAATGCCCCATAAAAATGCTAAACGAAAATTTTGCGCCTATATAGAAAAAAACTAAATTTGATGCAAAAATGTCAAACTGGCCACAATGGTTGTGATAGAACAATCGTGACCATCTCTCATTTCCATGGCAGAGAGAAAGAGCTGAGACTAGTTAGCAAACCCTTATTAGGTTAGGTTAGGTTAGGTGGCAGCCCGAAGTATCAGGCTCACTTAGACTATTCAGTCCATTGTGATACCACATTGGTGAACTTCTCTCTTATCACTGAGTGCTGCCCGATTCGATGTTAAGCTCAATGACAATAGACCTCCTTTTTATAGCCGAGTCCGAACGGCGTTCCACATTGCAGTGAAACCACTTAGAGAAGCTTTGAAACCCTCAGAAATGTCACCAGCATTACTGAGGTGGGATAATCCACTGCTGAAAAACTTTTTGGTCTTCGGTCGAAGCAGGAATCGAACCCACGACCTTGTGTATGCAAAGCGAGCATGCTAACCATTGAACCACGGTGGCTCCCTAGCAAATCCTTATTGATCTTCTGTTTGTAATGGATTTGTATCACGATATCCTCAGCATATTTTTATACCCTGCTCCACACTGTGGAACAGGGTATTATAAGTTAGTGCATATGTTTGCAACACCCAGAAGGAGACGAGATAGACACATGGTGTCTTTGGCAAAAATGCTCAGGGTGGGCTCCTGAGTCGATATAGCCATGTCCGTCTGTCCGTGAACACATTTTTGTAATCAAAGTCTAGGTCGCAGTTTTAGTCCAATCGACTTCAAATTTGGCACAAGTATGTGCTTTGGCTCAGAATAGATCCCTATTGATTTTTGAAGAAATCGGTTCAGATTTAGATATAGCTCCCATATATATATTTCGCCCGATATGGACTTTTTTACATAAAAGATATAGACTACTGGTATTATCATGACCTTGGTCCAGTATAACCTCGTGGATCGATGTAAAAATATATGTCTGTCAATAATCTTAATATTCTAATTATATTAATATACACAAATATCAATTTGACTATCTATGTTCAATAAGCCTCAGTCATAGGCATTCTCCAACTATATTCCTGGAAAATTGTAATGAAAGCAAAAAACCCTTTCCATCACATTACTCTAAAATGTTTCAAATAAACAGTTTAGCCATTAAAACATTGGCTTTCATTGAAATGTTCTTTTCGTTAACCCTCCGTTCTTTCATTTCTAATTTAGTTTTCCAAGAAGTAGTTAGGAACATAAACAATTTGCACTATTGGATGCATGTAGAGAATCATTCCCCTTTCTACTTGATATGAAACAAACAAAAAAAAAACTTTTATTTTAATAATATAGCATAGAGACAGCGAAAAGACAATATATGATTAAATTCTACGACCAAGCAGCCTAACAACTGCCACTGCCAAATGTGCACCGGTTTATTTCCCATATAAAACTCCCAGTTAAACATAGGGTATTCAGGCAATGCAATTGTTAAAACATAGGAAACCCAAGAAGATATTAGATCTCAAAAGCAAAAGAACTTAACAAGGAATAATAAATAAATGGACTAAATAAAAAATTAACCAAAAAAAAGGGGAATCAGAAATACTACTTTGAAAAATACTTCATGAACAGCTATTAGAACAAAATATTATTTTTCTAAAATTTAATTTCATAAACAAAAGGCCCGGAAATAATTTCCAAATTTAATCTTAGTTCTTACTGGGTATTTTATTTTTAGACATTATAAAATCATTTTAGTTTAGTGAGTTAAAAAAAAATAAATTCATCAAAGCTTAATACTTGCTAGGGATGTCCAGGTCCACCAGAAAATAGTAACGATAGTATAAGTTAGCGCAAAACTGTAATCTCGTATTTTCTATCCAACGACTTAAAGTGTTTAAATAATTGTGAGGAATTTCAAGACATCGAATTGGTCATATGTAAAATTTTGGAAGGTAGAAAGTTGTCAGTGTAATGGATGCCGAGTTTCCCCAATCCTGTTAACTAGTTTAACCGGAATTCAAAATATTTACTGATTCTTGTGGATATGGATTTATTCATTGTAGAATGGAGCAGTCTTGAGAACATCAGAGCAACATCTGGCTGTCTAAAAATAAATACTTAATTTTGTTTGTCCATACAGTTCAACTACTAATTAATTATAAAATTAAAATCTTGCATTTGGACTTTGATCACTTGTTTCAGTATCAGTCAAACATAAAAGTAATCTGAGGGAGTTTTTGCGTCGCTTCGTGACAGACGACGGAATATGGTATTACCGTGAAGCAATGGTGAGCATGCCTGCGTGGGTTCGGCTCCTGCTTCGACCGCACACCAAAAAGTTTTCAGCGGTGGATTATCCCACCTCAGTAATGCTGGTGACATTTCTGAGGGTTTCAAAGCTTCTCTAAGTGGTTTCACCTACTATAAAAAGGAGGTCCCTTGTCATTGAGCTTAACATGGGCAGCATTCAGTGATAAGAGAGAAGTTCACCAATGTGGTATCACAATGGACTGATTAGGCTAAGTTAGCCTGATACATCGGGCTGCCACCTAACCTAATCTAACCTAACATATGGTCTTACTTTTTTATACACCAGAGATCAAGGAACAGTCGTAATGGTGGATGGCACTGTTTTGGATACTTTTAAGGTGTGAATACGCGTAGCTTACCTAGAGAAGATCAAAAAATTTAATAACACTGAATTATTTTATTTTTTTATTTATTTATTTATTTACTCAGCTAAAAGCAGCCGGGACTTTACAAAATATACTTTGAATTATTAATCAAATGTAATGTAATGGGCCAATAGGGACCCTTTAGGTCAGTAAGGACCACAGCGAGTCAGTAGGGACCCCAAAGTTTAGGTGTTCGAGATGCTGGTCAGTAAGGACCATGTTGAGTTAATAAGGGCTCCGCGGCTCAATAAGTTTCAGCAAATATAAACAGATGGGTCAGTAGGGACCCCGTTAAAATTTCTGATGTCAGAGACAGTAAGGGCGCATCATGTGTTTCAAAATGGGCCAGAAAGGACCCCTGGGCCTTTTGGTCAGTAACGACCACCGCGAGACAATAGAGACTCCCGCAGTTAGATGAATATAACAGGCTCAAATATATAGCAAAACACCTAAAAAATTAGAAGGCAACACCGCTTGGCTCAGCAACCTTATTGTCCAACTTAAGTATAGTGTCCTTTATGGCAGGAATCGATTCAGATAACGAGAGCAATGTATACACACCCAGAGAAGGAATATGATCACCTCAAACATGTTTTAAGAGCAAAATGTTATTTTTGGGTGGTGACCATGTAACATGGTTTTCGCAACCATGTTATTTTCTCGAAAATCATGTATCTGATTTCGGCAAGCAGGTTATATTTGACGAGAAAATAACATTTTAGTGACAAACATGTTACATGGTCACCATACAAAAATAACATTTTGCTCTTGAAACATGTTTGAGGTGATCATATTCCTTCTCTGCGTGCACCGAGATATAGTTTCTGCACAAAACGTTAAGTGGATTAAATAATTTATAGTTATGTCTACAAAAGTCAGTCTTTAAGAGTACAAAGTTTCTAGTTAAACGATTAGGGACATTATAGGAAATTTTCGAGGTTAGGTAGTGTGAATCAATATCTCCATTATTGGGTCGATTAGACTCAGAATTGAAAAATAAACGATCCAATATATCGATACTCCTTCATTACGATAGCTCAACTGCCCCTGCTTCACTCATTGCTGCGTTCAAATTGCTCCAATTGTGCTATGAACTGGTACCGCATCTACAGTACTCTCTTCATGTGGCCACGTGTGCCCTATTTTTCCAAACATAAAACTATCACTCGCTCAGAACAAATATGAGTCGGTGAGGACATCGTCGTCATGTGGATTAAATAATTTATAGTTATGTCTACAAAAGTCAGTCTTTAAGAGTACAAAGTTTCTAGTTAAACGATTAGGGACATTATAGGAAATTTTCGAGGTTAGGTAGTGTGAATCAATATCTCCATTATTGGGTCGATTAGACTCAGAATTGAAAAATAAACGATCCAATATATCGATACTCCTTCATTACGATAGCTCAACTGCCCCTGCTTCACTCATTGCTGCGTTCAAATTGCTCCAATTGTGCTATGAACTGGTACCGCATCTACAGTACTCTCTCCATGTGGCCACGTGTGCCCTATTTTTCCAAACATAAAACTATCACTCGCTCAGAACAAATATGAGTCGGTGAGGACATCGTCGTCATGTAGGCCTATTTTTCGATTCTTAAGAAAATATATTTTTCAGAGTGTATCGAGTTTGTGGAAACTATTTTGACAAGATATTTGTTCGTATTCCAGGCTAATTAGTTATTGAACCATAAGTAATACGAAAATTTTTAAAAACTTTTTACTGAAAAAATTTTCTGAAAATAAATTTTAATTCACCATTGAAATATTTCGATTGAGTCTTAAAGATTTTTTTACTTATTATGTTTTGTTTTCTTATTATTATTATTTTTTTTTTTTAATTTTTCATTTATAAAATTTGCCAGACATTGAATGTTCTGGACCATCAAAAATTTATTTTTAAAATATTACAAAATTATGACAAAATTTTTCCTCTTTCTTTAATTTTTTTCTTATGAAATTTTACTTTGCTTAGAAACCCCACTTACAAAACAATTTTTCCGAGTGTATGCAAATATATGAACATATGTAGATTTGTAACATCATAGCGAATTGTATGTGTGAAAATGATTTGTAGCATCACGTGACAAATGTTAAGTACACGAAATTTTAAAACGTATTCAATATGGCTGCTGTTCACAGCTCATGTATCCTCTAGTTGCAATTGTGGCTTAGCTTAGGCAACAGCAATGTTAGTGGGCAAAATCAGAAGTCTTACCAAGAATCTTAATACAATAATCACAAAGTATTTTTGCCGCTACATTCGTTTTCTACCTTTGCTTTAGTTTAAGTGAAAAAGTAAAAGAAGACAGGCAACAGGCCAATAAGGACTACAGAAGGAGAAAAAACAACAAAACAAAACTCATTTGTTTGAAGCAGACTTGCTATGTTTTCTTTTTTTTTTTCTTCTTTTGATATCAGCGTTTAAAATAAGGCGTGGGATTATTTAAAACGTTTTTGTTTTTTTGTTTTGTTTTTCGTCACTCCAAAAGTCAAGCCAGAATTTTTCATTTACTTCCCATGAATGTCACTCTGCCTTTTCCCTCTCTCTATCTCTGAGACGACTACTCACTTAAATGACAATCAATGGCTTCCATATTTAGGTAAACCGAAGTATATAAATTTAAATTATAACATTGACATTTAAACGTCGGCCTTTTAGGCAGACACAAAAGAATCGACGAAAAAAACTAAATTTTGTAGCAAATAAATTTTTTTGGGGACTGAACAAGCAGCAGCAACGCCGGCTACTTGTTGTCTTTATTAATGAATTGTGAAATATTAATGAGCAAAGCCAAAAACAATGTTGACTCCATTCATATGCGAGAAAAAAAGGGTAAAGCACGAATTTAGATATTAACAAAATAAACAGATGACAACACCAATAAATTACATGAAATAAATAAAAAGGTTAGTTATTGGATAAACTTGGTTAATTTTGAGCTTGGTATCATTTTCGAAAATTTGCATTTTTATTTGTTGACAAAAAACAAACATATCTCTGTTTTATGGTATTTTGTTATGTATATAAAACAAAAGACTTAGAACACAAGCGTCAATGATATTTTCGTAAGAAAGATTTACGACACAAGATTTTCACGAAATTTTATTTATTTAAAAAGACCCAAATATGAAGTAACTGCAGTTATTTGGGAGTCAAAAGTCATATGAAATAGATATAGTATGTAAATCTGAAACGAATAAGTATTTTATAAACAATTCCTTTGTGATCATGCAATCAATGTGGATTGCATGGAATATACCAGCCGTTAAATGCAATCTGAAAACGAATCTCCAGTGTAACTTAGCGTTTATTTCGTTCGTTATCATTTTGCTCTAATTATTATTAATTATTTATAGTAAAGTTTAACCAAAGACTTAAAGCATAAGCTCTTGTACGATTTTTATTCGAATGACTAAAATCTAATTGGTTCCTAAATTAACTTAAACAATTTTTTATAGAATACATTCTCAACTACATAAATATTCGATTGCTTTAATTGTACCCTCCACCATAGGATGGGGGTATATTAACTTTGTCATTCCGTTTGTAACACAGCGAAATATTGCTCTAAGACCCCAATAAAGTATATATATTTTGGGTCGTGGTGAAATTCTGAGTCGATCTGAGCATGTCCGTCCGTCCGTCTGTTGAAATCACGCTAACTTCCGAACGAAACAAGCTATCGACTTGAAACTTGGCACAAGTAGTTGTTATTGATGTAGATCAGATGGTATTGCAAATGGCCCATATCGGTCCACTTTTACGTATAGCCCCCATATAAACGGACCCCCAAAATTGGCTTGCGGATCCTGTAAGACATGCAAATTTCATCCGATCCGGCTGAAATTTGGTACATAGTGTTAGTATATGGTCTCTAACAACCGTGCAAAAATTGGTCCACATCGGTTCATAATTACATATAGCTCCCATATAAACCCATCACCAGATTTGATCTCCGGAGCCTCTTGGAAGACCAAAATTAATCTGAATCACTTGAAATTTGGTACGCGGTGTTAATATATGGCCTCAAATATCCATGCAAAAATTGGTCCATATCGGTCCATAATTATATATAGCCCCCATATAAATCGATCCCAAGATTTGACCTCCTCTGCATTTTGGAGAAGAAAAATTCATCCGATCTGGTTGAAATTTGGTACGTGGTGGTAGTATATGGTATCTAACAACCATGCAGGAATTGGTTCATATCAGTCCATAATTATATATAGCCCCATATAAACCGATCCCCACATTTGACCTCCTCTGCCTTTTGGAGAAGAAAAATTCATCCGATCTGGTTGAAATTTGGTACGTGGTGGTAGTATATGATATTTAACAACCATGCAAAAAGTATTCCATATCAGTCTATAATCATATATAGCCCCCATATAAACCGATCCCGAGATTTGGTTTTGAAGCCTCTTGGAGGAGCAAATTTCATCCGAGTCAGTTGAAATTTGGTACATTGTGCTAGTATATGGCCGGTAAAAATCATGCCTAACTAGGTCCATATCGGTCGATAGTTATATATAGCCCTCAGATAAATCGATCCCCAATCACACAAAAATTGGTCCATATCAATCCCCTCACTGTGAAACAAAGTATTATAAGTTGGTGCATATGTTTGCAACACCCAGAAGGAGATGAGATAGACACATGGTGTCGTTGGCAAAAATGCTCAGGGTGGGCTCCTGAGTCGATATAGCCATGTCCGTCTGTCCGTCCGTCTGTCTGTGAACACATTTTTGTGATCAAAGTCTAGCTTCCATATATATGTTTTTCCGATTTGGGCAAAAATGGCCAAAATATGCACATTTTCCTTATAAAACGCCACTGCTAAGTCTAAAACTTTAAAACATGACTCCAATTTTGACCGATAAATCATAAATATACTTTTGCGAAGTTGCATCAAAATTAGTACAGATTTAAATGTTTTCCATATTTTTTTACTAACACTGTGTTCCACCCCTGGGCATTAGCCGACTAAAATTTTAGGTCTATAGATTTTGTAGAAGTCTAACAAATTTTTGTCCAGATCGGGTCAGATTTAAATATATGTACACGGACGAAAAACACGGTTTTTCATAGTTTAGGTGTAAAAATTATATGTTTGGAACTCAAATTTTTTAACACAATATTTTTGAGTGCAAGCATATAATGTTCATAAACTAGCATAACATGTTTGGGACATATATGTTAATATGTTAGAACATATTATGTTTGGGACATAAAATGTTTGTAAATATAATTTTCTTAGATGCAAACATATATTAGATGCAAACATATTGGAAATAGCCTATAAACATATATGTGTTTAGAAAGAGAGACCTAGAGAGTATGCTGCACGTAAAATAATAGAAGTAACCAATTGGCGCCTTACAAATATATCCACACAAAGAAAATTTCATTAAAATTTTTTATTACAAGTGTATGCCCTAAGGTGAACAAATAAAAAAAAAAATGAAAAATACAAACAATATTTTGTTTGGACCAATCCTGAAAATATATATGCTTGAAGCAAAATGTGTTTGGGCTATATGTTACAGAAGCGATTTTTTGGAAGGTGTATATGGGAAAATAAAACTTTATATATAGCACCCAATACATTTGACGGATTTGATATGGTATAGAAAATGTTGATCTACAAAGTGGTGCAGGGTATAATATAGTCGGCCCCGCCCGACTTTAGACTTTCCTTACTTGTTTAGAATCGTTTTTATTCCTGTAACTAAAAATTTTATATCAATGCCATTTCACCGTTTTAATGACGAATTTAAATGATTTTTATTCGTTTTCGGCTATTATCTCGTTAGTATTTAAAAATAAATGTATCGCTGTTTTCCTTTAAATTGTTATTGCAAATTATATTAACCAATTTAGAAGAAAATATCCATTTACAATATACGTATGTGGATGTGGAGATCCAATGTTTCGTTGAAAATAAACCGTACCGGCAACAACATCCAAATCTTAAGCATATTTGTCAACGATACGGTGATCGTTGTTTCTTTTTTTCTTGTGTCCTTTTGGTCATGATATTTAAGAAAATACAATAAATGCTTATTACAAGACCAATACGAATTTTTTTTATCTACTTAAAAATAAAAGAAAACCAACAGCTACATAAAAAGTTCCCTACAAATAAGCATTTGGAAAAAGAGTTAACCATTACACACTCAAAAAAAAGTTTACTTGGATCCAAAGATATTGACCATCCCTCAAGGATTTTGGTATTGATTCCGAGCCAGAGATGTGGCTTCTATAAAATAAAGACATTTTTAGCGACATATCTGATTTTAATTAAAATTGAAAATAAATTAAATTAAAATTATAATACATATCTCATTTTCTCAAATTCGATATTTTCGCGATATATAAATAAAGCTATTAACGTACAAACATATGCACGTTTAAAAATCCAATTTATAACGAATATTTCATAGTAAAATATGTTTTCTTTATCCAAAACAAACATTAAGCCAAAGATGCTAAACCCTCAAAATAAGTCTTAGCCTATATTTGAAAAGTTTTTATCTTAAATCTAAAGATTCAATATTTCAGTAAATATAAGGGCGGTTTTTTTAAATACTTGGTTTTCCAGTGCGTGCTCTAGAAAAAAAAATACCATAAGTTTAAACTTTAGAAATCATAAAATTTTTTATTGTAAACAACGCTATTAAAAGGTTACTTTTTTAGCTGATAGCCTAAGTAGCTAATGCTAGATTTCTCTATTATTCTTCTATTTACTATAAGTTTAATAAATAAATAAATAAATAAATAAAGGTTACTTTAGGACAAAAATAAAATCTTAAATTGGACAAAAAAATTACTCGAATATACATCCAACACAAAGTTTACTTAGATCCATAGATTTTTACCTTCCCATAGGAATTTTGATATTGATTCTGAGACAAAGATGCTGCTTTTGTAAAGACAGTTTTAGGAAGTCAGCTTTAAATCTAGGCTCTACAAAATTAAAATTAGGAAACAGTTCCCAAAAAAATTTAAGTCAAAAATACAAAATTTTCAAAATAAGCCTTAGACTGTATTTGAAGCTTTTCTGTCTTTAATTCAAAGATTCAAATATCACAGTTAAGTTAAAAATTCTTTATTTAAATTAATATCTCTATTTATTTTAAGAAAAATTCCCTTTATTTTAGCGGATCTAAATTTCATAGAAAAAAACGCCTAAAACAAATATTTTGAACCTTTTGAATTAAAATTTCTTTATAGAAATTTGTTCTTGATTGTGTGTCCTAAAATGGCATAATCCTTCATATTAAGACAATTCAGATTATCAGTCTAGTACAACATATTGATAGTCCTTAAAATACGAATGACAGTTTTATGTAGCATAGAAGACTCATTTCGCTGATACAACGATTATTTTCCTTGAACAAAAGTTGAAAATTTTCAATGAAGGCGTTTTGTCCTTGGAGTTAAAATGGTTATCTTTACATAAACGATATTTCTGTCGCAATGAAGTCAACTTCGCTTTAGCTAATAAGTACCCAGCAAAAAAGCGGTGACAAAAAGTTAAGCCTCTAAAGCCGAAAATTTTTTGCCAGCTGAAAGAAAGAAAACTAAACCAGAAATATTTATACGGTAAAATTCAGTATATGCTGCAAAGCTTCTTTAACAGTTTTAACTTTTCTTTTTTTATTTTACCCATTTTTGTTGTCTTAAGGTGTATTTTACTAAAAGCTGCCTGATTTAATGAAGACTGTCTAAAGGCGGGATTGGGTATTAGAGGGTTAAGGAGACTTTTCTTTTTTTGGATCCGGAAGTAGTGCAAAATAGGCGCAGAAGCAATAAATTTAACATGGGCTTGTCAATAGCCGTTGCACTGAATTTGCATCATTTCTTAAGTTGTGATCCGAATTCTGTGTTTTGGATGTGAATTGAAAAATTTTGTAATATTTTGCAAGCTAAAAATTTTTTATATTTTTCTATGACTTTTAATTCATTCTAAAGCTTGTCTGAAACATTTGACCGCAAACATTTTCAAAAATTCACAATTGTTCTAAAATGAATTAAGAAATATTTTTCGAAAAAAAATGTAAATAGTTTCTACTATTTTATTAATTCTTACACTGTTTTTAATATATTTGAAATGAAAAAGTTTAAATTACACATTAACAAGTAAGTAAAGTCTAACGTCGGGCGGGGCCGACTATATTATACCCTGCACCACTTTGTAGATCCACATTTTCGATACCATATCAAATCCATCAAATGAGTTCTACAATATTTATAGACTTTAAATTTGAGTCGGCTAATGCTCTGGGGTGGAACACAGTGTTGGGAAAAAATATGTTGGGAAGCTATATCGAAATCTGAACCGATTTGAACCAAATTTGACATGCATACTTAGTATTTTAATTCTACTCCCCTTACAAAATTTCACGTAAATCGGACTGCAACTTTGACTTCTGGTCATATGACGGAAAATCGGGCGAAAGATATATATGGGAGCTATATCTAAATCTGAACCGATTTCTTCCAAAATCAATAGGGTTCTATTCTGCCCCAAAACAGAAACTTGTGCCAAATTTGAAGTCGATTGAACTAAAACTACGACCTAGACTTTGATCACAAAAATGTGTTCACAGACAGACGGATGGACGGACAGACGGACATGGCTAGATCGACTCAGGGACCCACCCTGAGCATTATTGCCAAAGACACCATGTGTCTATCCCGTCTCCTTCTGGGTGTTGCAAACATATGCACTAACTTATAATACCCTGTTCCACAGTGTGGCGCAGGATATAAAAATATGAAAAGAGAGTTATAAAAAATGTAATTAATTTGAAGACCCTGTGTAAGGTAACCACCGTGGTGCAATGGTTAGCATGCCCGCCTTGCATATACAATATCATGGGTTCGATTCCTGCTTCGACCGAACACCAAAAAGTATTTCAGCGGTGGATTATCCCACTTCAGTAATGCTGGTGACATTTCTGAGGGTTTAAAAGCTTCTCTAAGTGGTTTCACTGCAATGTTGAGACATCTATCACGATTTTATGTTAAATGCGCTCATTTCTTGAAACATGACATAATTCATGCTTGCAGTCAAGTGTTAATATGGAATTTTAAGTTACAGTCAATATCCCTCATAAGCAATTTAGATTTTACAATTTTTGACAAAATTAAATTAAAATTTGTTTCCCAGTAGAAAATACGCAAAACCTAAATTTAAAAGTAAACTGTGTCTCTTTACTATTTTTGGGAATCGTATGAAAATTTTCTTTTGCTTTAGTTCATATTGAACTGTACGTGTACGGCCATTGAACTTTATACTAGAGGTGTGCACGTGAGTAATATTTTGCTCCCGCACACTCACGACGGAGAAATCTTATTCACGCACACTCACGCACGATATTTTTTGGTAGGACTCACGCTCACGCACGTTCACGAAAAGAAAATTTATACTCACGCACATTCACGCACGAAAATCTTTTAAATGTCGTGACTCACGAAAAATATCGTGACTCACGCAAAATGTCGTGACTCACGAAAAACCTCGTGACTCACGAATAATTTTATGAGTAATTTACCTATAGAACCAGACTAAAAACATGAGTATGATTAAAATCGAGAGCGTTATAAAACTGGTTAACACCTAGGATGTCACTAAAATTATAAATGAATTCAACTCGTAGGTATTTTATGTTCGTAAGCGGGATTATTTTCGTGAGCGTGTTTTTCCGAAATTCGTTACTCACGCACACTCACGACGATATTATTTTCGTGATTCACGCACGACATTTGATTGGTTAATCACGCACACTCACGCCGTAGCCGTCAGCGTGACTCACGAATCACGCGTGAGTCACGAACATTTTCGTGAGTCACGACAATTTCGTGTCACGTGCACACCTCTACTTTATACCCACGTATAGTTCATAACATGCCCGAGACACACTTAAAAAAAGGACAAAATAATAAAATTGAACTACAAACAAATAATTTTTTGCAATAAAAATTTAGTATTAGTTTTTTTTTTAATGTACAACCGTCTATATGAAAAATTACATTTAAGTGAACGAAAACTTTCTCACTCACTCCAACCCAAAAGGGTATTCATATACCGCCAAAAAATCCCATTTTAAAGAATTTTTGTTTTTATACCCTCCACCATAGGATGGGGGTATATTAACTTGGTTATTCCGTTTGTAACACATCGAAATATTGATCTAAGACCCAATAAAGTATATATATTTTGGGACGTGGTGAAATTCTGAGTCGATCTGAGCATGTCCGTCCGTCCGTCTGTTGAAATCACGCTAACTTCCGAACGAAACAAGCTATCAACTTGAAACTTGGCACAATTAGTTGTTATTGATGTAGGTCGGATGGTATTGCAAATGGGCCATATCGGTCCACTTTTACGTATAGCCCCCATATAAACGGACCCCCAAATTTGGCTTGCAGACCCTCTAAAAGAATCAAATTTCATCCAATTCGGCTGAAATTTAGTACATGGTGTTAGTATATGGTCTCTAACAACCATGCGAAAATTGGTCGACATCGGTCCATAATTATATATAGCCCCCATATAAATCGATCCCCCGAATTGGCTTTCGGAGCCTCTAAGAGAAGCAAATTTCATCCGATCCGGCTGAAATTTGATACATGGTGTTAGTGTATGGTCTCTAACAACCATGCAAAAATTGGTCCACATCTATCAATAATTATATATAACCGCCATATAAACCGATCCCCCGATTTGGCTTGCGGAGCCTCTAAGAGAAGCAAAATTCATCCGATCCGGCTGAAAGTTGGTACATGGTGTTAGTATATGGTCTTTAACAACCATGCAAAAATTGGTCCACATCGGTCCATAATTATATATAGCCCCCATATAAACCGATCACCAGATTTGACCTCCGGAGCCTCTTGGAAGAGCGAAATTCATCTGATTCAGTTCAAATTTGGTACGTGGTGTTAATATATGGCCTCAAACACCCATGCAAAAATTGGTGGAAATCGGTCCATATTTATATATAGCCCCCATATAAACCGATCACCAGATTTGACCTCCGGAGCCTCTTGGAAGAGCAAAATTCATCTGATTCAGTTCAAATTTGGTACGTGATGTTAGTATATGGTATCCAACAACCATGCAGGAATTGGTTTATATCAGTCCATAATTATATATAACCCCTCTATAAAGGGATCCCCAGATTTGACCTCCGGTGCCTTTTGGAGAAGCAAAATGCATCCGATCTAGTTGAAATTTGGTACGTGGTGGTAGTATATGATATTTAACAACCATGCCAAAAGTGGTCCATATCAGTCCATAATTATATATAGCCCCCATACAAACCGATCCCCAGATTTGGTTTTGGAGCCTCTTGGTACATTGTGCTAGTATATGGCCGTTAACAACCATGCCTAACTAGGTCCATATCGGTCAATAGTTATATATAGCCCTCAGATAAATCGATCCCCAATCACACAAAAATTGGTCCATATCAAGTTCATAATTGTATATAGCCCCCATATAAGCGACACCCATATTTCAATTCTGGCTCCCTACGTACCGTGCAAAAGTCCATATCGATTCGTACTTATTTGTAGATTTACCTATACATACCCTTTTTGTCTAATATATACCACGTATGGACTAACTCACAATTTAGAAAACGATGTTAAGAAGTTTTAAGATACCACAATCCAAGTAATTCGATTGTGGATGACAGTCTTTCGTAGAAGTTTCTACGCTATCCATGGTGGAGGGTACATAAGATTCGGCATGGCCGAACTTACGGCCGTATATTCTTGTTTAAATTAAAATCTAATTGCGTTTTTATTTAATTTTCCATTCACTGGTAAATTATTTTATTTTATTCCCAGCCTTTTCAGATTCCTTGGTGAAATTCTTCTTTCGTAATCAATATCGAAATAATTTAAATTAAGGCAAAATCTTTGAAGCTTTGTTTGTTTTCAGTATATTTGGAAAAAAGTAGGGTGTTTTTCGTGTCCAAAACGAGTCCATCCCAGTCATCAACCCATATTGCTTCCAAAATGTAAAATAAAAAATTATTATGTATATACAAACAACAAGCCTCCTTAATAAGCTGAATAAAATGACAATAAAGAATTGACATAAAACTAAATGTTACGCATCTTCAAAGGTAGCCGCTGGCTGGTCAATTGGTTGTTCGGTTAAATACAGACAAAATTGTATCTTAGTTTAATTTAACGAATAACAGAGCTCTCCTGATGTTTACTGCTGTTTCTTCTTTACCAAAACTGCAGATTCATTTCATTTGATTTCAGAGTTAATTTTATCATTGGGTTGTGGTAAAGAGGTAGACTGTTTCTTTTTATCCGCTCGACACAGAGATGGAGATATAATACATGTATCATTGCATTTGCAACACAGCGAAAGTATAAATTACATACATGGTTGGGAGCCACCGTGGTGCAATGGTTAGCATGCCCGCCTTGCATACACAAGGTCGTGGGTTCTATTCTTGCTACGACCGAACACAAAAAGTTTTTCAGCGGTGGATTATCCCACCTCAGTAATGCTGGTGACATTTCTGAGGGTTTCAAAGCTTCTCTAAGAGGTTTCACTGGAATGTGGAACGCCGTTCGGACTCGGCTATAAAAAGGAGGTACCTTGTCATTGAGCTTAACATGGAATCGGGCAGCACTCAGTGATAAGAGAGAAGTTCACCACAGTGGTATCACAATGGACTGAATAGTCTAAGTGAGTCTGATACATCGGGCTGCCACATAACCTAACCTAACATACATGGTTGGAAGGCTAAAATATAATCTTGATTAGTTTTTCTAAGGTGGAAAATTCTACGAAAAATTTAAGAACTAGAAGCCAGTACAACAGAGCTTTAAAATCGACTCGTCGATTAAGCGACTTTTAAAACAAAACTCGTCAAGACCAAATCCACTTTCTGAAACTTCAAATTTTTTGGAAAATTAACTCAAATATTCTAATCAATTTTTGATGTTGACCAAAATCGATTGTTTTCTAAAAAAGTCGATATGAACAATTCGCCGTTCAGTCTATCAGTAAACCGTACGAAATGTCTGTTTTCGTAGAAAATCCCACAGTGGGGTCAAACGCTCAGAATTGTCGGCGATAAGTGAAAAATCGATAAATAATCGATCACATGAATAAACTGCAATATCGATTATGACATCGAAAATTAATTATGATGCGGGCGACATCTGGGACATGTTTCGAAAAATTTATCATTGGCATTATCTTTGCGACAAAATGATAATATGAACGGCACATAAGGGAGACAAGTTTCGAGATATATCTGTTATTCGCTTCACCTAATTTCCAATAATCGCAACAATTAAAAGTCAACGTTTCCAAATTTTGAAAAAGTCTACAACTCGAAAACCAAAATTAGAAAAAATTAATTTTTTATTCTTATTACAATCTCTAGACGCAGATAAAGAATATGAGTACCCCAAACATGTTTTAATGCTATGCAAAATGTTATTTTTGCATTAGCGTAGCTAGACAATTTTCCTAGGGGGGGCTATAGCTAAAACTTTATAGAGTGAACTTATAGGTTCAACTAATGTTTTATTTCATAAAATTTAATAAAAAATAGACATCAAAATAACTCGAGAATCAATTTATAATAAAGCAACTAAAAGTACCCTACGGGAAATTGGTGCAAATTGTGAAATAAAATTATCAGAATAACCTTTTGTTCGATATATTTCAATTTTTTTTTTCATTTCGGGTTCGATTAGGAGCCCAAATTGAAAGAGATTTCTAAGAGTTTGTCCGAGACTGGTTCCTGAGGACCTGTTTATGGGTTGCTCCTGCTAAATTGTCCCAGGACATGTCCTTTGGGGTGAGTCCAAGACGCGTCCTAAAATGTAAGTTTACTCCGTCAATGACAAACCCATGTAAAGGTTGACGGTCCCTTCCATACGTTTTGATCAGAACTGGGACTGGTCCATACACACCAGTGACAATTCCTGTACCAGTTCTGTGGTTGATCCATTTCCCGTAGGGTAGTTCCACACTTTTCCCAACAAAAAATTGGGAGTTGTTCTAAAGGCACAACTTTAAAAGCACTTCCAAAAATGTCCTCACAAAGAAGTTAACTATTTTAACTACACAGGAAGTTTTTTACTTCATTTTTTTTTTATACTTTAATGCGTAATTTTTTGTTTTCTTTTTTCAAATAGTTTAAAAAAAGAGTAAAAGAGTAAGTAAGAGTGTACCACTTCCAGACCCAAAAAGAACATTTTCATTTCTTTTTGGCGACGCTTTTTTGGAGCATTATTAAGATATTAATTTATGAAAGAATTGTTCTAATATCAATTACTATTTTTTATTCAACTAAATCATAAGTTCAACCACAGCTTTATTTCATAAATATCAGACTTCTACCACAACCCAAGTAATTCGATTGTGCATGAAAGTCTTTAGTGGAACTTTGTGCGTTGTACGAGTATATACTTGTTTAATTTTTATAAAAATGTAAAATCGTAAATAGGTTTTCAAATTCTGGGGGGGGCTAAAATTTTTCTGGGGGGGTCTAAGCCCCGTCCCCGGAGGCCTTCCTACGCTTATGTATTTTTGGATGGTGAACATGGAAAATTTTTGTAGCAAAAATGGTTGCCGAAATCAGACACATAATTTTTGAGAAAATAACGTGGGTGCGACATACATGTTCCAGGTTCACTCCCAAAAATAACATTTTGTTCTTAAAACATGTTTGGGATGATCATATTCCTTCTCTGGGTGTACTCACCCAGTAAAAAAAAGCGTCGCCAAAAAAGTAAAGAAAATGTTCTTTTTGGATCCGGAAGTGATGCCAAATTAAAGCAGAAGCGATGAATTTAACATGGGCTTGTCATAGGACGGATTCCAATATTTCAACAGCCGCTGCATTGAATTTGCATCATTTGTGAATTCAGTGTTTTGGATGTGAATTGAGAATTTTTGTGATATTTCGACAAATGAATGATTTAAAAAAAAAATTTATGGTTATAACGCTTGTCTGCAGCGTTTGTCATCAAATATTTTCAAAAATTTGCAATTTTTATAGAAAGGATTTAACATTTTTTTTCGGCTAAATTTAAATAATTTGTACCATTTTATTAATTCTTAATATGTTTTAACCTATTTGAAACAAATAAAAATAAACTTCCCTTTAAAAGTATGAAAAAAGTGGGTTATAAAAAGAATCGACTCAAATGAACTTCCTGTGCAGTTAAAATAAAGAACATCTTTGGGAGAGCATTTCTGGAAGTTCTTTTAAAGTTGTGCCTTGAGAAGAACTTCCAATTTTTTTTGCTGGGAAGTGCTTGAATTGATCAAGGGAAAGGGCAATACTTATTACGAAAAAAAAACACATTGTCAACAAGGGGCTATCTGAGTGACTGCGGACATATAAAACCAAAAAAAAAAACTGAATACAGAATACAGCTAAATTGTGACAATAAAATGTAACAGTTTTTTAATTGGTATCCCAACAACAAGCACATCATCCGAAACTGTTGTTGGTTGAGTCATTGGGCTAAACGTTCATCCAAGCAAGTACCGTAGACTTGCATCATTGTCCACCTATGCTTGTATGTTTTGCCTGAAAATGCAGTTAATTGCATTCAACAAAAACGTTCCTATTTTTTTTCTTCTTTTTTTATTTAATTTTTTTTTTTTTTGTGGACAAGAGGGAATGGGTTATTGTAAAAATGTTTCAAAATCCTGGCGAACAGCAATCGCCTTTAACATTCAACAATGATGACACGATGGAACATTGCTAAAACAATCCAACATTTTTTTTCATTTATTTACCAGAATGAGGACTTTGCACAATTTCGTTTGCTTAGCTCCAAAGATCCAACAAAAAATTGCAATAAAAACAAAAAAACTTGAAGCCAGTTAAATTATGAAGCTATGCAAAACATGTGCGAAGTTGAAACGTGAGGTACATTATTAATTTGGGTTAAGGATTAAAACGGTAAGAATAAACATTTAATGGGCTTAGCCTTTCTTTAGAATGATGAAAAATTACCAAAAGAATATTTATTTTAATGGGAAGAAATTGTCAGATTTCTTTTGAAAAATAATGTAAATTTATAAAAAAAAAAATGAAAAGGAGCAAATGCGTGGGCGTCTTAACATAATCTTCTTAAGAAGTACTCAGCAATAGCTTTACTCTTTACATCAAATAAGCCAATTTAAATGAGTTGTATTATTGTTCTCAGTTGGAAATTATTAACTACATTGATAGAAAAAAAAAATATTTTAACGATTAACGAATTACGTATTATAAATATTAATATGTCTATTATTCTACATTTGCCAAAAAATATAATTTATGTTGCCCGAAAACAGGCATTTGAATGTTTTTCAAAAAGTTGTAAATTTTGGTATTAAATTGGCAAAATTAGCAACTCAAAGATTTATACACAGAAAACTGTAAACTGCTTTATGGGAAAAATTACGTTATTCTATAATTGAACATTTTTCAATTGAAATCTTAATTGTGTAGTAAACAATATTCATTTAATTGATTGAAAAATCTTAATATATAACATTTTTTTATAATTTTATAAATTTATTCTTATATTTCTTCATTGATTGATTAATTTATTTTTTAACTAAACAAACGCAAAAATTAATTGTATCATTGGATGGATTGTTTTACATTGAACTTTTTGCGTTGTCATTAATACTTATACCCACATTTAGATCGTAAATTTTTTAATTTTACGCTATAGAAAATTAATGTAGAAAAATAAAACGAGAACTAACTTTAAAAAAAAAATAAAAGAAAACTAAATTAAATGAGCTGTAGTTCTGTAGGTTTTATACACACGCAAAAAAATAATTCTTCCCTTCCAAACCAAATTTTAGACAAACAATGTTCGTTTCTCATTTGCTTTTTGCTTTAAGGAAGTTTATTTGGAAGAAAAGTATATACTTTTTGTGATAAACGGTTATTCTTTTCCATGATGTAAAAACAATTTCATAAAGACTAACTCAAAAATCAATCTTTTCTAGCTAATTGCATTTTCCCTCACATCTTTCTCACTTCCACGAGGTTTTTTAGTTTTTAGCACATTTTTCTGTAATACAAACAATGTAGAAGAAATTATTCGATTTTAAAAATTTTTTAAATTTTACCTTTTGCCTGGACGGAGAATCGAACCGCCGCAATTTGTAAGCCAACACACTATCCACTGAGCTATGTAGCTGTTATTGTCATCAATAGAAAATTATATTTATATAGCATAGCTTGCGGCGCCCACGAGCCGATTAAACAAACTTTATTTAACAGAAACATACATTTAGTTGGACACCGTGGAGCACCGTGGTTGCTACGTCCGCCTTGCATGCCAAGGGTCGTGGTTTCGATCACTGCTTCGACCGAACACCAAAAAGTTTTTATACCATCCACCATAGGAAATATTGCTCTAAGACCTCATAAAGTATATATATTCTGGGTCGTGGTGACATTCTGATTCGATCTAAGCATGTCCGTACGTCCGTCGGTCTGTTGAAATCACGCTAACTTCCGAACGAAATAAGCTATCGACTTGAAACTTGGCACAAATAGTTTTGATTGATGTACGTCGGATGGTATTGCAAATGGGCCATATCGGTCCACTTTTACGTATAGCCCCCATATAAACGAACCCTCAGATTTGGCTAGCGGAACCTCTAAGAGAAGCATATTTCATCCGATCGAACTGAAATTTGGTTCATGATGTTGGTATATGGTCTCTACCAACCACGCAAAAATTGGTCCATATCCGTCCATAATTATATATAACCCCCATATAAACCGATTCCCAGATTTGGCTTGTGGAGCCTCAACGAGAAGAAAATTTCATCCGATCCTGCTGAAATTTGGTACATGGTTTTGGTATATGGTCTCTAATAACCATACAAAAATTGGTCCACATCGGTCCATAATTATATATAGCCCCCATATAAACCGATCCCCCAGATTTGTCTTGCGGAGCCTCAAAGAGAAGCAAATTTAATCCGATCCGGCTGAAATTTGGTACATGGTTTTTGTATAACCAAACAAAAATTGGTCCACATCGGTCCATAATTATATATAGCCCCCATATAAACCAATCCACAGATTTGGCTTGAGGAGCCTCAAAGAGAAGCAAACTTCATCCGATCCGGCTGAAACTTGGGGCATGATGTTAATATATAGTCTCTAACAACCATGCAAAAATTGGTCAACATCGGTTCATAATTATATATAGCCCCCATATAAAACGATCCCCAGATTTGGCTTGCGGAGCCTCTAAGAGAAGTAAATTTCATCCGATCTGGTTGAATTTTGGAACATGGTGTTAGTATATGGTCTCTAACAGCCGTGCCAGAGTTGGTCCGTATCGGTCCATAATTATATATAGCCCCCGTATAAACCGTTCTACAGATTTGACCTCCGGAGCCTCTTGGAGGAGCAAAATTCATCCGAACCGGTTCAAATGTGGAACGTGGTGTTCGTATATGGTCTCTAACAACCATGCAAAAAATTGGTCCATATCGGTCCATAATTATATATAACCCCCATATAAACAACCATGCCAAAATTGGTCCATATCGGTCTATAATTATATATAGCCGATGCCCAATCACACAAAAATTGGTCCATATCGGCTCATAATCATGGTTGCCACTCGAGCCAAAAATAATCTACCAAAATTTTATTTCTATAGAAAATTTTTTCAAAATTTTATTTCTATAGAAAATTTGTTAAAATTTTATTTCTATAAAAATTTTGTCAAAACTTTATTTCTATAAAAAATTTTGTCAAAATTTTATTTCTATAGAAAATTTTGTCAAACTGAATTATTACGTATTTAATCGGTCTTTTTTAATTTAATATATACCACGTATGGACTGTGTTGTTGGTTCAAAAATATTTTTTTTTTTTGTTATTGAAAAAATAACAATTTTGTATTTTTTGGTAAAAGTTAAAATTTTTGAAGATATTCAAAAAACTCCAACAAAAGAAAGAAAGAAAAGAAGAAATTTTTCTTTTAAAGTGAAGAAAAATAATTATGTCTACTAAATGTTCTGGAATTTGTCGAAAAATATTTACTTATTTTAGTGAAATCGTCGTGACATCTGCGCTTCTAATACAGTTTAGTTAAAATTTTCTAAAATTAACTAAAGTTTTCTTTCCTGGTGGGTTCACTGCTTTTTCCAGTGTATGTGACACTAAACCCAATTTTATTGTATTTTAATTCATGGAATTAATTTAATTTCCCTTGATTTTAATAATTTTTTGTGTACGATAGTTAAACGAACTAACAACGGGGGAAAATTATACACAATTGAAGCATCAAGATTTACTAAATAAAAATACAGTTTAAATGAAATAAATTAACTAAATTCTAAATTAACTTATTTTTTTATTATTCCTTTCTGATGGGTTCATGGTTTTTAGAGTGTAGATTACATATTTCATTAAAAAAAAAATAAAAATAATTTACACAACTAATTTTTTACATGATTTTGATTTTTCTTTAATCCAAATATTTAATCCAAATATTCAATATCTGACTTTTTTAAGATTATTTATTTAAATGCAAAAATATTTTTATTTATTTTAAGGGAAATTATTCGAAAAGGGAAAAATTCGACTAACTCGAAAGACATAGGATTTTAACGAAGTACCGGCAATTTCTAAAATTCTTGACCTAAATCGAATGAAAAAAAAAACTTAAATCAAAAGATATGCAGATTACTATAATTATTTTTTTACTTTTAAAGAAATTTGTCATAAATTTCAAGATTCACTTTATTTCATATTAACACGATATTTTTTTCAGTGTGTTTGGCCGACTTTTGGCTCTTCTTTTCCGCAATCCCATATATATTAAAAATTTTATTTTCTCTTTTCTAATGACAATCATCTTCATTTCCATTTCCAGGTTTCCGAAAATGTACGCATAGGTCATATTGTCGGCTATGTGGATGGTAGTGATGGCCGTAAACAAAATATGATATTTCATGAGGATAATCTCTATATCACTTACACTCTGGCTGCCCTCTCTAAAGATGTGGTAGAAGGAGTTTTTGATATAGATCGTCATACTGGATCCCTGGTGGTAGCCCGTCAACTGGATCGTGAAGAACAATCAGAATATCGCTTGGAAGTACGAGCTCTCGATACAAGTGCCAGTAATAATCCCCAGAGTAGTGCCATAGCAGTTAAAATTGAAATAACCGATATCAATGATAACGCCCCAATATGGTTGGAAGATCCTATAGGACTGCAAGTCAGCGAGTTAATGCCTCCCGGTTCGGTATTATACAATTTCACAGCCACTGACATTGATATGGGATTAAATGGTCAAGTTCAATATAAATTGCTGAAATATACCCCAAAAAATATAAATCCGGTAGAGAAAAATTCTCTTAATACCTTGGAGGAGCAAGATCTCTTTGCTGTGGATATTTTAACGGGAGGTCTAACTCTAATGGGTTCCTTAGATTATGAAATGATTAAGGAATATATACTCATTGTCCAGGCTTTCGATTTGGCTGAAAATAAATCGGAACGTTTGCATTCCACAGTCACGGCTGTAGTTAAAGTTTTGGATGAAAATGACAATGACCCCGAGTTCGTTATACCTCCTGTGCAGAAAGAGATGCGTAATCGTTATGGAGTTCCCAGTAAAGTGGACACGCCTACATCGTTGATTTATATAAGCGATAATAGACGCATAGGAGATGTTCTACTACAAATGGTGGCCATCGATAAGGATTCTGGAAATAATGGCCGAATTTCTTATATACTGGAAAGTGGCAATGAATTGGGTTACTTTCGTTTGAATCCTGATTCTGGATCTTTGGAACTTGTCAAATCATTACCTCCCCATGGCAATAGTGGTGAAGTGGAGAGCCATGGTCCAAAAAGAACTTTAAATCGTAACAAATTTGAATTGGTTGTTAAGGCTCAAGATCATGGTCGTGATAAGGAGCGCCGGAGCTCTTTGATGAAGTTGCAAATTTTGGTGCGTGGAACAAAAAGTAATCCACCTCGTTTTACACAGTCCATGTATTATGCCAATATTTCGGAAAAATCCCCAACTGGTAGTTTTGTATTGGAAGTGAAGGCAAAATCTTTGAATGGTGGTGAAAATGGTGAGTAAATAATGTTTACTGTAATTCTGTATATTCATAGGGCTATGGTCACACGCTCCAATATTTGCCCAAAATGAGTGGCAAACTTTTTTTTCTGGAGTACTTTCGTAATATATTCTTATGTTATGTATCCAATTTGAGCTAAAAATATTTGCTGTTTTGATTGTGACGACGAATTCTTTTTTTATTTATTTATTAATTATATTTACAATAAAATTATAAATATAATTGTAAGCTTTAACTGCTAGGGTCTTAAGCTTGGAATTCTTTATTTATTTCGGTCAAATATTTGCTTAATGTGATCTTACCATTAGGATAAAAAAGAATTTTTTTTTTCACAAAAAAATGAAAATTGTGCTCCTAATATATAATCGTGTAACTTCAGACTCAAAATTTGATATTTTTAGCTCATATTGGATATATAACATAAGAATATTTTCCAAAAATGATATCCAGGTATTACGAAAGTGCTCCAGAAAAAAAAAGTTTGACACTCATTTTGATTTTTTTTTTTCAGTAAAATTTGGTAAAAATATGATTTAAGTCCTTTAAAGATTTCTAAAAGTCAATTTTTATATGCTGTAGTCAGGCTTAAAAATTTTTTTGGAAAAAAATATTGTCATAAGTACAAAGATTTCACGTCCTTCAAAAATGAATGCCATCTTTTCGTAGCAAACAACACGAATGTCTCTAATATAAAGATTTTTTGCACTGTGGTTGAATTATTTCTAGAGCCAGTAATGTATACACTTGTGGGCTCAGAATCACCTTTTGAGTTGACATGATCCTGGATATACATCCGTCCGTCCATTTTCATTTGATTTTCCTCATATGTCGCAGGTAGAAATTTTTTAAAAGTTATAAACTACCAGTAGAAAACGATTCTTCATACACTGAAAAAAAATACTGAAAGTAGTTGAGGTCAAAGATTTCGTGTCCTTAAAATACGAATGAGAATTTTGCTTAGCATAGCATAGACGAATTTTTTCCTTGTCCAAAATTCGATCCAAAATTCGACTTTTCAGTGAAGTCGATTTGTCTTTATAGTTAAGTGATTCGACTTCAAATTGGGTATCTGAACATGAAAGAAATTTTCATTTGACTAAGGTCTAGTTGGTTTTAATAAATCGGAAAAAATCTTCATCCCAGGAAAAAATGTGGAAGTTCTTCTAAAGGCACAACTTTAAAAGCACTTCCAAAAATGTCCTCCCAAAGATGTTCTTATTTTAAGTACACAAAAAGGTTTTTTAATTCAATTTTTTATAACTTGCTGCTTTCATATTTTTAATAGGTAATTTTATTTATTTATTTTTTTTTTTTTTGTTTCAAATAGGTTAAAAACAGAGCAAGAATTAATAAAGTGTTTTAAATTATTAAATTTTTTTTTGAAAAAAAAAATGTTAAATCCCTTCCAGAAAAATTTGGAATTTTTGAAAATAGTATAGTTCAAACGTTTCAGACAAGCGTAAGAATGCATTAAAAGACATAAAAAATAATATAAAAATAATTTATTTGGAAAAATATCATTAATTTTTTTTTAATTCACATCCAAAACAGGCTTCGTAAAATCAGGAAGCTTTTAGTAAAACACACCTTAAGACAACAAAAATGGGTAAAATAAAAAGAAAACTTAGTAAAATCTATTCAAGAGGCTTTGCAGCATATACTGAACTCTAACGCATAACTTTTTTTTGTTTCCTTTTCTTGCTTTTGTGTCGTTAACATTGAAAATATAATCAACTGGCAAAAAAATTAGGGCATTAGACTGTTAAGAAGTGATGCAAATTCAGTGCTGCTATTAAATTAACATCGCTTCTGCGCCAAGTTTGAACCAATTCCGGATCCAAAAAGGACATTTTCACAACTTTTTTTGCGACGCTTTTTTGCTGGTATAATGAGTCAAATCGTTTTTAAATTTTTTGACTTTTTGTGTCTCGACTACAAAACAAAAAAGCGTTAAAAACTGTGAGATATTTTTCCATACTTTATTTAAAAACATTTTTTACTTGAAACATAATACAATTTCTATTTGGAGTCGTGTCTGAATTAGGAAATTTAAGAAGCCGTTAAAACTCGACTTAATAATGAAACGTTTCACACTACTGATTAATGGTGAAAATAATGAAAACGTTTCGTCAGTTCCAATTGAAATTTTCTTCGTGTACAATACTTCAAAAATTGAGATATGACAATATATTCATTATTTTCTTTAAAAAGTTACAAAAACAAATCTCATCGCTTTGTAATTTCTTCGTCCAAGCTATTCCAAAATTTCCCTTAAATATTTTCAAAATCAAAATCTCTTCCTTAAACAGACAATTGATGTTTATATCGTTTTCCTTGTGAGAAACTTTATGAAAATTCACTCACGTCTTGTCCATCAAAATGTCTAAAAATGTCTACTCTTCCAAAATAACTTCCCCCATTTAAACATTTCACACTTCAACTAAAGATTGACAGTACCACGAAAGTACTAAAACCCAAAGTGTCACGATTGAAATGAAGCATTCAACTTCTAACAAAACAAAGGCAACTAAGTAATATTAACATTTTCTTTAAATGCTTCACTATTTCTACAATATTTTCTGAAAAAAAAAACTTTTTTACTATCCTAAACACAAAGTGTTAAAAACAATTAACGGTTTTATTTTATTTTTATCTCTTCCTTTTTCCATCATCGTCATCATCTTATAAACCATCTGTTGACGATTCAGCCAATCTCACCTATGAGATACCAACAGGTGTCGCCGATAATCATTTTCATGTTGACACCCAACGTGGCATTGTCACCACACGCGGACAATTTGATCGTGAAACAAAAGCTTCATACATTTTGCCAATTTATGTTTACGATGCCAAACGCTCAAAAGCCAATCTAATGGCAATGGGATCCATTGACCCATCATCATCGGAAGCCACGGCAAGTGCTTTGGGAATGACATCTGTAGCAGCAGCGGCAGCAATGGCAGCTCGTAGACAACAACGTTCGTCGGTGAATGAGGCAGCCACAGCACAAAATGGCCAATTTGATGTGGCCACTTTGCATATAACCATAACTGACGTTAATGATCATGCACCGGAATTTAGACCAGGCTCTTGCTATGCCTTATCGGTGCCGGAAAATAGTGATTTGGCTGTGATACATACCATAGTGGCCACTGATTTAGATGAAGGAGCAAATGGAGAGATTGTCTATACAATTATAGGTAAGTGAAAAATTACATAGCCTCAAGACTAGGTGAAAAGGAACAAAAGGTCAACATAAATTATAAAACAAGTAAGTAAAGCAGAAAGTCGGGCGGGGCCGACTATATCCCTCCTACTGAATTAGTAAACATTTTTTGTGGGGTGGAGTATCAATGGTATAGGGTTGGGAGATATACCGCATTTCAATATTTAAGAACATTAAAGGGTACATTTTTATGGGAGTTTTGTCACAATCTGAACACAGATATGTCTGGTATTAGGAGCTATAGTTGATTCTACACCTACAGAGTTAGTATGCCACTAATATTGAGTCCATTATTAAAAAAGAAGAAATCTTTCAATTAGTGTGGGTAAAAATCCAAATTTGGGAAACTTGGAAACAAATTTATGTACACCCAGAGAGGAATATGATCACCTCAAACATGTTTTAAGAGCAAAATGTTATTTTTGGGTGGTTTCTCGTAAATCATGTATCTGATTTCGGCAAGCAGGTTATATTTGACGAGAAAATAACATTTTAGTGACAAACATGTTACATGGTCACCATACAATAATAACATTTTGCTCTTGAAACAGGTTTGAGGTGATCATATTCCTTCTCTGCGTGTAAGAGCTACACGTTAGTCTAACTACGATATTGAGTAAAATTGATTAATAAATAAGAGTATTAACGCCAAATTTGGGAAAATCGAGCTTAGAATATATATGGGAGCTATATCCAAATCTGAACCAATTTATATAATATTTTGCAAGTTTTATTGATACCACAAAAGGTCACCTTGTGCAGAATTTCAGTAAGATCAGTTAAGAAATGAGGCCTCTGTGGTCACACCCTCAAAAAAAAATCGCTTCTCCAACATATGTTCCAAACATATTTTGCAGGAAGCACATATATTATTGGATACCGCCGAGACATTAATATGTTTGTTTTATGTGAGCATATTATATGTTTGGAAGCATTTTGAGTCCAAAAATAGTATATGCTTGGAAGAATTCCCCAAAGAAGATTGTGTTCATTCCCTCACATAATTTTCACTTCCACGAAATTTTTGAGTTCTTCGCATCTTTTTCTGTAATACAAATATGCTGTTTTTTTTTTCAAATGTCTATTATCTTGGTTCCGAATGTCTATTCTCTTTATTCCGAATACTCATTCTACTATTCAAATTAAATAATATTTAGACTTAAGCATACCAAATTTTTATTATAAAACAGTTTTCCGAAACAACATACAAGCGGTTTCACAGAAATTGCTCTCATTTCATTCTCTCGCTGTGTTATGTTGATATCTTTTTATTCAAATCTCCCGGTTTCCATCTCTATTTCTTTCTCTATACTAACTCTCTCTCTGTCGCTCTCTGAATAAAGTATCACAACATATATATGTTTACTCGAAATTTGTAAATGTATATATGTTTACATTCACACATATTATTTATATGAAACATTCATGCCCCAAACATAATATATTCTAACATATTAACATATGTGTCCCAAACATTTTGTGTTAGTTTAGGAACATTACATGTTTGCACTTAAATATATTGTGTTTAAAAATTGTGCCCGAAACACATTTTGTTTATATCGGAACATATGAAAAACATATTTTTCTAACAGTGCAAGAATAATGTTAGTAGGGGCAATTTTCAAAATCGGGATATACATATATATATGGGAGCTATATCTAAATCTGAACCGATTTCGATGAAATTTTTCACATATAGTTAGTGCTATAGTAGATTATATTTAGCCAGACTATAGGTTGATAAATAAGCCAAATTTGGAAAACTCAGGCAGCTAAATCTGAACCGATTTCAATGATTTTTTTGCATATATAGTACGTGCTGTAGAAAATTAGATCTGGCTAACTTTGAGTCAGATCGGTTGATAAATAAGGGACTTATGACCACATTTGTGAAAATCGGGCGATACATATATATGGGAGCTATATCTAAATCTGAACCGATTTCGATAAAATTGTGCACACTTAAAGGGTGGCCAATTGGATGACTTTGTGTCAAAGTTGACGCCTATCGGTTAGAAAATTAACGCAATCTGACCTCATTTATCGAAATCGGGCGATACATATATATATGAGAGCTATATCTAAATTTGATCCGATTTTTTTCCAAATTCAATAGCGTTCGTCCTTGTGTCCAAGAAGCGCTCTATACCAAATTTAATCACAATCGGTTAATAATTGCGACCGGCATCTTGCGGACAACAAATCCACGGACGGCCGGCGGGCACCAAGCACTAGATCGACTCAGAAGGTGATTCTGAGTCGATCGGTATATATTTTATGGGGTCTAAAATCAATATTTCTGGTAGGCACATTTTTTGGCAGATCAAAGTTATTATACCCTGACCACTATGTGGTTTAGGGGTTAAATTGGGTATACTTTTAGGCGCTGACAAAATTGACATTGATCCAATTAATGTTTTAATTAAAATGTCTATCAGTCACAGTTTTAATTAGGCATAAAAAAATATTTGATTTGAAATTAATTAATTGATTCAATTAAAACAAGTATACACGGCCGTAAGTTCGGCCAGGCCGAATCTTATGTACCCTCCACCATGAATTGCGTAGAAACTTCTACGAAAGACTGTCATCCACAATCGAATTACTTGGGTTGTGGTATCTTAAAACTTCTTAACATCGTTTTCTAAATTGTGAGTTTTAGGAGCCAACGTGGTGCAATGGTTAGCATGGCCGCCTTGCATACACAGTGTAGTGGGTTCGATTCCTGCTTCGACGGAACACCAAAAAGTTGTTAATCGGTGGATTATCCCACCTCAGTAATGCTGGTGCCATTTCTGAGGGTTTCAAAGCTTCTCTAAGTGGTTTCACTGTAATGTGGAACGCCGTTCGGACTCGGCTATAAAAAGGAGGTCCCTTGTCATTGAGCTTAACATGGAATCGGGCAGCACTCAGTGATAAGAGAGAAGTTCACCAATTTGGTATCACAATGGACTGAATAGTCTAAGTGAGCCTGATACATCGGGCTGCCACCTAACCAAACATAATTGTGAGTTAGTCCATACGTGATTTATATTAGACAAAGAAGTAGTAAGTATAGGTAAGTCTACAAATAAATACGAATCGATATGGACTTTTTCACGGTACGTAGAGAGCCAGAATTGGAAAATGGGAGTCGCTTATATGGGGGCTATATACAATTATGAACTTGATATGGACCAATTTTTGTGTGATTGGAGATCGTTTTATCTGAGGGCTATATATAACTATAGACCGATATGGACTTAGTTAGGCATGGTTGTTAACGGCTATATACTAGCACAATGACTCGGATGAAATTTGCTCCTCCAAGAGGCTCCAAAACTAAATCTCGGGATCTGTTTATATGGGCGCTATATATGATTATGGACTGATATGGACCATTTTTGGCATGGTTGTTAAATATCATATACTACCACCACGTACCAAATATCAACCAGATCGTATAAATTTTGCTTCTTCAAAAGGCACCGGAGGTCAAATCTGGGGATCGATTTATATGGGGGCTATATATAATTATGGATCGATGTGGACCAATTTTTGCATGATTGTTAGAGACCATATACTAACACTATGTACAAATTTCGGATGGAATTTGCTTCTCTTAGAGGATCCGCAAGCCAATTTTGGGGGTCCGTTTATATGGGGGCTATACGTTAAAGTGGACCGATATGGCCCATTTGCAATACCATCTGACCTACATCAATAACAACTACTTGTGCCAAATTCCAAGTCGATAGCTTGTTTCGTTCGGAAGTTAGCGTGATTTCAACAGACGGACGGTCGAACATGCTCAGATCGACTAAGAATTTCACCACGACCCAGAATATATATACTTTATGGGGTCTTAGTTCAATATTTCGATGTGTTACAAACGGATGGACAAAGTTAATATACCCCCATTTTATGGTGGAGGGTATAAAAATTATTATTAATAGATTCAATTAATTATTTAGTTAGACTTTTTAATTAAAACAGTTAAATAATTAATTTAGGATTGAAATTGACATCGATTAGAATTTTTTTTTAATTAAATTGTTAATTGGAACAAGTCTTTGTTTAATAAAAACAACGAAAATGTTCACCCATTCTCTTAGCTAACTGTGTTCTTAGTTTAATAAAAAAAAATTAATTGATACAATATATTTTTTTTTTTTTAATTAAAGACATAACTATTTTCAATCGCATTTTCAAGTGACTTTGTATTTTTATTTTGATTGAAAAATTGATTGTAAATTTTATTTAAATTAAAATACATATTTTAATTAAAAATTTTCATTGATTGACCTAATTTTCTTAATGTTTCTAGTTTGATTAAAATGTTAATTGTATCAATTAATTGTTTTAATTGAAAAATATTCACCTTCAATTAACTTTTTAATTGAAAATGTTTTGGTCATATTTAGACCTGCTTGTAGACAAAAAGCGATTTTGTGCAAATTTCAGAATGATAGCTCTATTATTGAAGGCTTTAAAGTATTTACACAAGGCAGGCAGACAGACAGACATAACGTTCGTCTGAGAATTTCATCCATATTCAAATTCATTTAACTTTATATAATCGGAAATCTGTACTTCGGTGTGTTATAAATGGAATGACAAACTTTTTGTACCCCCAGTACCAATCTATGTTAATGGTGGCATACAAATGATTGGTATCAAATATAAATTAACTTTTTTCTAGAAATACGAAAATATATTTTTGACTAACCAATGATATGATTTTTTTCTTTATTTATCATAATCTCTGTTTTATCTCTCCCTCCCCCTAGGTGGCAACACTGGCAATAAATTCAGTCTTGATATGCATTCGGGTGAATTGACAGCTCGTCCTTTAGATCGTGAACAACAATCACGTTATATCCTACAAATACAAGCCTCCGATCGTGGTTCACCCAACAGCTATCAGGGACATTGCAACATCACCATTTTGGTTGAGGATCAAAATGATAACGATCCACATTTCGAACAACCCAAATATGTGACAAGCATTGCTGAAGATGTCCCCATCGGTACGAGTGTATTGCGCATTAAAGCTTTGGATGATGATTTAGGTGTCAATGCACGACTATTGTACACATTGGCCAATGAGACACAATGGCAGTTTGCCATAGACAATAAAAGTGGCGTTATAACAACAGTGGGGTAAGTATAGAAAATAAGGGAGTTTACAGGGGGTTTCTTAAAATATGTAAATGGAGCCTTTCATAGCTTTAATGTTAGTTAATGAATTGAGATAAACTATGATAATTAGATGATGTTTAGAAAACAATTTAATGTCGTTGCATATTTGGTGGCATCTTAACATGTCAAATGAATCGAAATCCAAAAATTTTCAATACCACAATTAAGGACAACTATTATAACCCTTCTTTTGGAGATCGTTTACCATTCTATACCATAATACCTTGGCTTGCCTGGGGCTAATACTTATCTCAGATGGAATACCTCGCGTAACATCTTTCAACAAATTTCGTTTTCGTTTTCAGATTACGCGGACAATGTTATGTTCGTAAACTGAAAAAAGGCTATAATTTTATTAATACACAACCTACGCAATATTATTTAGTTTGTGGTTGTTGTTGGTATTTTTTTTCGCCGTGTTTTATTGGTGGCCGTTTTGTTTGCCTTGCAATACAACACGGACCGACGGACGAATGAACTCTCTACAATTGTGGCACATGTTTGTTTGTTTCGTTGCAAAAGGATTCATTTGTTGACTATGGCAATGTTGTTGCCTGTCGCCTTGCTATGTTGGTGATGTTATTACTTCTACAATGGGGTGCTTTTGATATTGTCTTCGTTTTGGTTTCATATCTTTTCTGAGAGAGGGGGGAACCTTCAAAATGATACCTACAACAAATTGTTTTATCTTCATACTATACTCCACACAAAATACCAGCAACAAACTTAAAATATTTTTTTTGACGATTTTTTGTGATGCAATTTTTTCTCGTTTAGTCCTACAAGTAACCGAAATAACGATGTTGCGATTTTTTCCTCAGTTCTTTGATTTTGGTAGTCAATATCTGTTGTTAATATTTTTTGTAAGGTGGAGCCATTGGTTTCAACATCGCTGGTTGTTGTGGTTGTGTGGCAAGTTGTATGTTGCTACAACAATTGTACATTACTTAAAGGTCGTTTTTGGGTCCACTCAAAGAGACGACCAACAACGATGACTGGTCTACACAGTGGGTTCGAAATTATGTTTTGGGTCAAAAGGTTTTTTTTAAATTACTTTTATACATTAAATTTAAATTTACCATAGAAATAAGTATACACCGTAAAAAATTTGGTAATGTTGAATCTAAAATATCCATTATCATGGAAAGCATATAACAATTTTCTTCGGAAATATTTCGTTGTAATGAGTTGTGATGATGATTTTTGCTGTGGATCAAAACTGGGGAAAATTATCCGTTGAAAGTGGGTCTCTAGTAAATTGTAGACACTTAGGTATTCTCTTATGGACATTTGAGTGTACCCGACTGATTCGGTCGACACAACTAATACTACAGTTTGCTCAAATCGTCTCACTAATTGTATTCTTTTTTGATAATTTCCGTATTTCTGAACAAAGATATTCTGTTTTATATTATTCACGAAGGTTATTGATGGAAATGGGCTATAGCCCCCTTTCTAAAATGCGGGAATAATATTCCAGCAAAAACAGTGTCGCCAAAAAGACAGTGAAAATATTCTTTTTGGATCCGGAAGTGTTGCAAAACTGGCGCAGAAGCGATGAACTTAACACGGGCTTTTTATAGGATGGATGTCCACAATTTAAACAACCATTGCATTAAATTTGCATCCCTTTTTAAGGTGTTATCTGAAGTCAGTATTTTGGATGGAAATTTATTTATTACTTTTTTTTTTTTTTTTGATATTTTGCCAAATAAATCATATTTATATTTTTTTATGAATTCTAACGCTTTCGTGAAACGTTTGACCTCAAACATTTTCAAAAATTCGCAATGTTTCTACAAAGGATTTAGCATTTTTCCCCAATAAAATTTAAATAATTTGTACCGTAATAACAAATAATAAAAATGAAGAAAGCGAGTTATAACAAGTATATACGGCCGTAAGTTCGGTCAGGCCGAATCTTATGTACCCTCCACCATGGATTGCGTAGAAACTTCTACGAAAGAATGTCATCCACAATCGAATTATTTGGGTTGTGCTATCTTAAAACTTCTTTACATCGTTTTCTTTATTGTGAGTTAGTCCATAGGTGGTATATATTAGACAAAAAAGTTATGTATAGGTAAGCCTACAAATAATTACTAATCGATATGGACTTTTTGCACGATACGTAGAGAGCCAGAATTGAAATATGGGGGTCGCTTATATGGGGGCTATATACAATTATGAACTTGATATGGACCAATTTTTGTGTGATTGGGGATCGATTTATCTGAGGGCTATATATAACTATATATCGATATGGACCTAGTTAGGCATGGTTATTAACGGCCATATACTAGCACAATGTACCAAATTTCAACTGACTCGGATGAAATTTGCTCCTCCAAGTGGCTCCAAAACCAAATCTGGGAATCGGTTTATATGGGGATTATATATTATTATGGACTGATATGGACCACTTTTGGCATGGTTGTTAAATATCATATACTACCACCACGTACCAAATTTCAACCAGATCGGATGAATTTTGCTTCTCCAAAAGGCACCGGAGATCAAATCTGGGGATCGATTTATATGGGAGCTATATATAATTATGGACTGATATGAACCAATTCCTGCATGGTTGTTGGATACAATACAATAACATCACGTAGCAAATTTCAACCGAATCGGATGAATTTTGCTCTTCCAACGGGCTCCGGAGGTCAAATCTGGGGATAGGTTTATATGGGGCCTATATATAATTATGGACCGATTTCGACCAATTTTTTCATGGGTGTTTTAGGCGATATATGAACATCACATACCAAATTTGAACTGAATCAGATGAATTTTGGTCTTCCAAGAGGCTCCGGAAGTCAAATCTGGTGATCGATTTATATGGCGGCTACATAGAATTATGGACCGATGTTGACCAATTTTTGCATGGTCATTAGAGACCATATACGTACACCATGTACCAAATTTCAGCCGGATCGGATGAAATTTGCATCTCTTAGAGGCTCCGCAAGCCAAATCGGTGGATCGGTTTATATGGTGACTATATATAATTATGGACCGATGTGGACCAATTTTTGCACGGTTGTTAGGGACCATATACTAACACCATGTACCAAAATTTCAGCCGGATCGGATGAAATTTGCTTCTCTTAGAGGATTCGCAAGCCACATTTGGGGGTCTGTTTATATGGGGGCTATATGTAAAAGTGGAACGATATGGCCCATTTGCAATACCATCTGACCTACATCAATAACAATTACTTGTGCCAAGTTTCAAGTCGATAGCTTGTTTCGTTCGGAAGTTAGGTTGATTTCAACAGACGGACGGACGGACATGCTCAGATCGACTCAGAATTTCACCACGACCCAGAATATATATACTTTATGGGGTCTTAGAGCAATATTTCGATGTGTTACAAACGGAATGACAAAGTTAATATACTTTGTCATTCTATGGTGGAGGGTATAAAAAATGTAATTAAATACCTGTGGTGGAAAAATAAAGAACATCCTTGGGAGGACGTGTTTGGTAGTGTTTTTAAAGTTGTGCCTTAAGAACAACTTCCAAGTTTTTTTGCTAGGATATAGTGGAGCTACAAATTTTCTGGAGCTAGGGCCTTGGAACTGCCGTCGTGTAATAGTTAGTATTGCACATTCAAAAGGTCGTGGGATCATTCCCAAATTCGGCCAGTCACCAAAACGTTTTTCAGCGGTGGAATATGTTATCCCCTCTCAGTAATGCTGGTGACGTTTTTGAGTATTTCAAAGCTTCTCTAAGTAGTTTCACCACTATTTGGAACGCCATGCTGAATCGGCTTGTCATTGAGCTGAACATAGAATCTGACAGCACCACTTAATACGAGAGATGATAATTGCAAGTTGTTCCACAAACATTTCTTTTTAAGAGCGTCCCGGGATCCTCCATCATTTTTTTTTTCGTTGAAGTTCTTTTGAACCATTTCTAGAAAATACTCTATTTAGTGGTTTAAAGTTAAAATTTAAATTTAAATATCGCAAAACATCAAAGAAGTAAAAAAACGGAATAAAATTCAAATTACAAATTTCAGCCCCTCGAAGATTTGAACCTGTGCCTGATGACTTTTTCACTTCCAAGGAAATTCTTTTGGTTTTGCAAATTACCAGAGCTTTCAAATTTCATTAAGTTTAAATGGAAAAAAATATATTTCTACAAGAACGTAACTAAATATATATATTTGGTGAAAAAAAGTTTTTTTTTTTTTTATTTTTAAATTTCTCCATTCAAATGACCTTCCAAAGCACAACATCTAACACAACTTCAATGAAAAGGATACGAAAATCAAGAGCTTCCGTCCTATGAGAAGCTCATGTAAAATTCAATGGATATGATCCAAGTTTGCACTACTTCCGGATCACAAGTTGGGGATCAAAACTACATTTTTTTGAAGTTCTTGTTTTTTTTTTTCGAGGAAAGAACAGTCTAAGTAAGCCTTAATTATCGGGCTGCCACTGTAAAAAAAAGCATAACCCACCACTAATCCCATTGTACATAGCCATGAGACACAGATAATCCAATCAAATTAAATCAATACATAAAGTTCCCATTTTGCTATAGTGGTTTTTTTTTTAACAGCCATATTCGTCTAAAAATAAACCAGAAAACGCTTTTAACACAACATTCACAATAAATACGCATATGGTGTGAAAATATATATCCCTTGCAAAGGAGAGCAAGAGAGAATAAATTGTCTGAGAGAATGACTAAAGAAAACCCCAGAGGTCAACACATTTCACAAGTTGAAGTGCTCCGAGTAAAACTTGGCGAAAAAAGGACCCCCTCTGGTGCAAATTTATTCATATGAACAATCAACGATGACAACAGTTGCAAAACTAAAATGTTTCTGCCGCAATTTATACACAACCTCCTTGGACGATTCCAAAGCTCTTGGCCCAAAAGTAAGGAAGGGAAGAAGTTTGTTTTTATGTATGGTTGGAAAAAAATTGGATTTGCTAGTGAAATAATCATATTCCTCAATCTGAATTTTAGTCAATCTGGAATGCTTTAAGAAAATAGGGTTGGCAATATTATTGTGGGCTCCACGAGTACCACCAAAACAATCATCACATATCCACTAGTTCAAAGTTATAAAAAATATAAAAAAGATTTCAGCTAATTTCGAAGCTGGCAATGGTGTCTACATCATATAAAATCAACAGACACTTGTTAGTGCCAATTCTCTTGAAACAATGTGAAAAAGTGAAAACGTTTTTAGTTTTATTTTCTGATTCGGCCCATATGCAATATCATTTCGTATGGGTAGAGTACCTACCAGCAAATGTTTTTTTTTTTTGTTTTATTATTTTTTGTAATTTTTTATCAAAATCTTTGACAAGAAAAAATACCAACTACCCAAGAGAAGAAAACAAAACTTATTTCCTCTCTCATTCCTATCTTGCTTGCTATAAGAGCGGCCTTGTTATCAAGAAGTGCTTAATTTGTGGCAAAATGTTTTGGACTAACATGTGACAGTTGCTGATTAAAAAATGATGATTTATTATAACTTGTTGCGGACGGTAGTATGAACATCGGCCATTCTGAAGTTTTCATCTACAGTCATACATATTTGTGTGTACTATATGGCGAGGTGAAAAAAATATGTCCTTTCTTAAGATATGTTTTTTTATAACTTGCTTGGGGAATGGTTAGCAACCACTCTGGTGGATAAGGAGTGTCTACTATTACTCTCAGGCATCGTATGGATAAATTCATCAGATTTGCAAAAACCCATAAATCTTACACAAGTAGGAATTTTCCATTTTATATATTTTATTCAGGAAAAACAAAAAAAAATCAAACCAATTTTGGTGGATCTTCTCTATCGATACAAATCTAGGGAAAGATAATTTAAATTGTATTAATATTTTTAGATTGTATTGGAAAAATTTAATTACTCGAACATTTCACAGTATTATTAAAAAATTATTTTATTAATAATAATTATATTATTAATAAATAACTTTATTTAAATCAATAGGAAACCAAAAAGATATACAGACAATTGCAGTGTCATAAATTCATTTTTATACCCTCCACCATAGGTTGGGGGGTATACTAAATTTGTCATTCCGTTTGTAACACATCGAAATATTGCTCTAAGACCCCATAAAGTAGGAGTAGGAAGGAGCTTCTAAGAGAAGCAAATTTTATCCGATCCGGCTGAAATTTAGTACATGATGTTAGTATATGGTCTCTAGCAACCATGCAAAAATTGGTCCACATCGGTACATAATCATATATTGGCCCCACATAAACCGATCCCCAAATTTGACCTCTGGAGCCTCATGGATGAGCAAAATTCATCCGAGTCGGTTGAAATTTGGTACGTGGTGTTAGTATATGGTATCTAACAACCATGCAGGAACTAGTCCATATCGGTCCATAATTATATGTAGCCCCCATGTAAACCGATCCCCAGATTTGACCTCCGGAGCTCTTGGAGGAGCAAAACTTATCCGATCCGTTTGAAATTTGGTACGTGGTGAGATTTGGTACATTGCGCTAGTATATGGCCGCTAACAACCATGCCAAAATTGGTCCATATCGGTCTGTAGTTATATATAGCCGATCCCCAAATTCCCCGAAAAATACCAACATTTTATTTCTTAGAACATTTTGTCAAAATTTTGTAACTATAGAAAATTTTGTAAAAATTTTATTACTTTACAAAATTTTGTCAACATTTTGTTGCTATAGAAAGTTTTGTCAATATTTTATTTCTATAGAAAATTTTGTCAAAATTTTATTGCTATAGAAAATTTTGTAAAAATTTTCTGTAGCAATAAAAAATTTTGTCAAAATTTTATTTTTATAGAAAATTTTGTCGAAATTTTATTTCTATTAAAAATGTTGTCAACATTTTGTTGCTATATTGTCAATATTTTATTTCTATAAAAAATGTTGTCAAAATTTTATTGCTATGGAAAATTTTGTCAAAATTTTATTGCTATAGAAAATGTTGTCAAAATATTATTTCTACAGAAAATTTTGTCAAAATTTTATTTCCATAGAAAATTTTGTCAAACTGAATTATATACTATTAAATGGGCTTTAATAGCAACCCAAGTAATTTGATTGTTGATGACAGTCTTTAGTACAAGTTTCCATGCAATCAATGGTGGAGGGTAAATAAGATTCGGCCTGGCCGAACTTACGGCCGAATATTCTTTTTTTTTTATATTATGTTATAACAGAGTTAACAGGTTGGCTGATAAGTCCCCGGTCTAACAAAGAAAAACACATTTTTTTTAAATTCGTTTTTATTATTCATACTTAGTTCCCTTCAAGAGCGATACAACGATTATAACGACCTTCAAATTTTTTGATACCATTTTGGTAGTACTCCTTCGGTTTTGCCTCAAAATAGGCCTCAGTTTCGGCGATCACCTCTTCATTGCAGCCAAATTTTTTCTCTGCGAGCATCCTTTTGAGGTCTGAGAACAAGAAAAAGTCGCTGGGGGCCAGATCTGGAGAATACGGTGGGTGGGGAAGCAGTTCGAAGCCCAATTTATGAATTTTTGCCATCGTTCTCAATGACTTGTGGTACGGTGCGTTGTCTTGGTGGAACAACACTTGTTTCTTCTTCATATGGGGCCGTTTTTCCGCGATTTCGACCTTCAAACTCTCCAATAACGCTATATAATAGTCACTATTGATGAAATTATTCCATGCGTATCCCAAAAAACAGAGCCCATTACTTTGCCAGCGGACTTTTGAGTCTTTCCACGCTTCGGAGTCGGTTCACCGGTCACTGTCCACTCAGCCGACTGTCGATTGGACTCAGGAGTGTAGTGATGGAGCCATGTTTCATCCATTGTCACATATCGACGGAAAAACTCGGTTGTATTACGAGTTAACAGCTGCAAACACCGCTCAGAATCATCAACACGTTGTTGTTTTTGGTCAAATGTGAGCTCGCACGGCACCCATTTTGCACAGAGCTTCCGCATATCCAAATATTGATGAATGATATGACCAACACGTTCCTTTGATATCTTTAAGGCCTCTGCTATCTCGATCAACTTCATTATACGGTCATTCAAAATCATTTTGTGGATTTTTTTGATGTTTTCGTCGGTAACCACCTCTTTCGGGCGTCCACTGCGTTCACCGTCCTGCGTGCTCATTTCACCACGCTTGAATTTTGCATACCAATCAATTATTGTTGATTTCGCTGGGGCAGAGTCCGGAAACTCATTACCAAGCCAAGTTATTGCTTCCACCGTATTTTTTTCCTTCAGAAAACAGTATTTTATCAAAACGCGAAATTCCTTTTTTTCCATTTTTTTTTTTTTCACAATAACAAAAGTTGCTTCACAAAAGACGCTCTATCTCACAAACTAATTGACTTACAGACGTCATATTTTGACACGAATCATTTGAAGGTTGGTACTATATAAAAATAATATGCATTTAATACTAGCGGCGCCATCTATGTGTCAGACTTATCAGCCAACCTGTTATAACAGAGTTACTACTTATCTAGTAATTTTGCAGTAGTTACAGTTACAATACTAGAATATTTACTCTAGTGTAGAAATTTGATGAGATAGTTCAATAACTATACTCTACTTGATTACTTTTCTGGGGTTAGTGGAGCAGATCCAGGGGGACAATCCTGTGGAGTCTCCTAGTGGTGGAGTAGTTTTACATTATTTAACTAGTTGTTTAGGTGATTTTGACGTTTATGTTTTCGAGCATTGAGTGAAATTTCTGCAGAAATTGTTTTCACTTCTAAATCTCGATGCAAGTCTCTATTGCGAATGTACCATGGCGCATTGCCGATGGTAGGTCAATTAACAGAATATTCATCTTTTCTCATTAATGAGTGCGGCTCGATTTTATGATTAGCTCAGTGAGATAAGTCCCAACTGATTATCGCACAATGTGGGAAACCACATAGAGATACCTGCGATAGACTTAGTAGGTTATTTTAATGGATTTATGTTACTCTGGTCGAATCCAGAAATAAATTCAATGCCAAATTTTGGCGCCATCATCAACATCCATTGAACAAAACGAAATACTTAAATTTATTTCTCACCTTTACCAATTTGAGTCTCTGTTTTTTTTGTTTTGGTTTGGAAAACATGATCTAAATTCCACGCCTCTCCTTTGGAATGACAACATATTGTTAGGCGCCAATTTCCATGGAATGTAGATGAGATACGTCAAAGTTTGTTGTGTTCCGTTATTTAAAATGTCAATGGCGAAATGTATCAGTAGACAACAAACAAAAACAAACAATTTAAACATCTAACATAGGAAGTTCTCCTATCCACCCACACACTTTCGTTGTAACCTGCCTCCTCTGCATCCCCTTCCGGCTTAAATACTCTGTTACCATCTAACTTTAATTTCAGACACGAACTTAACATCGAACAATCGTAGTAGTCATTGTAGACTGTCTAAATGAAGTTTTCTGTAATCTTCATTTGATGTTGGGATATTGTTGTTGTTTTTGTTGTTGTTGCTATTGCATTGTATTGTGGTTTTACGTTGTTATTGTCGATGTTGTTGGCTACAATGATTAAATCACTTTAAATACAATCATTTCGAGTAAACTGACGAATAACAAACATTTCGTGATGTTGTTGTTATGTCGAAAATAACAAGAGCACATTCAACACTCGAGTGTTTTCAAAAGAACATAGAACCCTCAATAGTGTACACACTCCCCTACTTACACATACACACACACACTCACACCAGAATTACATTGTTTCTGATCTGGCAAATAACAGCTGCCGAAGAAAGTCTATTAGAAGGTTTAGAATCTCTAGCAAGACCAACTATTGAAGTATGAAGTAGCAAAAGCAGCATTGGTAACATAAACGAAGGTGATCCTCGTCATAGAACAGAATCAGAAACATTTGTGGCTCTAGCTACTTTTTGCTTTATTTTTTGAAATATAAGAGAATTTCATTGAAGTGATGTGTATTCTACAAATTTGCTTATAAACAAGTATATACAGCAGTAAGTTCGGTCGGACCGAATATTAAATACCCAACACCATGAATCAAATATACTTGTTTGAAACTGAAGACTAGATCAGATTCTGGATTTATAAGAACCATTTTTTGTTTGAGTTTTAGAGGAATCATAAACATCTCTTGTAAGTGTGCAAGAAAATTATGAAATAACGCCTTGATTTCAAATCTAAATCCCAATTATATAAATCCCAATTATATAAATGATTATGAGAAGAAAAATCTGGAAATTTTACATTCAGTTTCAAGCAATTTTCATGATCAGTACCCTCAAAATCTGAAATCGGTCTATGTTATATGGAGGCCTTACCAAATTGACACTTTTTTATGGGTCTAAAATGCCAGTATATTTTCAACCCTAGGAGTTAAATCTGGAGATCGGTCTAATGGGAGCTATGCAAAAAACATGGAGAAATACACAGAATATTCAGCACATCTCATTGTAGTTCTAGAATCTACACCCCAAATCGGAGGGCCGGTTTATAAGGGGGCTATATCAAAACATGGGCTGGTACTCACCATTTTCGGCACACCTCTTTATGGTTTTAGAATACCGCTAGATTTCCAATTTCAGGCAAGTTGGATGTTTATGTCGTCTTACAATATCTCCCTGATCAAGAATATATATTCTTTATATAGTTGGAAATCGACATGTGACAATGACAAACTTGTTATACCCCCGTCAACATTCTATGGTGGTGGGTATAAAAACAAATAATTCGCAAGTTTTAAATGAAAGAAGGGCTTTGTAGAGAAATCAGAAATTTTGTTGATGGATGGGTTTTCTTAAAAAATGTGGATTTTTTTTTTAAATTTTTGAAAATTTATTTCGAAAATAAACTATAACAAGCAGTTCTAGCTAACTAACCGCGACGAAAAAACGACTGTGTGTATATGGACTCAATCCGAGAATCGACTCAATTTTTGGCTTCCTCATAAGTACGGAAATGCTGACCAGCCAGGTCATGTGTCATTGATCGCAGCAAGTGCTAATTAAAAGCACTATAGTCTGGGCTATACGGCGTTGAGGTAGTTTCTCATTTAAATTTAATCAAAATAACTTGTTACAGGTTTTCCAACGTCCCAGCAAAAAATTGGAAGTTCTTCCTAAGTCATTACTTTTAAAGTACATTCAAAAATGCTTTTACAGAGATTAACTTAATCTTATTTCACAAGAAGTTCTTTCAAGTTGATATATACGCAGTTTTAACAAATTTATCAAATTCCAATGTTCTCAATTTTAATGTGGCCAAAATAAACAAGGACAAAAAAAATAATAAAAATTTCCAGAAAAATATTTGAAAAGTTTACGGATACATTTCTCAGCAGACTTAGAAAAAAATATTGGCTGATATTGTTCAAAAAAATCTTTACGTGGATAAAAGTCAAAAACAAAAGTTAAGAAATAATTTATTTTTGTAAGTTTTTCCCCATTTTTTTTTAAATGAAATCCGATATACTGAAATTACATCACATCTGAAGAACTAATACGAATTCAATGCAAGGGATGCTTATAAAATTCATTGCTTCTCAGCCAATTTTACACTGCAGCGTGATCAAGAAGTCAAATCGGGAGATCATTCTATATGAGGGATAACAGGTTGGCTGATAAGTCCCCGGTCTGACACATAGATGGCGTCGCTAGTATTAAATGCATATTTTTATATAGTACCAACCTTCAAATGATTCGTGTCAAAATTTGACGTCTGTAAGTCAATTAGTTTGTAAGACAGTGCGTCTTTTGTGAAGCTACTTTTGTTATTGTGAAAAAATGGAAAAAAGGAATTTCGTGCTTTGATAAAATACTGTTTTCTGAAGGGAGATTCCGTACTCTGCCCCAGGGAAATTAACAATAACTGATTGGTATGCAAAATTCAAGCGTCGTGAAATGAGCACGGAGGACGGCGAACGCAGTGGACGCCCGAAAGAGGTGGTTACCGACGAAAACATCAAAAAAATCCACAAAATGATTTTGAATGACCGTAAAATGAAGTTGATCGAGATAGCAGAGGCCTCAAAGATATCAAAGGCACGTGTTGGTCATATCATTCATCAATATTTGGATATGCGGAAGCTCTGTGCAAGAGCTGCCACTTTAACCTAACCTAACCTATCACAATGGACTGAATAGTCTAAGTGAGCCTGAATCTTAATCGGGCTGCCACTTTAACCTAAGCTCTGTGCAAAATGGGTGCCGCGCGAGCTCACATTTGACCAAAAACAATAACGTGTTGATGATTCTGAGAGGTGTTTGCAGCTGTTAACTCTTAATACACCCCAGTTTTTCCGTCGATATGTGACAATGGATCAAACATGACTCAATCACTACACTCCTGCGTCCAATCGACAGTCGGCTGAGTGGACAGCGACCGGTGAACCGTCTCCGAAGCGTGGAACTCAAAAAGGGCCTCTGTTTTTTGGGATGCGCATGGAATAATTTTTATCGATTATCTTGAGAAGGGAAAAACCATCAACAGTGACTATTATATGGAGTTATTGGAGCGTTTGAAGGTCGAAATCGCGGCAAAACGGCCCCATATGAAGAAGAAAAAGTGTTGTTCCACCAAGACAACGCACCGTGCCACAAGACATTGAGAACGATGGCAAAAATTCATGAATTGGGCTTCGAATTGCTTCCCCACTTACCGTATTCTCCAGATCTGGCCCCCAGCGGCTTTTTCTTGTTCTCAGACCTCAAAAGGATGCTCGCAGGGAAAAAATTTGGCTGCAATGAAGAGTTGATCGCCGAAACTGAGGCCTATTTTGAGGCAAAACCGAAGGAGTACTGCCAAAATGGTATCAAAAAATTGGAAGGTCGTTATAATCGTTGTGTCGCTCTTGAAGGGAACTATGTTGAATAATAAAAACGAATTTTGACAAAAAAAATGTGTTTTTCTTTATTAGACCGGGGACTTATTAGCCAACCTGTTATACCAAAACATTTACGGACCTAAACTGAATAGACTTTGAATTTCAAGTAAATCAGATAGAAATTGGGAAGTCTAGATGCTGAAGAAGTACAAATACATTTAGATTTACAATTGCAGGCAAATTAGATAAAAATTGACGGTGTCTAGAACTCCAAGAAGTCAAATCAGGATATTTGGCTATATGGGGGCTATACCGAGACATGGACCAATACACACCATCTTCGGCACACCTATTTAAGGACCTAAAATAACTCTAGATTTTGAATTTTAGTTCAATCGGGTAGAAAATAGGATGTCTACAAGCCCATGAAATCAAATCACGATATCGGGCTATACGAGAGCTATACCGATACGTGGACCAATACACACCATTTTCGGTACACTTGTTTACCAAAATCGTATAAATATTGGAATGTCTAGATGCTCGAGATCTCAAAACGGGGGTCGATTTATATGAGTGCTATACCAAAATCTGGACATATATAGCCCATTTGCGAATTTGAGCTGCTTGCAGACAAAAAAAGGTTCTGTGCATAATTTCAGCAGGATTCAGGAGGATAGAAAGGCAGACGGACACACGGCCATCGCATTTTCTCTTCGAATTTCCACTTGATCAAAAATATATATATATATATTTTATATAGCCCGAAATCGATATTTCGATGTATTATAAAAGGAATGACAAACTTATTGTACCCCCATCACCAGTCGATGGTGGTGGGTATCAAAATATGAGTTGTTAAAACTCCGAAGACAAATGCTGGAAATTAAAGCTATGGAACGAGGTTATGACATACACTCCAAACTACGCGATCTGTTGTCAAACCCGCATTACTAATTTGCACACCCTATAGGTGGAATTTAGCTAAATCCATATTCACGTTAAATTTCATACGTTACTGTTTGAACCTTCTAACAAACCCTTCTTCGAGCCCATCAATTGAAGATTGATTTTTCGAGGTTCAATAAATTTGCCATATTGCTTAATAGAAAACGTCGTCATATTTTTAGAACCTCTTTTAAAATCCAAATACTGACACATTTTTATAATTTGTCTTTTTCTTATATTTCAGTCCATTGGATCGTGAACGTCAACATATCTACAATTTCATGGTAGTGGCCACAGATGGTGGACGTTATGATTCCCGTTCTGCTCGTGTCCCCGTACAAATCTCCATTGATGATGTTAACGATAATAAACCGATTTTCGAACGCTACCCCTTTCGTGCCCATGTACCAGCTCTCATCCAGCCTGGTCAAACTTTAGTACAGGTCACAGCAAATGATAAAGATCTGGGCCTAAATGGTGAGATAATCTATTCCCTTAAGGAGCAGGATGATCCATCTACACGTGGGAAATTTCGCATTAATCCCAATACGGGTGTAGTAAGCGCCTCACAAAGTTTGGCCAGTGAATCGGGAAGGTTATTGCATTTGGAAGTTATGGCCCATGATAAGGGACAACCTTCCATGTCCACACAAGGCCTAATAGAATTGCTAATAGGAGAATTTCCTCAAGGATCTCCAACATTGCGCTTCCAAAATGACACTTATCGCATGAAAATTAAGGAGAACTCATCTGAGGGTCTAAGAATTCTTCAAGTGAATGCTTTACGTTCAGATGGAAGGAGAACCAAATTGATGTATTCCTTTGGCACTGGAAATGAAAATGGGGCATTAAAAATTGACTCTATTACTGGCGAAATTAAAGTGGCCCGTAGTGAGGAGCTGGATTATGAACGTTATGCAGGCAGTATGGATGAAATGCTAAATGCCAATAGAAATTATGCCAGTTACAGGGGAAGATCCATGCTCTACGAAGATGAAGATGAGAATGCCACCCCACCCTCTTCCTTGGAAGATGGTAATGAAGACTCGAAAACATTTCGTAATAATAGAGCCCTACGCCGACGTGAAATGGATGATTTACCTGTCCTCCTCGCCTCGGCCATACAACCTCATGAGTTACGCTTTATGCTGGTGGCCCAAAGTGAATCACACAGCGGTGCCATACCACTCTATGCCTACGCTGAACTAATTCTAGAATTGGAAGATGTCAACGATAATAGTCCTGTATTCACCCAATCCCAGTATGCATCCACCGTGTGGGAGGGCAACAACAAGGGTACATTTGTGGTACAGGTTTCGGCATTCGATCAGGATGCGGGTACAAATTCACGCATACTCTATCACATCGTTGATGGGAATCATGATAACGCTTTTGTCATTGAGCCAGCCTTTAGCGGCATTGTTAAGACGAACATAGTGTTGGATCGTGAGATTCGTGACATGTACAAGCTCAAAGTGATCGCCACTGATGAGGGGGTGCCACAGATGACAGGCACAGCGACAATACGTGTCCATATTGTAGATGTGAATGATAATCAGCCTACATTTCCACCACACAGTGTGATTACGGTTGGCGAAGGTAAGTACAGATAAAAACAAAAAAACACAAATGAAACTAGAAAAAAATTACTAAAACTGCAGAGACAATCTGACTTGGTCTATAGTTAACTACACTGAGAGAAAAGTGACATTTTGAAAAACTCATTTAATGTGCAATTCAATGAAATTTAATTAGATAAAATTTTATAAAATCAAATTAATTTCAATTAAAACCTAAAATAAAATAATATAATTTATACTTGAATTTAAACTAAGTAAATTTACTATGCCCTTCTGTACGACATTATAATACGACTCGTATAATACTCATATTTAGAAGACACAGAAGATAGACGCATGTTATCCTTGGCAATAGAGCTCAGGATCAAGCACCGACTCCATTTAGTCATGGCCGTCTGTCCGTCTTTCAATTTTGAAAATAATTAAAGTCTACTAGGTCACAGTTTTAGTCCAATCCAATTGAAATTTGACACAAGTAGCTACACATAAAAAAAAATCATTTTTTCCTTCGAAACAAAATTTTAGACGAACGAAATTTTCTTTCATTGTTGAAGTTGTCTCCTTAAAGGCATGTGGAACGCCTTTCCGACTCAGCTATAAAAAAGATGTTCCTTGTCATTGAGCTTAACATGGAATCGGGCAGCACTCAGTGATAAGAGAGAAGTTCACCGCTGTGGTATCACAATGGTCTGAATAGTCTAAGTCAACCCTAAAATATCGGGCTGCCACAATACCTAACCTAACCTACACCCAGAGAAGGAATATGATCACCTCAAACATGTTACTTTTTCACAGCGATCATGTAGCATTTTTGTCGCAAAAATATTATTTTCTCGTCAATCATAACATGCTTTCCGAAATCAGATATATAATTTCCGAGAAAAGTGAATGGTTTCGACAAACATGCTCCATGGTTTCCGTGAAAAAGTAACATTTTGCTCTTGGAACATGGTTGGGGTGATCATATTCCTTCTCTGCGTGTTATAGGAAAATAAAAATTAATTTGGCTTATTTTGTAGGTCAGTATCTATTCCGATCGGTGTTTGATAGAAATCGTTTCAGATTTAGTTATAGCCCACATATAATGCTTTCGCCCGTTAAGCGCTTATATTGCCGCAGTGTTTCGCCTTGATTTAAAAAATGTTCCAGATTCAGATTTAAAATAGTTTCAGATTCATAGATTCAGATTTAGATATAGATATAGCTTCCATATAGGTTAGGTTAAGTTTAATGGCAATTCGTTATATTCAGACCTACTTAGACAATACAGTCAATTGTTATATCTTAGTGGTGAACTCCTTCTTATAACCAAGTGCTACACAATTCCTTGTTTACCTCAAATAAAAAGAACCACTTTTTTATAGCCGAGTCCGGACAACAGGTCACATCATCTGTGAAACCACTTATGGTAAGGTCGCGGTAAGGGAGCCACCGTGGTGCAATGGTTAGCATGCCCGCCTTGCATACACAAGGTCGTGGGTTCGATTCCTGCTTCGACCGAACACCAAAAAGTTTTTCAGCGGTGGATTATCCCACCTCAGTAATGCTGGTGACATTTCTGAGGGTTTCAAAGCTTCTCTAAGTGGTTTCACTGCAATGTGGAACGCCGTTCGTACTCGATTATAAAAAGGAGGTCCCTTGTCAATGAGCTTAACATGGAATCGGGCAGCACTCAGTGATAAGAGAGAAGTTCACCAATGTGGTATCACAATGGACTGAATAGTCTAAGTGAGCCTGATACAGCGGGCTGCCACCTAACCTAACCTTGGGGAACGTTTGTCGACAGCCAGGAAGTCTGGATCGGGGGGAAATCGAAAACCGCAAGCCGCTGAGACGACAAAGAGAGTTACCGGTAGTTTCAAGCGAAACCCTAACCTCTCTCTCTCCGAGATGCCGCAAATAAGCTGGGTGTATCGTCTACAACCATGCATCGAGCCAAAAAACGAGCCGAACTATCGACTTACAAGAAGGTAGTGACTCCAAATCGCGATGATAAACAAAATACGACGGTCAAAGAGCGATCCCGGGGGCTGTACACGACGATGCTGACGAAGTTTGACTGCGTGGTAATGGACGATGAAACCTACGTCAAAGCCGACTACAAGCAGCTTCCGGGACAGGAGTTTTATACGGCAAAGGGAAGGGGAAAGGTAGCAGATATTTTCAAGCACATAAAACTGCCAAAGTTCGCAAAGAAATATCTGGTTTGGCAAGCCATCTGTACCTGTGGCTTGAAAAGCAGCATTTTCATAGCTTCCGGGACTGTCAACCAAGAAATTTACGTGAAAGAGTGTTTGAATAAACGTCTGCTGCCTTTCCTGAAGAAACACGGTTGTTCCGTACTGTTTTGGTCGGATTTGGCATCTTGCCATTACGGTAAAAAGGCCATGGAGTGGTACGCCGTTCCAAGGACAAGAACCCTCCCAATACGCCAGAGCTCCGCCCAATTGAGAAATACTGGGCTATTGTCAAGCGGAACCTAAAGAAGACCAAAAAAACTGCTAAGGACGAGCAGCAGTTCAAAGCAAACAGGCTTTCTGCGGCGAAGAAGGTGGACAAGGTGGCTGTACAAAATCTGATGGCAGGTGTCAAGCGTTAGGCCCGGCAATTCGGATTTGGAAAAGCGAAAGCCTAACTGAATATTTTTCCTGAATTTTATACTAATTGAACTTGAAAAAGAAATTTAATTTGATTTTTTAAATAAACGATTTCACCGATTAACACGCGTTTTCCCTTGACCAAATTTTGACCGTATCACCCTTTAGCTTCCATATAGGTTAGGTTAAGTATAATGGCAATTCGTTATATTCAGGCCCACTTAGACTATTCAGTCCAGTGTTATATCTTAGTGGTGAACTCCTTTCTTATAACCAAGTGCTACCCAATTCCATGTTTACCTCAAAGAAAAAGGACCACTTTTTTAAAGCCGAATCCGAACAACAGGTCAAATCATCTGTGAACCACTTACGGTAAGGTCTCGCTGTCAACCGAACCGAACTCCTTTCTTATAACTAAGTGCGGCCCAATTCCATGTTTACCTCAAAGACAAAGGACCAGTTTTTAGAGGCGAGTCCGTACGACATGTCAAACCATTTGTGAAAACACGTCGGTAAGGTCCCACTGTCAGCCAGCAAACAGTTCTGGCTCATATTGAATATATAGAACATCATGATAGTATTATTTTGCATAAACCGAAGCCAGATATTTCGAAAATGGTCCTGGAAAAAAGCTTGTCAATCGTTTTGGTCAAGTATATGACCATACGCTTAAAGAAGCTTTGAAACACTCAGAAAGAGGGGATAAACCACAACTGAAAAACTTTTTTCGTATTCGGGAGAAACTGATATTGAACCCATAATCCTGGCATTCTAACCATTGCACCACGGTGGTATATGACCACTCCGGTTTAGTTGGAAGTTCGCACAGAGAATAGAATTTAAATTCTTGCTACATTTGTAATTCGGTCCAAATAGGTCTCATAAAAAGGGTGATTTTATAAGAGCTATGAAAATTTTTTTTTCCCAAAAAAAAAAAAACACATATTTATTTCCACAGTCCATATAATTTCTTTGATGATTATTCATACAAATGTTGATTGCAATTGCGCCTCAAATGGTGCATCGGCTTAAAAGAATTTTGTCATACTCTTTGAAATATTTCGGCCGATATCTCAAGAATAAACTCGTCTCTTAATAGTTTCATTGTTACACATGCGCTGTGGCATGTGGCACCGTCTTGTTGAAACCAGAAGTCATGCAAGTCAAGTTTTTGCATTTTGGTTGTTGGCATTTTGCAAGTTGGACATGATCTCACGGTAGCGCTCATCATTCAGAGTTACGTTACAATTCGCATCATCTTTGAAGAAGTAAAGTCGAATGATGTCACCAGTCCATACATCGCACGAAACTGTGATTTTTTTCTGGATGCAATTGTGTTGACTGTGAATTTTTCTGGATGCAATGATAGCTTTTGCAATGCTTCTGGAAGATTTTCACTCCAAATTCAACAATTCTCCTACCTGAGAGGCAAAACGAGAACAAGAAGCTCGTAATTTGCAAGCATTATTCGTTTGTGTTGACGATTCATGGTTAAATTATAGGACACGCTGTTGAGGTTTGACACTGAAACAAGACATGAAATGTGCATCAGCTCTTTAAACCATTGCTGCCAAAAAGATAAAGGTTACAAAATCACCTTTCATAAGCCTTATTTGGGAAAATATAGTGGAAGTTCTCAAATGTACTGCCGAGACATGATATTTGGTGTGGATATTAGGTTAGGTGGCAGCCCGATGTATCAGTCTATTCAGTGCATTGTGACACCACATTGGTGAACTTCTCTCTTATCACTGAGTGATGCCCGATTCCATGTTAAGCTCAATGACAAGGGACCTCCTTTTTATAGCCGAGTCCGAACGGCGTTCCACATTGCAGTGAAACCACTTAGAGAAGTTTTGAAACCCTCAGAAATGTCACCAGTATTACTGAGGTGGGATAATCCACCGCACTTTTTGGTGTTCGGTCGAAGCAGGAATCGAACCCACGACCTTGTGTATGCAAGGCGGGCATACTAACCATTGCACCACGTTGGCTCCCCTGGTGTGGATATTGGAGTGGATATTCTAGTTATCGGTTTTGGTTCAAAATGACTCAAACTTGGTTATGGAGCCCATAAGAACGCCCTGTTTGTACTATGTCGCATTGGGAAATTGAACCATATTTGTGGGGTGTATTCATTATTCCATTTACAACTATCGAATGTTGTCCATATTGCTTCCGATTTAAATGTATACAGCAATAAACTTCTTTAGATATAACTCCCAACAACTTTGTACGACTTGCGATGGCAATGTTTGCCTATAGAATGGTGCAGGTTATAATAGAGTCGGCCTGACCGGCTTGTTTTTAAATATATTGCTTGTCACATTGTAATTTTCTCTCAGTGTAGTACTAATCAAATGCAAGCTTATTTTTTCCCCTCATATTCCTCTTCTGGCTAGCTGTAGAGCTATTCTAGCAGACTCACAGTTTTTTTTTTTCATGCCACTTCTTGATGGTTGAGTTAAGAATTTTGATTTGCTAGTGTCATTCAAGTTAAAAGCCAAAGAAAAACTTAAAGCTCTTGAGGCCTTCTACTTTGGTTTGACAAGTTATTAAATTTCTTCAACTTCTTTCTTGAGTGTCTGCCGGGAGTATAAAAATTCCTAAGTTTTTAATTAATCCCTAGAGCCATAGACTATAAGAAGACTGAAGACCATGTTACTCCATTTATTCCAATGTTCTCTCTGTTTATTCTTTGTCTGTTTTTCTTTTGGTTTCTCTTAATAGGCACTGAATTAGGTTCAGTTATTACCACCATCTCGGCGAATGATGTGGATACATATCCAGCTTTAACCTATCGCTTTGGCATGGATATGCCAGATCAACACCATCATCATCATCACCATGAGCACAACAGCGACGATTTGTCGGTGAAGGACGACATTAAATCCATATTTGCCATTGATCGTTACAGCGGTAAGGTAGTACTCAAACGTCATTTGGATTATGAGCAACAGCAGGAATATCAATTGGAGATCATAGCTTCGGATGCTGCCCATGAGGCACGTTGTACTCTGACAGTACGTGTGGGAGATGAAAATGATAATGCTCCGATATTTGAGCAGCCTGCTTACTTTGCCATGTTGCCCGATTTACAATTGACATCTAGTGCTGCATTGACCTCGGACATAGAGCTGTTGCGTGTTAATGCCACCGACCTGGATTCCGAGGAGAATGATAATTCCAAGGTGGTGTTCTCCATAGATCCAGAGGTTAAGGGTTTCACGGTGAATGAACAAACGGGAGCGGTGTATGTGAATGTTAGTCGTCTGGCAGGTCCCAATGCGGAGGGATTAAATGAGGATCTCTTTGTTACGGTAGTGGCCAAAGATAAAGGCTCCCCTTCCATGCAGTCTTCCACTACACTAAGGGTTCAGGTACAGGGCCATAATTCGGCAAGAGCTCAGTTTTTGCAAAGTCACTATAGGACCCATATCAATGAAAATGCTCCCTTGGGATCGGTGGTCTTAAAACTCAGTCAAGACATTTTGGATGCTAATACGGATTTTAGTGACAGCAATCTCATGTTCACCATTGTGTCGGGCAACGAAGAAGGTCGATTTAAGGTCTTCCAATCGCAAGCCATAATTCTGGTTAAACCTTTGGATCGGGAGCAAATGGATTTGTACAAACTTAGATTGGTGATTAGTGATCCCTCGGCCTCGCCCCAACAATTAGCCTCACAGGCAGCAGAGAATTCTACCTCGGCCATAAATGTTTTCGTATCGGTGGATGATTGGAATGACAATGCCCCTCGATTTGCCAACACTTCGCGATATGAGGCGGAGGTTAGTGAGTTGGCTCCTCTCCGCTATTCCATAGCCCAATTGCAGGCTTTGGATATGGATGCCGACAATACTCCCAACTCCGAAGTGGTCTACGAAATTATGTCTGGCAATGATGAGGGTATGTTTACCATAGACTTGGTCTCTGGAGTTCTGTTTGTCAACAATAAATTGGACTATGATACCGGATCTATGTGTTATGAGCTAATTATACGAGCCTGTGATAGTGCATCCCAACCCCTGTGCTCTTTGAAATCTTTCCGTTTGTCGTTGAAAGATGAGAATGATAACAGTCCCGTGTTTCCAGTATCGGAGTTCATTGAATTCGTGGCTGAGAATGAACCAGTGGGCACAAGTGTTTTCAAAGCCCATGCCACTGATCTCGATCGTGGAGAATATGGCCTACTCAACTATACCATAGAACATCAAGCAGTGGGCTCTGATGATATAGCCTGGAAACTCTTCCGTGTGGATAGTAATACCGGTATCATTTCGACTAATTCGGTATTCGATTTCGAACAAAGGAATCGTTTCGATTTCCTATTAAGAGCCATGGATTCTGGTGGAAAATCTTCAAAGGTCAAAGTTCGCATACAGATAGATTCACGCGATGAATATGCTCCACAATTTACGGAACGTACCTATCGCTTTGTCATGCCCTCTCCGTCTAGTGGTTATCTGCCCTTGGGTTATATTGTGGGTCAAGTATCGGCAACGGACCGTGATAAGGGTCCCGATGGGCGTGTTGTTTACCAGCTTAGTTCCCAGCATGCTTATTTCAAAGTGAATCGTACCACAGGAGCTGTGGTGCTGAAAAAGAAACTCGATGATAATTTCGATGACGGTCGTGACATAAGTTTGGTCATATCGGCAAGTTCGGGGCGCCAGGGCTCGCTAACCAATATGACGGTGGTGGAAATTTCCCTCGACCCCTTAGCAGATCCTGGAACTAATTTGGCAAGCAGTGGTGGCATAGGCTCAGGAGGTAGCAACAGTGGTGGATTAGCCGATTGGATTTTGGGTCTCATTATTGCCCTTATGCTGGTCGTATGTGCTGCTGCAGGAATCTTTCTTTTCATTCGCATGAGAAGCCGCAAACCAAGAAATGTCGTCAAACCTCATTTGAATACCGAACCAGTGGGAAATTCCAACAGCTATGTGGACCCTAGTGCTTTTGATACCATACCCATTAGAGCATCTGGTCTCAATAATCTGAGTGGCGGCAACAATAATCCCAGTACTTCAGGAGCCATGGCTTCGGCCCAATTTGCTCCTCCCAAATATGATGAAATACCTCCTTATGGCAATCATGCGGGGAGTTCTAACTCTGGGGCAGCAACAACCTCAGAGTTATCAGGATCCGAGCAATCAGGTTCAAGTGGTCGTGGATCTGCCGAAGATGATGGTGAAGATGAAGAGATACGAATGATAAATGAAGGTAATCTCAGAGCCGGGGCAGCCGGTGAGGATGGACGTCTTTCGGATATTTCAGTGCAAAATACCCAAGAGTATTTGGCCCGTTTGGGTATAGTGGATCGTGATAATGATACAAATGGAGGCGCCTCCACCACCAGTATGGCTGGTTCCAATAAGGAAGCCCACATACATCATCCCTTGCCCATGGTGGACTCTCTACACATGTATGCCGAAGACCCCAATGCAGAGACTGATATAACAAATCTTATTTATGCCAAATTAAATGACGTTAATGGAGCTGCCTCGGATAGAGCCAGTAGTAACGATGAAGCTGCCGCGGCGGCGGCTGCCAATATGGCTACAGCCGTTATGGGCTATAGTAATCATCCAGGAGTGAATGGAGCCAATGTAGGGCCCTCCATGACGGGATCATTAAGTTCCATTGTCCATAGTGAGGAGGAACTAAAGGGCAGCTACAATTGGGATTACCTTCTAGACTGGGGTCCTCAATATCAACCGTTGGCTCATGTCTTCTCCGAAATAGCCCGCCTCAAAGATGATAATGTCTCGGTGAATAGCGGACAAAGTGGAGGTTCCTCAAGCAACAAAAGTAAACAAAGTTTAGCTCATTCCATAGCCAGTGTGGTGAAGACACGTATTCCACCTCCAATGCTAACAAATGTAGCACCAAGAGCTATCAATTTACAGGTTCTATCAGGTTCAGGTGTTAATATGCGTATGCCACCCAATAGTGGTCATCATATGACTGGAACCGCTACTACCCATTTAGGTTCAACTCCCCAGTACATTTTACCCAGGTCACCCATTAATCATGAAACAGCTGGAGGTTTTTCCACTTCATCAGCAATGTCACCATCATTTTCACCTTCACTATCACCATTGGCGACAAGATCGCCTTCCATTTCACCATTAGGGGGTCATCATATGGTGAATATGCCAAGACATCAACCACAAGCAACGCAACGAACGAAAAATATGGTAGAACAAATACGAATGTAAAGCGATGATGTTAATATAGAAAGAGTAAAGAGGGACGAAAAACAACAACAACAACGTGATTTAGTATTACTAAGTTTTAGGAAATAAGCCATACACACATTGAGACATACATACCCACTGAAACATACATGCATTCACACACACACACAAACATAACTTTCTAAGCCATTATAATACATGTTGAAAACAAACAAAAAAAAACACTTAAGAATGGTTTTAAAGCCAAGGGGTCTTTCATATTTAAAGATTAATTTTTTATAAAATTAATTTTATAGAAAAAATCAAATTTATTGTTTCTTACATTTTTATTCCCCCCTCATTCCTAAGTGTTAAAGACCCTTATATTTTTTAATAACCATTCTTGGCTGTGGTAAACACTTAAAACCCATTATGTAAATTATTTTAAAACTCATTGCAAAACAAATTGTAAATACTTCACCTAAGATTAATTAATTTAGCGAAACAAAATAATAAAGAAAATATTATGCCATTGCTTTAAGTTAGAAGGCTATACGCAATGTAATCGGTTATCGATTATCCTACCATTAAATACTCAATACACAAACCCATACTCGTAACCATTTTACATTTCCATTTATACGTATATAACACATTCCTTAGGGCTTCATATGCTAAGAGGTAAGTAATCTAGACTTTGGAGGTAGAGAATAAAGTATTCATTAAATAAATAAAATTTTCAGTTTCGATAAGATTTAAATTAATTCCTTTTGAAGTATGATTTTGAAAGATTCGTTACGAACATTTCATAGGGGAATTTAATAATAAAAATTTTATTCTTAATAACAGCACGCCAGAAATTTTAAATCTGAAGATTAAACTTTTTAATACACTCACGCAGAAAAAAAATAAAAATAACACCAACATTTCTTCAATTACATTTTGAAACAAAAAAAAAAAAAAAACATTCAAAGAAAAATTTAGTTGATTGGTTAATTTTTTTTTTTTAAATAAAACACAATCATAAAAATAATGGAATTTTCAATTTGACTGGGTATTGATATTATTATATCCATGATTGAAAAAATTTTAATTTAAAAAATTTTGGATCATTCGTGATTGATACCAAAAAATATTTTTTTCTGTGCACAGTGATTCACCCAGGAGAAAAATTGGTAATGGATATTTTTAATAGCAAAAAACAGCATCATTTTGGTAGGAAATATTGTATTAAATTTCCCAAAAAATATTGAAAAGAATTGAAAAACTTTAAAAAATTGCCTGTGCTGCAAAGTTTTTGAAAAACAAAAATTTAGTTGATTAGTTTTTTTTTTTTAATAAAACACAATCATAAAAATAATGGAATTTTCAATTTGACTAGGTATTTATATTATTATATCCATGATTGAAAAAATTAAAATTTAAAAAATTTTGGATCATTCGTGATTGATACCAAAACATATTTTTTTCAGTGCACAGTGATTCACCCAGGAGAAAAATTGGTAATGGATATTTTTAATAGCAAGACACAGCATCATTTTTGTAGGAAATATTGTATTAAATTTCCCAAAAAATATTGAAAATAATTGAATTGAAATTTTAAAAATTGCCTGCGTTGCAAAGTTTTTGAAAAACAAAAATTTAGTTGATTAGTTTTTTTTTTTTTTTTAATAAAACACAATCATAAAAATAATGGAATTTTTAATTTGACTAGGTATTGATATTATTATATCCGTGATTTAAACAATTTTAATTTAAAAAAAAAATTGGATCATTCGTGATTGATACCAAAAAATATTTTTTCTGTGCACAGTGATTCACCCAGGAGAAAAATTGGTAATGGATATTTGTAATAGCAAAAAAACAGCATCATTTTTGTAGGAAATATTGAATTAAATTTCCTAAAAAAATATTGAAAAGAATTGAAAAAATTTTAAAAAATTGCCTGTGCTGCAAAGTTTTTGAAAAACAAAAATCTATATTTTAAAATCTCAAATTTTATGTTTGAGAATTGAAAAACAAAAAATATAAGAATTTCAAAACTAAACTGCTTATATTTATTGCTACACAGAAAGACATATTTTTTGTTGTACACCACAAAAGAATTTTTTATTAAAAATTTCTTAATTACCCTACGGGAAATGGATCAACCACAGAACCGGTACAGGACTAGTCCCTGGTGTGCATGGACCAGTCCTAGTTCTGGTCAAGACGTATGGAAGGGACCGGTCACTTTAACATGGGTTTGTCATTGACGGGGTAATTTTACACTTTAGGACACGTCTTGGACGCGTTCCTCAGGACACGTCCAGGAACATTTTAGTAGTAGCACTCTATAGACAGGTCCTCATGAACCAGTCTCTGAAAAAACTCTAAGAAATTTGTGAAAAATGAAAAACTTTTGAAAAATGTTGAACAATAGGTTATTCTGGTAATTCTACTTCACTAAATGTGTAGATCCAATAAGATTTTTATATCAAACGTGTATGGAAATCATTAAATTATGACTATTTAAAAACTGCGACAAACTGGATCACCGGTACCAGTCCTGTGATTGGTCCGTCAGTGGTAATTTGCACCAATATCCCGTAGGTTATTACTGTTAAAAAAATCCACAATTTTTTTATTTCAATTCAATTACGAAATTAAATAACACAATTAGTCTTTTAATTTATATTCATGATTCAATTAGGGAAATGATAATATCCGTCATATAACTAATTATAAGAAATAAAAAATATTCTTGATTAAAAAATTAATTGTTTTCTCTTCTTAAATTTTATGTTTGAGAAGTGAAATAACAAAAAAATATAAGTATTTCAAATTTATATTTATTGCTCCATAGACAGAAATATTTTTTGTTTTCAATCACGAACAATTTTTTTATTTAAAATTTCTTCAATTTTTTAATTATATCTATTTTAATTAAAACATTCAATTACGAAAAAAAATAACATTAGTCGTTTAATTGAAATTCATGATTCAATCAGGGAAATGAATAGTATCCGCCATATAACTAATTGGAAATAAATATTTTTGATTAAAAAAATTAATTGATTTCTTCCGGCAATTAATTGGTTCGATTAAGCATTTAATTGGTTTTGGTCGAAAACCAAATTTTTTTTATTATACTATTGTTTATTTATTCATAATAATTTTTCCTGTACACAGAAAAAAATTTCACGAAATTTTTTCCAATTAAAATGTTAATTGAGTTTTCAAAAATATTCAATTAAAAATTTAATTGAATCCACAAATTTTTTAATTGAAATAAAAAGCAATCACACAAATTAATAGTATCAATTAATTGTTTAATTGGATCAATTAATTTTTATTTGACTGTCAATTAATTTTTTAATTGATACTATCATTTCTGTGATTGAAGACGTTTCAATTAAAAAAATAATTGGATCAATTAATTTCGTAATTGATTTAGAAATTTTTTTTTTTTGTGTGTAGGTGAAATAATTTTCTTATAATTTTAATAATTTTCCGATTATAATTATAGTTGGATTTTCCTTTAGGTTTGAGTCAAAATTAAGTGAATCTTATTTATTTCCGAATATCATTTATTGTTGTTCTCTTAATTATAAATATTTTGTTATTTAAATAAAATATTAATTGTGAAGTAATATTTTATTTAAAATTATAATTATATTTTCTTCATTATCTTAATTGACTTTAATTTTTAATTTGTTTAAATAGTTACTTGTTTCAGTTAATTTATAAATTACATTTTCAACTGCAATCATGTTTTTAATTGGAAATATTTTGGTGATATTTTGTTCATTTTTTTTGTTTTTGTTTGCGTAGTTGAATCAATATTTGTTTTTTTTTTTTTTAACTCAACTAAAATTTTAATAATTATACAAATATTTGATCAATAAAAACAAATCCATTTTTTTCATAAAATTAATGTCTTTAGTTAGACTCATCCGCTTTAGAGGGAATATATAAATTTAAAGGCAATTTTAGTATGGTTCTCTCATAAACAGAAAATAATATTATATAATTATATATGTTTTCAATTAAAATTATAATTCAATTTAAAAAATATATTCAAAAAAATTTAATTGATTCAATTACAATTATAAAAATCAATCAGGGAAATTACTAGGACCAATTGAATGCTTTAATGCTTTGAATATAAAATTATGTATAATGTTAAAATTAAATATAAGAAAAAAATTTTTATGAAATACACAATAAAAATATCACCAAAATGTTTCCAATTAAAAAGTTAAATGAAGTTGAAAACGTAATCAATTACAAAATTAACTGATACAATTAAATTTTTATTAAAATGAGCAACAAAAAAAGTCAAATAAGCAAATGATTGCAAAATTTTTACATTTATGATTAAAATATTAATAAACCCAATTAACATTTTAATTAAATAAAACAATTTCCAATTAAAAAAATAATTGAAAATGTTTTTCGCTTACATTGATATGACTCAAATCTAATGCAACATCCAACTATAATAATATCTGGGAAATTCATAAGAAGTCTTGTAAAATTACAGGAAAATTATATTATCTAAAGGAAAAATGTTTATAAATAAATAAATAATAATATAGTAAATAATTGATAACCTCAATTAAAAATATATTTAAATGTTTAGACCGAAATCAATTAAATTTTTAATTAAACCAATTAAAAATTTTATTGAAATCAAATAATCTTTTAATAAGTAAATTTTTTATTTCTAATTAATTTTGTGATTGATACAATAATTTTGGCGATTCAACAAATTTCAATTAAAACATTAATTGGATCAATTAATTTCGTGTTGGAATCAGAAAACATGTTTTTCTTTACACGATTCCAGTGAAAAATTCAAGCTGAATTTTCATCACAATTCCTAAAAGAAATTTAATAAAATTCTAGAGAAGCTAAACGTGGAATAAAGCTCATTGTACTAATTTTTATTGTTAAAGTTAGTATCAATTAAATATTAATGAAGATTAACAGAAAACCTTTCCACCTTACATTACAAAGTCTGTCATTTCTTTAGAAATTCCAGTTTGCACAAGGCAAAGAATTTAAAATGTAGGCAATTTCATCACGACGAATTCCTTAATAACAGTATATAAAACAAAAAAATATATATTTAAAATTTCATAGTGAAATTAAAATTGGTACAATTTAAATTTAACAAAGACCGTTTCGATTAAAACTATTTGTTGAAAAAAACAAAGTCTAGATACCTCTTAACATAAGAAGTCTATTTTCCATATAACCCCACAACACATTTAACCACACAAAGAGAAAGAAAAACTAGAATCGTAATTATAACTTGCCAATATTAACGATCATTTAGTTAAAAAAAAACTTTATTTTATTTTAGTATATTTTTTGTATATAAAACAATTTGTTACAACACAAAAAAGACTAAAAAGCCAATAAAGACTCTTAAAGAAAATAAAAAAAAAATCTATGGAAATAAGAAAACAGCACAATTGAAAAATGAAATTATAGGTTTACGAGCAAACAAAAAACACACACAAATTTTAATTTTACTCAAGAAAAAACAACAGCCATTCTCTGTAAGCATTTAAAAGACAGCAAAACAATAATAATTTATTTATAAGAATAAAATGTATTATTATAAGAATTATATTTATTTTGAAAAACCTAAGTCTTAAGTTAGCCTTACATAAAACAAATATGCCACATACTGACAAAAACAAAGACAGGATCATAAAACAAAATCTTCCATATTCGCTTAAATTGATTTTTAAAAATAAGAAATAAACTTAAAAACGAGAAAAACTCTTAAACGTAAATAATTTGTACAAATATATTTAAATTGTCATCTCCATTATTATTCTTGCCTTTAAAATAATGTAAAGCTAAATAATCGTAGAGAGTAGAGAAGTTTTTGTTTTATTACCTAAGCATTGTATTATATTAATTGTTATTAGAAAATTTTTCAATTTTATTATAAGTTTAAATTTTATTTAAATTGTATGTTATTTTAATTTAATTTTATACTAAAACAGGAAAGAACTATTAACTGTGTATATTTTTTTTTTGATAATAATTAAGAGATATATATATATATTTTTTTTAAATTATGAATATTTGCTACCTTTCCCAATTGTATAAATATTTTAGAGTTCTTTAGACACTTTTTGTAAAAGTGTTTTAGTATTGTTGTAAATTAATTAATTCCATATGCTTTGTAATTTTATTGTGTAGTTTTTTATATGTATTGTATATTATAATTGTAGTTATATATAGTTTGTGTAAAGTTTTTTTATGTATGCCTGTAAAAGTAAACTGAAATTAATTTGCAACGACAAATAAAACAAATTGTTTATTATTCTAAATGAAATCATAAAAAATTAAAACAAAATTTCTTTTTATTAAGAGGGAAGGAACGGAAATTAATTAATTTAAATTGAAGGTAAGTATGAAAGTGAAAATTTAAGGATTGTTGTTAGTCTGGAGTTTAGGATCATAAGGTGGTCAGAAAGCTATGTAATCTAGCCGAAAATCGTCTTTTTAACATATAAATATTTTTCTAGAAAAAAATCAAAAAATCTTCAAATTTTGTTAATTGACTTTTGATATTTAGGGCTAAATTTATTAATAGACTTTTGATGTTAGTCAAAATTAACTAATCGACTTTTAAAGGAATATCCGAAATGTTGACAATGGATTAAACAGGAGAATATGATATAAATATTTCTCCTTTCCGGTAACTCTGAGAGTATATGTAGACATATTCATTTGTTATAAAAATTAGTTTAAACAGAATACACATGTACAGATCCGTTTACACGTCGCAAACACAAAAAAATTGACTTTTCCAATTTTTTAAAGGTCGAAACCCCCATTTTTTTTCTTTTTTGAAAAAGTTGAAAACTCGAAAAACTGAATTTGGAAAAAAATTCACTACTGGACTTTTCTCAAATTTTGAAAAAAAATATCGAAAAGTCCAAGAGTAACTGGTTGACTAATAAGTACCCGGTCTCCCTTCAAGAGCGATACAACGATTATAACCACCTTCCAATTTTTTGATACCATTTTCGTAGAACTCCTTCGGTTTTACCTCAAAATAGGCCTCATTTTCGGTGATCACCTCTTCATTGCAGCCAAATTTTTTCCGTGCGAGCATCCTTTTGAGGTCTAAAAAAAAAACAAGAAAAAGTCGCTGGGGGCCAGATCTGAAGAATACATTGGGTGGGGAAGCAATTCAAAGCCCACTTCATGAATTTTTGCCATCGTTCTCAATGACTTGTGGCACGGTGCGTTGTCTTGGTGGAACAACACTTTTCTCTTCTTCATATGGGGCCGTTTTGCCGCGATTTCGACCTTCAAACGCTCCAATAACGCCATACAATAGTCACTGTTGATGGTTTTTTCCCTTCTCAAGATTAAAAATTATTCCATGCGCATCCCAAAAAACAGAGGCCATTACTTTGCCAGCGGACTTTTGAGTCTTTCCACACTTCGAAGACGGTTCGCCGGTCGCCATCCACTCAGCCGACTGTCGATTGGACTCAGGAGTGTAGTGATGGAGCCATGTTTCATCCATTGTCACATATCGACGGAAAAACTCGGGTGTATTACGAGTTAACAGCTGCAAACACCGCTCAGAATCATCAACACGTTGTTGTTTTTGGTCAAATGTGAGCTCGCGCGGCACCTATTTTGCACAGAGCTTCCGCATATCCAAATATTAATGAATGATATGACCAACACGTTCCTTTGATATCTTTAAGGCCTCTGCTATCTCGATCAACTTCATTTTACGGTCATTCAAAATAATTTTGTGTATTTTTTTGATGTTTTCGTCGGTAACCACCTCTTTCGGGCGACCACTGCGTTCACCGTCCTCCGTGCTCACCACGCTTGAATTTGGCATACCAATCAATTATTGTTGATTTCCCTGGGGCAGAGTCCGGAAACTCATTATCAAGCCAAGTTTTTGCTGCCACCGTATTTTTTCCCTTCAGAAAACAGTATTTTATCAAAACACGAAATTCCTTTTTTTCCATTTTTTTTTTCACAATAACAAAAGTTGCTTCACAAAAGACGCTCTATCTCACAAACTAATTGACTTACAGACGTCAAATTTTGACACGAATCATTTGAAGGTTGGTACTATATAAAAATAATATGCATTTAATACTAGTGACGTCATCTATGTGTCAGACCGGGGACTTATCAGCCAACCTGTTATATCGCAAAGTTGAAGAGTGCATTTATCCAAAGTTTGAATTTTCGGTTTCCTTATGTAACCCTAAAACAGGGAACAACTATATTGAAAAAGTGATTCTCCAATAACTAAGTCGATAAGACTGAATATTGTTGAAAGTCCCTTGGTCGCCCATTTTTTTTTTTTTTTTTTTGGTAGCGAGAAGGGAAGTGTGAGGAATACTAAATTCGGCAAACGACATTTTGTAATCATTAAATAGTTTGAAAAAGCTATAAAATCGAAAAGCCTACTTTTACAAAATTGTAAAAAATAAAAAATTCCGAAAATGAATAAATGATTTTTTTCCAAATTTTTAAAAAAATCAAACTCTTAAAAAGTCGAAGAATCTATTTATTCAAATTTTTAAAGTGTTCAAAAATAGACTTTTGGCAATATTGAAGAAAGTCAAAAAAAAATCTTATAAAAAGTCGGAAGCTCCACACATCGCAATGTAAACAAAAATAGATTTTGCCAATTTTTTAAACGGCCGATATCCCGATTTTGTTTTTCTTTGAAAAAGTTGAAAACTGGAAAAACCAAAAATATTACAACTGCATTTTTTCCACATTAAAGTCGAAGAGTATATCGGAAAGTCTAAGAGTATATTTATCCGAATTTTTAAAAAGTTCACAAATCGAATTTTCGGTTTCTTTATGTAATCCTTAAACAGAGAACAACTATATTGAAAAAGTGATTATTCAATAACTAACTCGAATGGAGTGCCTCTGTCGCCCAATATTTATCGCAACGAGAAAGGAAGTGTTAGGAATACTAAATTCGACAATCGACTAATCGAATTTTGTAATCATTAAATTATTTTAAAAAGTTGAAAACTCGAAAAACCGACTTTAACAAATTTTTAAGAACATCACAAACTCAAAAATTAAGATTTAGCAAATTTTGCGAAAATCGAACAATCAAAATATCGGAAAGTCGGAAAGTCGATGGGCCTATTTATCAAATTTTTTAAAAAGTTCACAAATCCACATTTAAAAATTTTTTTTTTGTCATCAAATCAAAAATTGGAAAATCGATTTTATTGGTGGAAAACATCTCCACGATGCGATTGAAACCCCGACATTTTTGAAAACTTTTAAAATTGTGAAAAGATTTAAAAACTCCCAAAACTGGACTGTTTCCAAATTTTTAAAAAATTGAGTGTTCGATCGGAAAGTCGAAGAGTATATCGTATTTATCCAAATTTTTAAAATGTTCGCAAATCGGACGAAAAAGACTGTTTTTCATATATTTGGGTGTACAAATTATATGTTTGGAACTCAAAATAACACAATATTTTTAAGTGCAAGCATACAATGTTCATAAACTAGCATAACATGTTTGGGACATATATGTAAATATGCTAGAACATATTATGTTTGGGACATAAAATGTTTGAATATATGCTTAGATGCAAACATATATTAATTTAGAAATAAACATAGAAATGTATGCTTATAACATGTGTTTAGAAAGAGAGACCTAGAGAGTAAGCTGCAAGTAAAATATAACCAATTGGCGCCTTAAAAATATATCCACACAAAGAAAATTTCATTAAATTTTTTTCTACCAGTGTATGCCCTAAGGTAAAACGTAATATGTTTCGACAATATGTTACAAACAATATTTTGTTTGGACCAATCCTGAAAATATATATGCTTGAAGCAAAATATGTTTGGGGTATATGTTACAGAAGCGACTTTTTTGAGAGTGCAGTTTCGATTTATTTTTCAATAACTAACTCGTTGGAGGTGCCTCCGTCGACCGATTTGTATCTTAACGAGAACAAAGTGTTAGGAATAAAAGATTCAAAAATCGGCTTGACTAATCGTGTCGAATCGATTGATCGAACTTTGATGTAGGACTAATCAGGTTTTACCAGTGTACAAATCGACTTTTAAAAGTTTTTAAAATCGGCTCAACATCAAATGTTGGTCAATTTGGACTAATCAACTTTTAACTAAAAAGTTAAAAAAAAAAATGTTAAAATAAAAAAAGTCGATTTTCCAAATTTTGAAAAATTCGAAATTAGGCTTTCCCAAATCGATTGATCGAATTTTGATGTAGGAATAATCAGGTTTTACCAGTGACCACAATCGACTTTTAATATTTTTTTTGAAATCGGCTCACCATCAGATGTTGGTCAATTTGGACTAATCAACTTTTAACTAAAAAGGTTTAAAAAAAAAATTAAAAGTAAAAAAAGTCGATTTTCCAAATTTTGAAAAATTCGAAATTAGGCCTTCCCAAATTTTGAAAAATTCGAAATTAAGCTTTTCCAAATTTTGGACATGTTGACAAGCTGACTTTTCGGTTCTCATTATGATTCATAATATAATTCTAAAAACGTGGGGTGTTAGGAATACAAAAACCGAAAATGGGCTAATGGATTCTTGTAATCTTCAAATTGTACGAATCGTGTCAATCGACTAATCGAACTCTTATACTGGATAAAGGGTAATACTGTCAAAATTTGGTCAATATAAACTTGACGTATTTCTTTCAATTTTGCATTTAAAAAACCTGAACACCCCCCATTTTGAAAGTGTGTGTGTGTGTAAAATGTTGCTCCTATTTTGATTTTGGAATTCACTCTTCAGTTTTTAAAAATGCCGTCCAAGCAAGAAGAGCAGCGTATTAAAATTTTGCTCTCGCATCGCGAAAATCCGAGCTACTCGCACGCAAAGCTGGCAAAATCGCTACCGTTACAAATGTAATTAAAGTGTTTGGGGAACGTTTGTCGACAGCCAGGAAGTCTGGATCGGGGGGAAATAGAAAACCGGAAGCCGCTGAGACGACAAAGAGAGTTGCCAGTAGTTTCAAGCGAAACCCTAACCTCTCTCTCCGAGATGCCGCACATAAGCTGGGTGTATCGTCTACAACCGTGCATCGAGCCAAAAAACGAGCCGAACTATCGACTTACAAGAAGGTAGTGACTCCAAATCGCGATGATAAACAAAATACGACGGCCAAAGCGCGATCCCGGAGGCTGTACACGACGATGCTGACGAAGTTTGACTGCGTGGTAATGGACGACGAAACCTACGTCAAAGCCGACTACAAGCAGCTTCCGGGACAGGAGTTTTATACGGCAAAAGGAAGGGGAAAGGTAGCAGATATTTTCAAGTACATAAAACTGTCAAAGTTCGCAAAGAAATATCTGGTTTGTCAAGCCATCTGTACCTGTGGCTTGAAAAGCAGCATTTTCATAGCTTCCGGGACTGTCAACCAAGAAATTTACGTGAAAGAGTGTTTGAATAAACGTCTGCTGCCTTTCCTGAAGAAACACGGTTGTTCCGTACTGTTTTGGCCGGATTTGGCATCTTGCCATTACGGTAAAAAGGCCACGGAGTGGTACGCCGCCAACAACGTGCAGGTGGTTCCCAAGGACAAAAACCCTCCCAACACGCCAGAGCTCCGCCCAATTGAGAAATACTAGGTTATTGTCAAGCGGAACCTAAAGAAGACCAAAAAACTGCTAAGGACGAGCAGCAGTTCAAGGCAAACTGGCTTTCTGCGGCGAAGAAGGTGGACAAGGTGGCTGTACAAAATCTGACGGCATGTGTCAAGCGTGAGGCCCGGCAATTCGTATTTGGAAAAGTGAAAACCTAACTAAATAGTTTTCCTGAATTTTATACTAATTGAACTTGAAAAAGAAATTTAATTTGATTTTTTAAATAAACGATTTCACCGATTTACACGCGTTTTTCCTTGACCAAATTTTGACTGTATCACCCTTTAAAATCGATTTTTAATAGTGAAAAAACTCGACTAATGGACTTTTAACGAAACAATTGAATTTAAATTTTAAGATGAACGGGATGTGAAATGCTTACATTTGATTAAAATGTCAAATTTTTCAACATCGAAAGTCACTTTTCAAAAATGTTAATTCTACACTGTTTTTATTGAAAAGTCGACTTTTTAAAAATTCCCCACCACCTCTAATAAATTTCAACACTGATATTCCACATATCACCACCCTACAGTATTTCTTTTAATTAAAATTAAAATTCTCGTTTGGTTAATCCTATATTTCAAACCTCTGGTTTAAAATTAGAATTTTTTTTTAAGATAAGTTCACCATAATTTTTACATAGATCAATACCACATTGTATTCCCTTCTCCTAAACGATTCTCTCCTACAGATTAAACAAATTTTCCAAAGTCATGTTACTGGTTTAAGATTTTTTTTATTTTGTTTCTTTTTCCGTTTAGAATTTTGCAGTTGCAGATGCATTATATCAATATGAAAAAAAAATGAAAAATTTTCCTAAGCATTTTGCAACAAACATTTAATCATAGAATGGATGATGATGATGATGGTCATGGCATTGCCCCAAACCCAGTAAGGGATATAAGGCGATGTTGGATTGTTTTCAGTTACAACCGGGAGAACCATCTCTCTGTATACCTTCGTTTAAATAAAAAAAAAAAACACATGATTAATTTGTGATCGTGTATTAACATAACTCAAAGCCATAATATTAAACGCCTGGTTATTATTGTTATTGTTGTAACCGCAAATACACACTCACATATATACAACCAAGAAACTATCATAGTTTTAGCAGTAATAACTGCAATAGTTAGTAGGGCCAAAAAGAGCAGCAAACTTATATTCGACTATGACAGCAATAGTTGTTGTGGCAGCAGCTGAGGCAATAACGTAATTGTATGGTTATTCAACATCAACAGCAACAACAATGATAGCAGTAAGTGGTGGATTGTTGCAGAATAGTTTTGCGTATGAAAACAGTGGGTTACATTTTTTTGAAAATGAGCATCGATATTAAAAGTGCGAATTATGTCGAGATCGATTCTACACTCAAAAAAAGGTTACTTAAATCCTAAGATTTTGACCTTCCCATAAGGATTTTGGTATTGATTCCGAGCCAAAGATGCGTCTTCTTTACTACAAAGTCATTTTTTAGCGACCTATCTGGTCTTAAATCTAGGATAATAAAATTAAAATTAGGATGAAGATCTCAATTATCAAATTTTGTTTCTCTTTTCGCGATATATTAATAAAGCTATTCACGTACAAACAAATACCTGTTTAAAAATCCAAATTATAACGGATACCTCAAAGTAAACAAGTATATACGGGGTACATTAAACAAAAAAAAGCCTATTAAATACGTATATAATTCAGTTTGACAAAATATTCTATAGAAATAAAATTTTGACAAAATTTTCTATAGAAATAAAATCTTGACAAAATTTTGTATAGTTACAAAATTTTGACAAAATTTTCGATAGAAATTAAATTTTGACAAAATTTTCTATAAAAATACAATCTTGACAAAATTTTGTATACACTGAAAAAAAGCATACTCGGTTCCAAAGATTTTGTCTTTACTTTAAAAAATTTGGTATTGATTCCGAGCCAATGAAGCGGAGAATACAAGTAAGGATACTTTTAAGACGCAATTCTCTTTTAAATTTAGGTTTTGTGTACTTGCTTCTAGGAAGCAAATTTTAATTTTTCGCTTTCTCAGCTTTTTTTCTTCATATGCTATCAAAGTCCTTTAAAAACGAGTTAACGGCAACTTTATTTTCCAAATTGGGACTCGACTTCCACTAGAAATTATGCTATGTTTGAAGTAAAAAACTTCTTTAAAATAAAGTGTTGAAAAACATGTCCTATATTTGAACGATTTTTTGCTTTGAAGTCAAGATGCCAAAAGACGACAAATTTAAAGACAATTTCATTAAATTTAAAGAATTATTCTGAATTATTAAAGTCAAGTTGACCTTAGCCTATAATTTTTTTCTTTCATGTTAAGATACCCATTTTTAAGTCAAATCACTTAATTATAAGGACAATACGACTTCATTGAAAAGTTTATCGACTTTTGGACAAGGAAAATAACTTTATTTTAGAGAAATGCGTCTTCTATGCTAAGCAAAATTTGTATTCGTATTTCAAAGACATGAAATTTTTGACCTCACGACAACATTTTTTTCAGTGTAGTAATAAAATTTTGACAAAATTTTCTATAGTAATAAAATGTTGATAAAATTTTCTATAGTAATAAAATTTTGACAAAATTTTCTATAGTAATAAAATTTTGACAAAATTTTGTATAGTTACAAAATCTTGACAAAATTTTCGATAGAAATAAAATGTTGATAAAATTTTCTATAGTAATAAAATTTTGACAAAATTTTCTATAAAAATACAATCTTGACAAAATTTTGTATAGTAATAAAATATTGACAAAATTTTCTATAGTAATAAAATGTTGATAAAATTTTCTATAGTAATAAAATTTTGACAAAATTTTCTATAGAAATAAAATCTTGACAAAATTTGTATAGTTACAAAATTTTCGATAGAAATTAAATTTTGACAAAATTTTCTATAAAAATACAATCTTAACAAAATTTTGTATAGTAATAAAATTTTGACAAAATTTTCTATAGTAATAAAATGTTGATAAAATTTTCTATAGTAATAAAATTTTGACAAAATTTTCTATAGTAATAAAATGTTGACAAAATTTTCTATAGAAATAAAATTTTGGTAGATTATTTTTGGGGATCGCCTATATATAACTATAAACCGATATGGACCAATTTTGGTATGATTGTTAACGGCCATATGCTAGCACAATGTACCAAATTTCACCACGTATCAAATTTCAACCAAGCGCTCCGGAGGTCAAATCTGGGGATCGGTTTAAATGGGGGTTATATATAATTAAGACCTGTATGGACCAATTTTTGCATGGTTGTTAGAGACCATATACTAACTCCACGCACCAAATTTCAAACGAATCGGATGAATTTTTTGCTCATCCACGAGGCTCCGGAGGTCAAATCTGAGGATCGGTTTATATGGGGGCTATATATAATTATGGACCGACGTAAACCAAGTTTTGCATGGTTATTAGAGACCATATACTAACATCATATACCAAATTTCAGCCTGATCGGATGAAATTTGCTTCTCTTAGAGGCTCCGCAAGCCAAATCGGGGGATCGGTTTATATGGGGGCTATATATAATTATGGACCGATGTGGACCAATTTTTGCATGGTTATTAGAGACCATATACCAACACCATGTACCAAATTTCAGCTAGATCTGATGAAATTTGGTTCTCTTAGAGACTCCGCAAGCCAAATCTGGGGATCGGTTTATATGGTGGCTATATATAATTATGGACCGACGTGAACCAATTTTTGCATGGTTATTAGAGACCATATACTAACACCATATACCAAATTTCAGCCTGATCGGATGAAATTTGCTTCTCTAAGAGGCTCCGCAAGCCAAATAGGGGGATCGGTTTATATGGGGGCTATATATAATTATGGACCGATGTGGACCAATTTCTGCATGGTTATTAGAGACCATATACTAGCACCATGTACCAAATTTCAGCCAGATCTGATGAAATTTGCTTCTCTTAGAGGTTCCGAAAGCCAAATCTGAGCATCGGTTTATATGCACACAAAAAAAATTTTTCTGATTCAATCACCAAATTAATTGATCCAATTAATTTTTTAATTGAAATGTCTTCAAACACGAAAATGATAGTATCATTCACAGTTTTAATTGGACATAGAAAAAATTCTTAATTAAAAAATTAATTGATTTTTTTCAGCAAATTTCAATTAATTTTTTAATTGATTCAATTAAAAATTTAATTGATGTTGATTGCAAAACTCAATTAATTTATTAATTAAAAAAGGTAACTATTTTTAATTACTTTCTGAATTGGCTTAGAGTTTTTAGTTGAATTAAAAATAATTGTTTAAAATACATTTTTAATTAAAAATTTAAAATTTAAAAAATCAGCACTTTTTTAAGCCTTTCACTGCCGATGTCCGCTTTGATGGATATTCGAAAAAGACACCAAATTCTATTTTTCCACTTAGTTTTGATTTATTTCTCGATGTTATTTTAAAGTAGAGGCTTTAATCTAAATAACCTATAAATATTTTCTATATTGGTGAGGTCCAAAATACATTTTTGTAAACTTCTTTAGAACTAAACGAAAAATACGAAAATTTGAGAAAATTTTTCTACTGTATGTTTCTAGTAAATGGACATTCATACGAAAACTATAGCTGACACTTTTTCGGGTTCTTTTTTGTATTTTTGCTCACACTTTGAAGGACATTATAGGCCAAATAGCGCTTATGTTCGTAAGGCCACTTGGTCACAATTCAAGAATCAAATTTTCAAAACAAGCTCATATAGCTCTTGAAGTATTTGAAGTAGGTTTTCAAAATGGCAATTTTTGTTCTACATGCTGGTAGTACAAGTAAAAACAGAAGAAAAATTAAAGTTTTTCACATTAGGTTTATTTCGGTAGTGAAAGCGTTAACAGAATTAGTCTTCCGAATTTGATTAAAAAGTTAATTGTATCAATTAATTTTTTAATTAAAAATGTAAAAATTTTCAATCATTGACTTAATTAACTTAATGTTTCTATCATGATTAAAAATTTAATTGTATCAATTAATTTATTAATTGAAAAAATTTTCAACTTCAATTAACTTTTTAATTGGAAATATTTTGGTGATATTTTTTCTGTGTGGGTGCTATACGTAAAAGTGGTCCGATATGGCCCATTTGCAATACCGTCCGACCTACCTCAATAACAACTACTTGTGTTATTGTTAGATTATTTTTGAGGATCGCCTATATATAACTATAGACCAATATGGACATTTCAACCGGATTGGATGAATTTTGCTCCTCCAAGAGCTCCGGAGGTCAAATCTGGAGATCGGTTTTAATGGGGGTTATATATAATTAAGACCTGTATGGACCAATTTTTGCATGGTTGTTAGAGACCATATGCTAACACCACGTACCAAATTTCAACCGGATCGGGTGAATTTTGATATTCCAAGGGGCTCCGGAGTTCAAATCTGGGGATCGGTTTATATAGGGGCTACATATAATTATGGACCGATTTGGACTAATTCCTGCATGGTTGTTAGAGACCATATACTAACACCACGCACCAAATTTCAACCGAATCGGATGAATTTTGCACATCCACGAAGCTCCGGAGGTCAAATCTGAGGATCGGTTTATATGGGCCCTATATATAATTATGGACCGACGTGAACCAATTTTTGCATGGTTATTAGAGACCATATACAAACATCATATACCAAATTTCAGCCTGATCGGATAAAATTTGCTTCTCTTAGAGGCTCCGCAAGCCAAATCGGGGGATCGGTTTATATGGGGGCTATATAATTATGGACCGATGTGGACCAATTTTTGCATGGTTATTAGAGACCATATACTAACATCATGTACCAAATTTCAGCCAGATCTGATGAAATTTGCTTCTCTTAGAGGATCCGAAAGCCAAATCTGAGCGTCGGTTTATATGGGGGCTGTACGTAAAAGTGGTCCGATATGGCCCATTTGCAATACCGTCCGACTTACATCAATAACAACTAATTGTGCCAAGTTTCAAGTCGATAGCTTGATTCGTTCGGAAGTTAGCGTGATTTCAACAGACGGACGGACGGACATGCCCAGATCGACTCAGAATTTCACCACGACCCAGAATATATATACTTTAAGGGGTCTTAGACCAATGTTTCGATGTGTTATAAATGGAATGACAAAGTTAATATACCCCCCATCCTCTGGTGGAGGGTATAAAAATGTTTTTTTAATCCAAAAAAAAACTTTAAACCAAAGACGCTAAATCCTCAAAATAAGTCTTAGCCTATATTTCAAGCGTTTTTATCTTATATCCAAAAATTCAATATTTGAGCTAATTTAAGGGCAATTTCTTTAAATCAAAAATGTGTTTCTTTACTTTAAGGAGAATTTTCCTTAGTTCAAAGACATGTGATCTTAGAGGAGGGCTGCAAATTTAATGAAATAAAATTTTCATTAAAATTCTAAACTCTATTTTAAGTAAAATTTCATTATTTTAAAGAAATTTGTCCTTAATATTTTGTAAATTGCACATCCTAAAATTTAGGTTGCGTAATCATTAATATTACGTAATTTTTTTTTTTCATTGTATGATAAAAACATAGAAGGAAATATCGTGCGGTGAACCCGCTAAGCATATCGTTATTTTTATTGAGGCCGACTTACACACAAACCGTTTTTTTTATTCAATCACGGAAAGTAATTGATCCAATTAATTTTTTAATTGCAATGTCTTCAATCACAAAAATAATAGTATCACGTTTTAATTGGACATAAAAATGCTTGATTAAAACATTAGTTGATTTCATGAACAAATTTCAATTAATTTTTTGATTGATTCAATTAAAAATTTAATTAACGTTGATTGCAAAACGCAATAAATTTTTTAATTAAAATCGTAACTGTTATTTATTACTTACAAAAAATCCTTCACTTGACTTAATCTTCCAAGTTTTATTAAAATGTCAATTGTATCATTAAAGTTTCCAATTAAAAATTTAAAAATGTTCACTCATTGACTTAATTAACTTGTTTCTATCTTGATTAAAAGGATGATTGTAACAATTATTTTATTAATTGAAACATTTCTCAACTAATTAACTTGTTTCTATCTTGATTAAAAGGATGATTGTAACAATTAATTTATTAATTGAAACATTTTTCAACTTCAATCAACATTTTAATTGGAGATATATTGGTGATATTTTTTTCTGTGTAACTATGTTTTATTTTTACTTGCCACCTTTGCGATATCACCCACTGTAAATTCCCTTCAAATCATTTATTGAGAAAAGTGCTCAAACATTTTAACATTGCTAAGCAATTGTTGCCATCCCTTCCCAACTCTCGTAATTTGGATATGTCTCCTATTAACTTCTTTGTTTCTGTTACTGATTTTCATTTAGCGAAAACCGAAAGCGTTTTTTTTTCGCTTCGATAAGCAATACCAGCCCAATAGTCATTCACTTGGCACCCAGCACCCAACATCAGTACATTCATCCCATAACTCAGGATACACGGCTACAAAATGACTACAAGACAGACATGTAATTTATAATTTCGTAGTCAAGTACAAAGAAGAAGAGGAAGAAGATGCAAGGACACAAGAGGGTGAAGAAAATGGCATCGCCAACAGAAAACGCTTAAAATGATAATGGTACGACGAGTAGACAGTAGTTGGATAAATGCAGATAAATGTTGGCCCAAACGTAACGAATAGTTACAAGAAGAAAAAAAAACCTCAATCCCATCGTCCACTCAGTAGGCCGGTTAGTTGGCCGTGATGGAGCAATGATGTACTTTGGTTTGAGTGGTCCATGTAATCATAAACTAAAATATAGGTACACCAAGGACAAGGTAAAGTGATGTTTTCTTCTTTTGCTCTTCAGAAAAGCGTTTAACTAAACACCAAAATATATCCAAACGTGTGGGATATACGGTCGAGTGCAATAAGGAATATAGGAATTCCAGAATTTGCCAGCTATGATTATAGTGTGGGTCTGGCATCAGATGAAAAATGCAGCGTTTACAGTATGGCTGATATGTACTGCAACCAACTTCAAGTTTCTCAAACGCTCGTCCGACAGCTGATAGATTTATTCCACCAATCCCACTAAGCACACAGTACAACCTTGTTGGATGTTAAATTTCACCACGTTTCGATCACGACCGTTTTCGTTTGACGTTGGCATTATTGATCCAATTTTTATCGCCAAAAATCAACCGAAATGGTTGAGATTCTTCAGCAACTCGCATATGGGAATTTAGTCTATGAAATGTTCGCATTAATTCGTGTGACACCCATACATTGAGCCTTTTTTCGTATCCACCTTATTTAAATGGTTCCAAAGGGTTTTATACCCTCCACCATAGGATGGGGGTATATTAACCTTGTCATTCCGTTTGTAACAAATCGAAATATTGCTCTAAGACCCCCATAAAGTATATATATTCTGGGTCGTGGTGAAATTCTGAGTCGATCTAAGCATGTCCGTCCGTCCGTCCGTCTGTCCGTCTGTCCGTCCGTCCGTCTGTCCGTCCGTCTGTGGAAATCACGCTAACTTCCGAACGAAACAAGCTATCGACTTGAAACTTGGCACAAGTAGTTGTTATTGATGTAGGTCGGATGGTATTGCAAATGGGCCATATCGGCCCACTTTTACGTATAGCCCCCATATAAACGGACCCCCAAATTTGGCTTGCGGGGACTCTAAGAGAAGCAAATTTCATCCGATCCAGCTGAACTTTCGTACATGGTGTCAGCATATGATCTCTAACAACCATGCAAAAATTTTGTCCACAACGGTTAATAATTATATATAGCCCCCATATTAACCGATCCCCCGATTTGGCTTGCGGAGCCTCTAAGAGAAGCAAATTTCATCCGATCCGGCTGAAATTTGGTACATGGTGTTAATATATGGCCTCAAACACCCATGCAAAAATTGGTCGAAATCGGTCAATAATTATATATAGCCTCCATATAAACCGATCCCCAGATTTAACCTCCGGAGCCCCTTGGAAGAGCAAAATGTATCCGATTCGGTTGAAATTTGGTATGTGATGTTAGTATTTGTTATCCAATAACAAATTGGTTCATATCAGTCCATAATTATATATAGCCCCCATATAAACCGATCCCCAGATTTGACCTCCGGTACCTTTTGGAGAAGCAAAATTCATCCGATCTGGTTGAAATTTGGTACGTGATGGTAGTATATGATATTTAACAGCCATGCCGAAAGTGGTCCATATCAGTCCATATTCATATATAGCCCCCATATAAACCGATCCCGAGATTTGGTTTTGGAGCCTCTTGGAGGAGCAAATTTCATCCGAGTCAGTTGAAATTTGGTACATTGTGCTAGTATATGGCCGTTAACAACCATGCCTAACTAGGTCCATATCGGTCTATAGTTAAATATAGCCCTCAGATAAATCGATGCCCAATCACACAAAAATTGGTCCACATCAAGTTCATAATTGTATATAGGCCCCATATAAGCGACCCCCATATTTCAATTCTGGCTCTCTACCACGTATGGACTAACTCACAATTTAGAAAATGATGTTAAGAAGTTTTAAGATAACACAACCCAAGTAATTCGATTGTGGATGACAGTCTTTAGTACAAGTTTCTATGCAATCAATGGTGGAGGGTACATAAGATTCGGCCTGGCCGAACTTACGGCCGTATATACTTGTTTTTTTGTTGACATTTCTAGCTTTTGTACAATAGGAGCGGTATTTACGTAACAGTCTGACTCGACAATGTCCATTGGATTTACGTATTTTCTCCTTCCTAATGCCCATTTTTTCAACAACATAACACAAAAATAACAGAATTTGTTTTCTACGAAATATCAAAGTCTACCGGAAGGAATTCGCACTAAAAAAAAAAAAAAAAAACAGTGAACTCTCTATTTTTCACTAAAGCCAATTTAACTTTATTTTAGTTCACTTTTTACTCTAATAATTTTTTGCGTAAGTTAGTTAAAGTAACTAAAAGCGAGGAAAAAATATACACAAATGAAGCATAAAGATTAACTTAATTCGTGTCTTCCACAAAATAGTTCAGTATTTCTTTAAATTTGCAAATTTTACTACAAATGCGTTCATCATGAACTTCCCAGCAAAAAAAATTTGGAAGTTCTTACAAAGGCACAACTTTAAAAGCACTTCCAGAAGAAGCACTCCCAATTATGTTCTTTATTTTAACTACGTAGGAAGTTCTTTTAATTCAATTTTTAATAACTTGGTTTTTTCATACTTTTAATGGATAATTTAAAACTTTTTTGTTTCAAATAGGTTAAAAACAGAGTAAGAATTCATAAAATGGTACAAATCATTTAAATTTTGTCGAAAAAAATGTTAAATCCAATCTGAAAAAAATTGTGAATTTTTGAAAATATCTGAGGTCAAACGTTTCCGACAAGCGTTAGAATCCATTAAAAATTATAAAAATTATTTATTTGACGAAATATCACAGAATTTTTTAATTTACATCCAAAACATTGAATTCGGATCACATCTGAAGAAGTAATGCAAATTCAGTGCAACGGCTGTTGAAATGGAGGACTTCCTTCCTATGACAAGCCCATGTTAAATTCATCGCTTCTGCGTCAATTTTGCACCACTTCCGGATCCAAAAAGAACATTTTCATTACTTTTTTGGCGACGCTTTTTTTGCTGGGTTCGTATGTCACTAAAGACATTTTTGCAATTTTGATCGCCAAATTTTTCCTTGAAACTACAATTTTTTCTTAATTTTTCTTTAACAAGTGAAAAAACTTAATTATGTGTTATAAATTTTCTTGAATTTGTCGAATAATATTTACTTATTTTAATGACATCGGCGTGATGCCCGCGTTTGTAATACTGTTTAGTTAAAATTTTCTAAAATTAACCGAAATTTTTCTTCCTGGTGGGTTCACTGTTTTTTTTTTTCAGTGTACAGTGGAAAAATACAAATATTACCACATATTGGATAAATACTATATTTACTTTTACTACACCTGATATTACATCGTATCACGAAATATCGGATCAGATCCCTTCAATATGATTTCACTCATATATCTCAAAAAATGGTTTTCACTTTTAAGTAATTTAACTGTTATATGGCCCCTAAATATATGCAATAATTTTTCTTCAATTGTTGTTCACCATATATAAAATTCTTTCAATGTGCTTACTTAAAAGCAATCAATAAGCATTTACGTAATAGGGGCCAATAGAACGCCTTATCATTCCATACATTCTACGAATATAATTCGCCCAAAATGGTCAAGGCAATCATTCTTGGCTGTGTATTATGGAAGTTCTTCTGCAAAAACCCTCTTATAAATTGCATTCAAACTGATTGTTTGGTGTTACAATTAATGGCACATAACTTAGGCAACATTGTTGCACAAGCAGACTTTACACAAACGGGAATATCTTTTGCAAGGAGAAATGGAGAAAACCTGACCTAAAATGTCAGTACTCAATCTTCCAATGGTATTTTCAGAACTTTAAGTTGCATGCAAGATACTCAATGTATCATCAATTGCAAATGCTGTCAATGCCCAAAACTAAACATAGTGGAAGTTCTTCGTTAAAATTTGCAATTTTTGTATATTAGTTTAGGTCTACAATTGGATGTGGCAATGTGATTGTGATCGAGAAATAGAAACAAAAATTTATTATTGGCATAATTGAATGAAAAAATTAAATTCAATTACGAAAATAATTGGCTGAATGGAAATAAAAACAAGAAATTTCGAAATGGTTGTTGTTGTAACAGTTTATTGTGATTTCATCCATGTTATGTTATACGCTTTGGTACTTCAGCTTGTGGCCAGATCGAGAAACTCTGCGACTAAGTTGGGGTGTGTCCAGAGTGATCTGGTGGTAAGTCGTGTTGGGCAAGAGAAAAGATGACGCGTGTCGTGTGGCACTTGGTTGCAAATTGGACATACGTCAGCGACACTGCTATCAATCACTGATAAATAGGAATTGAGGCGGCTGCACTTGCCTGATCTTAATTGGGTTAAAACTAACCTAGTCTGCCGTGGAAGGTCTCTTTCCTCCGGTGCTATGGGCGGTGGTCGGACTCCGAGAACAGCATTAACTTTGTAGCTTCTCACCACTTCAGCTACAGTATCGTCATGAATCCTGTTCAAACCTGCCTGGTACGCTGCTTGATCTAGAGGCTCTCTTTCGTAGCGCTGGATCTCGCGCTCTAGATGATGTATAGCAACCCTTACATTCCTGGATGGTGGTTGTGTATCCATAAGATGGTGGGTTGGATAATTACTGCGATAACAACCAAGGAGATACTGCTTTGACAACATGTAGTTGTGTCTGCGCACAGGGATGATCTTTGTCTCCATATAAAGATGATCCAGGTGTGTGCTACGGAGACACCCAGTCGCAGTTCTAAGGGTAGCGTTCTGGCAAGTCTGTATGTTATTCCACTGCGTATCATTAGTCTGCGGTGTCCACACTGGATCTGCATACTTTACCACTGACCGGCCAATTGCCTTATAGGTAGTTAACAAGGTTTCTTTGTCCGGACCCCAAGTACTGCCGGCAAGTGACTTGAGGACTTTGTTTCTACCACGGAGCTTATTACAAATTGCAGGAGCATGGGCAGACGACTTGAAAAGGCTGTCGAATGTGACCCCAAGAATCTTAGGGTAATTTGTGGTCGGAATTATTTCGCCATCGACACTAATATTCAACTGCCTGCGCACTTCTGCCGTCCATGTTGTGAATAGTGTGGCTGAGGATGGTGGGGGATATCCTCAAGTTTCTCGCAGTGAAATAACTGGTAAGGTTAGCGATGTAGACGTTTAAATGATCGCAGATGTCATCAGCATTGGGCCCAGATGCCAAGATTGTGCAATCGTCTGCGTATGATACAATCTCGACGCCGTCTGGAGGGTGTGGAATAGAGGATAGGTAGAGGTTAAACTATGCCGGAGATATCACCCCACCCTGGTTAACTCCCTGTTTCACTCTACGGGGTCTTGGTTTCCTATCCCTAAATTCCACATACGACTGGTGTCCGCACAGATAATTAGTAACTCAACGCTTGGTTCCTGCCGGTAGGGACGTGTTGTCGATGTCCTCGAAAAGTCTGGCATGGTTGAACGTATCGAATATCTTCAATAGGTCAAGCGCCACGAGGACCGTCCTGTGACATGGCTTGGGCTGATGGAGTTCCCTATTTATAAATGCTGCAATGGCATGCAAAGCCGTAGTCGTACTGTGTACTATGCGGAATCCATATTGATGATTAGCAGCTGGAAAATTCTCCACAAGGCTTGGGAGGAGTAGTGCCTCAATTGTCTTGGCTACTGGCGAGAGAAGTGAAATCGGTCTGTACGATTCACCCTTGCTCGAGTCTTTTTTAATCCCCCGGCGGAGGGTTCTTTGTAACGGATTGAGCCGATGGAACTATTCACCGTCCAGCGTCTGCCACATCAGTGTACGTGTTGCTTCGAAAAGGTAATTTGGATTTCCAACTTATGACCCGAAAGTATTGCAGATTTGGATCATCTCGAATAACATTTAACTTGGGTGCGGGATGGGAAGAAAATATTGTGTCCTCAGATCCTTGCGTTTCTTTAGAATTAGTGCATTGGAGGTCAATAAACCGTTCAAGTTGTTGGTTATATAAACTTACGAGTAGGTGAATTCAAAATTGGTTTAAATAATATTTTTTAATAAACATCCTATGGCTTGAAGACCCATATATTTCAGTCTTGTTTTTTTTTACTAAAAATGCATGCCATATAGTAAGTGTTAGTTTATATGTTTCGCCATCAACGTAGGTTATGTTGTAAATTAAAATTTCAATTATTGACCATCAAGTCATAACAACGATTTCCTCTTTGTTATGCCAACAAACTAAAAGAGATGTGCCAACGAAGCACTTGGACCACAAGACAAGCTATTATTTTTGAGAAAGTAAATGCATTTAAAAGTAATTTATTTTAAAAATAAAGTAAACTGAAAAATCCCACATCATGGACGAAAGATAGATACGCGCATTGCAGATACAATTACCACAGTCACCATAATAATAACTAGACACATCCTCTCTCCCAGCTATGGCCTATAAGGCCATAAGGGAATCCAGAATTCATAAGCCATCACTTGTGTTCACCTGGTTTATTATAGACCATGGATGATGAGGGTATAGTCAAGATTTTGAGACAGCAAAACAACCTCCCCGAATGCTATGCTATGATAGGTCGCAAGATTTGGCGGCCCAAGTATAACTTGGAGATTTGATGTAGTTTCCCAACTTATCCACACTGTCGATTTTTGCCACTTGATTATAGGTTACGTCTCCCATAAGAATGCATCGACACATATGCCACCATGGTATAGGAGAACGCATATGCTAAAGCTATAACGTTTGTCGTTTTTTCCAAAACCTAGCATAGTACGTTACATGGATCAGTGATAAGTTGCTGCTATTTTGCTACAAACAAATATTAGTGCAGTTATTGTTTGTCCACCAGTTGGTATATTCTTTGATATTTCTTGATACATTCGTATGTCTGTTGCTGGGTTTATTTGAACCAGGTAATCACACATTGTTTCCTGGATATTGCACACAGAAATGTGTTTAAATTTTTGGGGTGTGTACCAACTATCGACTAGAGAGAGTCTCTAGCTTTTGCTTCCTTACCTGGTTTTGTTTATAGTGCAAGAAATCTACGTCAATATCGGTAGGAGAAAAAACAAAATAATCGATGCCTTGGAAAAAAGTGAAAAGGTTTAATTTGTAAAACAATACATAAAAAGGACAGCCTTCAATTTAAGTTATTTTTTTTTTCTACATCAAAAACGAGGTAGTGTAGTTAAATTAAAATGTCGGCTCAGTAAAAACAGATCTTCAAAAAAAAGCGGTTTATATTCCCATCTTGTAATATTTTGTATAGTAAAAATTTGAACCATCTACAAGGAATTTCAAATGGGATTGTCATCACGCTTACCACAGTTGGTAGAATAAAATCTTGAAAATTTTTTCTATAAAAAAAACTTTGTCAAAATTTTTTTATAGAAATAAAATCTTGACAAAATTTTCTAAAGAAAAAAAAATTTGACAAAATGTTCTCTAGAAATACAATTTTAACAAAATTTTTCTCCAGAAATAAAATTTTGACAAAGTTTTCTCTAGGAATAAAATTTTTCTAAATTCTCTACAGAAATAAGATTTTGAAAAAATTTTCTGTAGAAATAAAATTTTGACAAAATGTTCTATAGAAATATATTTTTAACAAAATTTTCAAAAGAAATAAAATTTTAACAAAATTTTCTATAGAAATAAAATTTTGACAAAATTTTCTATAGAAATAAGATTTGCAAAAATTTTCTACGGGATAACATTTTACTATATTCTCTATAGAAATAAAATTTTGAAAAAATTTTCTATAGAAATATAATTTTGACAAAATTTTCTAAAAAAAAAATTATGACAAAATTTTCTAAAGAAATAAATTTTTAACAAAATTTTCTAAAGAAATAAAATGTTAACAAAATTTTCTATAGAAATAAAATTTTGACAAAATTTTCTATAGAAATAAAATTTTGGCAAAATTTTCTATAGAAATAAAATTTTGACAAAATTTTCTATAGAAATAAAATTTTGACAAAATTTTCTATAGAAATAAAATTTTGCTAAAGTTTTCTATAACAATAAAATTTGGAAAAAAATTCTATAGAAATAAAATTTTGCCAAAGTTTTCTATAACAATAAAATTTGGAAAAAAAATTCTATAGAAATAAAATTTTGACAAAAATTTTTAAAGAAATAAAAATTTGACAACATTTTCTATAAAAATAAAATTTTCTTAAAATTTTTTATAGAAACAAAATTTTGACAAAATTTTCTAAAGAAACAAAATTTTGACAAAATTTTCTAAAGAAACAAAATTTTAAAAAATTTTTCTATAGATATAAAATTTTGATAAAATTTTTCTATAGATATAAAATATAGACAAAATTTTCTATAATCACAAAATTTTGACAAAATTTCTATAGAAATAAAATTATGACAAAATTTTCTAAAGAAATAAAAATTTTCTATAGAAATAAAATTTTAGTAAACTCTCTAGAGAGATAAAATTTTGAAAAATTTTCTATAGAAATAAAATGTTGGCAAAATCTGGTATAGAAATAAAAAATTTTTACAAAATTTTGTTTAGAAATAAAATTTAGAAAAATTTTCTATAGGAATTAAATTTTGACAAAATTTTCTTAAGGAATAAAACTTTGACAAAATTATCTATAGAAATAAAATTTGGACAAAATTTTCTATAGAAATAAAATTTCGACAAAATTTCGTAATAAAGTGTAGACAAAGATTTCTCTGGGAATAAAATTTCCGCAAAATTTCCTATAGAATTTTTTCATACAGGAATGAAATTTTTACAAATAAAATTGATCTTAATGCTATTATACTTTGCATATTTAAGAAGGTAGTTTCAAACTATCAGGTGATTAAAATTTTTTCATTTTAGCACAACTTTGATTGTCGATATTTGGTTAATGGCATATGCGTAGCTAAAGGGGTTTTATGGGTTTGTCATCTCCCCCTACCAAATACCATGCAGTATTTCATCAAACTATGATTATAAAGGGTGGTTAAATTGTAAGGACCGATGTTGAATGTGAACCTCACCTAACAGCCAAGTTTTTTTCCGAATTTTATTTGACATTTCTCTATTTCAGACTTACTCAATTTGAACCATGGAGAGATACACAATCCAACAACGTGTTAAATGGTTCCAAGAAATGGCAACAGTGGATGATCAATTTTCGAAGAAAATCATCTTCAGTGATGAGGCACATTTTCACCTCAGTGGATTCGTCAATAAACAGAATTGCCGCATTTGGGCGAATGAGAATCCAAGAGTGATTGTCGAAAAACCAATGCACCCACAAAGAGTGACTGTTTGGTGCGGTTTATGGGCTGGCGGCATCATCGGGCCGTATTTTTTCAAAAATGAGGCCGGTCAGACAGTTACTGTGAATGGTGTTCGCTATCGTGAGATGATAACGAACTTGTTATGGCCCGAATTGGAAGATATGGATGTGGACGATATGTGGTTTCAGCAGGACGGTGCCACTTGCCACACAGCTAACGAAACAATGGCTCTTTTGCGCAACAAATTCAATGACCGTGTTATCTCACGTAATGGCGATGTCAATTGGCCGCCAAGATCATGTGATTTGCCACCGTTGGACTTTTTTCTTTGGGGTTATTTGAAAGAAAAGGTGTACGTCGATAAGCCAGCAACAATTCAAGAGCTAACGGATGAGATAATTCGGCACATTAACGGCATAGAACCACCATTATGCCTCAGCGTCATCGAAAATTTGGACCATCGGATGAAGGTGTGCCACCGAGGTAGCGGCGCCCATTTGGCCGATATTTTCTTCCACACATAATTGAGTAATACCAATATATCATAATAAAATAAAATTACAATAATTTCCTAAATAGTTTGTATTTTATTCAAAATCAATTAATTAATTAATATTCTGATTTCTTCCCATCTACAATAATTTATTTTTCCTCTTTTTGAGGTATCTTCACAATGAGCATACATGGTAGCTTTTACCTCTTACGAAAATGTTGCTAGCTACACCAATGTTTAATTGACAATTGTGACAAATAAAAATTCAAAATAAAATTATTTTATAACAAAATATTGAAATATTAACTTTGTTTTGAATTTATGACAGAAAAATATCGAAATAAATGGTCCTCGTAATTGATGGTAAGAATTACTTCAACTATTCTTGCGAAACATAATACATTTCCTAATATCACGATGCATACATAGATAAATTTCCTGATTATCTCTATTTTAAATTTCCCACTTTTTGAACAATATATTCATCAATTTGACTGACAACCAGTAGGGCGACTGGAATTTTGGTTTTTGTAATACTAAAACTACCATACTAAATCTGCCTTGAATTTTATGGTTATTTTTTACCATTTCTTCTGTTACCACCCCACTTAATTTTAGTTTCATTCTACCCCTTAAAGTAAAATTTTCATATGATGCTAGAATCCTATAACTAAAGCGAAAATATTCCTTTTTTGATTTTTTACAAAGTTTAGCTCTGTGTTTCTTTAAAACACACTTTACTCTGCATGTTCTGCAATTGTTGTTGTTTTGTTCGTCCTATACGATTTAGTTTAAAGTCATATTTATTTCAATGTCAAATAGTTTCGACACTTCTTTGCCATTCCATGACATCTTCAAGCCACAGCCCTATTTTTGCGTTCATAAATGTTCCAAGGTTTCGGCATATTTCCATTCTACTCATGGCCATTGGCATAATCATCAGGACAAAAAAAAATCATCGACAGCAGCTGAGAAGAAACAACCTGGAATGGGTTGCTTATTTAGAACCTGGAATGGGTTGCTTATTTAGAGCTAGTATTTATTTGATATTGAAATCCAATGAATGGGTTGATTCAAAATGTCTTGATTTTTTTGTTTGGAGTAATCCTCCCTAAGAGGAGTGTATCCGTGTCAGCCGTTTGCGTTAATTTATTTGTGTACTTGCTGTTAATGTAGTGACCTGTGTTAGGGAAATGTCTGTAACTGGTTGATTTCGAGTTTCTCGTAGGTATAATACATCCCCACAACTTCTAGAAAAAATAAGTCGGCAAATGATGAAGGGAAGAGAATAACATACGATTAAAAATGTGTACTTTGGAATAAGCTGATTTAGTTTAAAATTTTAATTCTTAATTCAATTCTAATTAAATATAAAAAGCATCATGTTCTATAGTGCAGGTCAGGTTTGTGTTCTTATTTAGAGATATTGATATTTATAAAAATCATTAACTTTTTTTTTTAGAAATCTCTCGTTATAACACTGGATTAAACTACCACCACATAATTCTCATCATTGACCTTTGGATCTTGCGTATATCAATCAGGCTAAAACTAATTAGGATAACCACAGATCGTCAATACAATAAGTCGAAGTCTCATTCTGTCGAGAGAAATTGTATAATGAATGTACTTCATCGTACTGGTTCCTGGTGATTCTAGAATTAGAGTCCTAAATCTAAAGATTAATAGATAAGGCTGCCAAAAATTGGGGAACTCATGGTTGATGAACCAGAAGAAATCTAACTCAAACTCAGGTACAGTTAATTTGGGGACGTCCGTAGGTTTATTTTAGGCTCACGTTGACTTTTCATTCCTTTGTGGTACTACAAGTGATGAACTTCTCTCTCATGAATGAGTGCTGCCCGATTCCATGTGATTCCAAGGGATAATCCACCGCTGAAAATCTGTTTTGATGTTTGGTCGAACTTGGAGTTGAATTCATAACCCTTTGAATGAAAGGCAGGCATGCTAACCATTGCACCACGGTGGCTCATTGGGGACGATCGTAAGAGCCCAATAAAAAATGGAAATTCGTCCTGAACATTACTTTTAAGGTTCATCCATAAATACTCTTCTAGATATTCACTTAATTATCACTTTACAAAAAAATCTTTTGAGGATATGTTATATAAAAAATCTTTACTTTACTCAGTAGTCGCAATGAATTTAAAGTTTCGGAATAAAACGCAAAATTACAGAAACTTCAAAAAGATTGGAAACTTGTAATTTTCCATGAAATATGTTCTAGTATTGTTCAAAACGTATTTTTGTAGATATAAAAGGGATGACTTCCGCTCTAAGAGAAGCCCATTCAAACCACATTGTTCTGATTCAAATTTGGATAATTTCCGGATCCAAAAATAAAATGTTCTTAACTTTTTGGCCACATTTTTTCTGGGGTTCAAACGCTTAAGAATGAGAAATAACACCATATTTTAGAATCTATTTAGATTTGTTCGAATTGGTTCCCGTCGTTACGAATTATGGCCTTCAAACGGCCAACAAATCCATCACATGCTGAACGAAAATAGCTCTATGGTATTTTTGCCCATTCCGTGGAGATGATCATTCTTGAGATGATCGATTCTTCAGTTCCATCCGTACTCTCCAAAATGCCCCAGGTGCAAAAGTCCAACGGATTGAGATCCAGACATTCAGAGAGGAACCTTCTTTATAACTCATTCTTAGTTGACGCCTGCTGAGTGCGATGGTGCTGAGTCCTCTTACAATGTCCATGATAATGTAAGGTTAGTGATAGTTCCATTTTCATACCCTTCACCACTACTGTGGTACAGGTTATAATAAGTTTGTGCATTTGTATGTAACGCCAAGAAGGAGTAATCATAGACCAACCTTTTAGTATACAGATCGGCTTAGAATTAAATTCTGAGTCGACTTAGCGATGTCCGTCTGTCTGTCTTTTGATGTATTTTTGTGTGCAAAGTACAACTCGCAGTTTTAGTCCGATTGTCCTAAAATTTGGTATAGGGTCTTGTTTCGGCTCAAAGACGATCCCTATTGATTTTGGAAAAAATCGGTTCATATTTAGATATAGCTGCCATATCTATTTTTCACCGATCTGGTCATAATTGGCGTGTATATCAACCGATCTTCCTCAAATACCGTACATCCGAATATTTTATGAGTCTCTAAAAACGTGCAAAATATCAGCCAAATCAGTTCAGATTTAGATATAGCTCCCATATAGCTTTCGCCCGATTTGCACTCATTTGCCCACAGAGGCTAATTTTTTGCTCCGATTTAGTTGCAATTTTGCACAGGGAGTAGAATTAGCCTTGTATCTATGCGTGCCAAATTTGGTTGAAATCGGTTCAGATTTAGATATAGCTCCCATATATATGTTTTTCTGATTTCGACAAAAATGGTCAAAATACCAACATTTTCCTTGTTAAATCGCCACTGCTTAGTCGAAAAGTTGTAAAAATTACTCTAATCTTCCTAAACGAGCGATAACTCATAAATAAACTTTTGCGAAGTTTCCTTAAAATTGCTTCAGATTTAAATGTTTCCCATATTTATACCCTTCACCACTACTGTGGTACAGGGTATGATTTTTTACTAACATTGTGTTCCACCCTAGTGCGTTAGCCGACTTAAATTTTGAGTCTATAGAATTTGTAGAAGTCTATCAAATTCTGTCCAGATCGAGTGATATTTAAATGTATGTATTTGGGACAAACCTTTATATATAGCCCCCAACACGTTTGACGAATGTGATATGGTATCGAATATTTAGATCTACTAAGTGGTGCAGGGTATAATATAGTCGGCCCCCCCGACTTTAGTCTTTCCTTACTTGTTAAGGCTCACTTAGACTGTTCAGTCCTTTGTAATACCGCAGATGTGAACTTCTATCTTATCACTGAGTGCTTCCCAATTCTAGTTTTAGCTGAATGACAAGGGACCTCATTTTTATAGCCGAGTCCGTACGGGGTTCCACATCGTTCACTTAGAGAAGTTTTACTGAGATGAGGTAATTCATCACTAAAAACTTTTTCGTATTTGATCGAAACTGGGATTGATCCCATGAGCCGATACTGCAGCCGGCACCATTACCATCGGTTAAGCCAATTGCAGTTAAATATACAGTAAAACTTCACAGAAATGGACACCAGCGGACGCTTAATTTCGCCCACATTTTGGAGGTGTCCAATTTTGAGAGGTTAATTTTAATGTGTTAATGTGGCAAACGTCTCACTTCTGTTGTCCATTGGATGAGGAGCCCGTTTTTCAGAGTGTCGAAGTTTGAGAGGTTTCATTGCTTTCAGATGACCTCTTTGATAAGAAAAGCCGATCAGTTTGTTTGTTCACAAACTACTCAATTTGGAATGGCTTACCATCGGAGACAAAAATTCGGTAATTGACCACTTTCTTATAAGCGAATCAACTCCTTGGCTCGTTCCTGTCTAACTTTTTTGTGCATCGGTGAGCTCTGCACTTATTTAGACTTCAATTGCTTGAATCTAAGCTTAATTTTCAATATATGTCGCATTCGTTCTCATGATACGTTTAGCACTTGAGCAAGTTTTCCACAACTTCGGCGTGAATTTCGATCAAATCTGGCCTTCAGTTTTAGGATCATTTTGGTCATCGTCTTTTCCTCCACTTTTTGAACGTGAAACAATAGATTTATTCACATTTAAATTCTGGAAGGCCGTAACAACAACCACTTGTGAATTTCCAGTCTCATAAAAAGCAATCAGACTATCACGCTTGAATTCTATTGCGTATAATTTTATTTCTGCATGCAATAAATCGAATTGCTTTTGCAAGCTTATAAAAATTAACATGAACTGTCCTGGAATAAATTTGTCAGTTGTCAGACGGGCAGCTTCGATGTGATCACTAATAGAAAAAAATGCGTTCCCCAATCGTGAACGGTTGGTGACAAAATGAAACGGAAACGTTCACAAAAAAAATCAAAACGGAATATTCACGATTTCGCCTACGGGCGTTAACGATTTCATGAACGGCATTCGTTTTTCTTTGGCCATGAAAAATATTAAAATAATCGTTAGATGTTGATATGGCAACTTCGCCGGTGGTGCAATGTGCTAAGGCGACTGTTAACGCGCATAGTATAGACAACACAGGTTTTAGTCACGGTTGCGGAATTATTTTTGTAAATTTTGTTTATTAATTCGTAACCATTACGTTTTCAGATCATGAACGCTGGTTGTTGTTTTGACAACGCATGGTGTCATTTTAACGTTGTCATATTGACCCCTATCTGTTCTCAATTTGAAAACACATGAGTGTTGATTCGCTTTCATGAACGGATCGTTTCGAAATGACCACGACGTTCATGATTTTTTCTATGGGTGATTGAAACCTGAAGATGGTTGATATGAAGCTAAAGATAGCATTAGAGATGGGATACCCAAAGGAACATTTTAGAGAGCATGTATATTTTCAATCATGTGCTTTCCTAATAAAAAAAATTCCGGAAATTAAACTCGAAAGGATATAATTTTGATTTTTCTCTTATATGATGTTCTGGTACATCTGGACCCGTAGTGTAAGCATATAATCGTCCTTTACTCTTCATTATTCTTTCTCTTCTTTCCTCTTTGTTTTCTATTTGAAATTCAAACAATTTAGTTGTTAACAACTCGAATCCCACTTTTATCCTTCTTTTGTTTTTTTGCCTTTAAGTAGAGATGATGTATGAAACAATCGGGCCACAACTAAGCATCATCAACCACAGAAATCAACATCAACTCTGAACTTGGCAATGGCGATGATGCCCACATTTGTGGTTATGTCAATGTCCGTCCATTTAGACATTTGGTATTATTACCTTGTGGTGGTTAATAAGATTTTAGGGAATTAAAGTTTTTTTTGTTTTGAGTTGCCTATATGGGGGAATTAGTTTTGTTTCATTGCATTGAGTTTTGAGTCTTGCATATAACTCGAAGCCAAATGCGAAAATAATTGTTGCAGAAAAGCGTGTTTGTCCATCACCACGACTAGCCGGAGATGTTGGCGATCAGCTCGTTTGCCTTCAAAGCCATACCCACATACATTAATACTCTCGGTACGCAAAGTTTGTTATTTTTCTTTGCCTCAATTGCTCAGCCCAGCAGCCACTTGCCACTGTCACACATATGGCTCATTTGTCCATTTTCTTTTCTTGGTTCGTCATTTGTTCTTTGTTTTGGTCGTTTTTGTTGCAAAAATGGTAGTAGGCATCATTTGCAACTTCTGCAAGGGGCAACAACCATATTTTTCATCTTATATAGTTTTTTTTTTTTTTGTATAATTGAGATGTTCAAAAGCTAAGAAGTTTTATGTTATATATATTCGAGTGCGCGCAGGTATATTGTAATGTTGAAAATATCTCATCTTCTTCGACTGATAGATATACGCCGCTGCTAATTGCTTCAATGAGAGTCGACTTTTCGAGTTTTTCACAACATAAAGAGTCGGCTTGTCGAATTTTGAAATTATTTGGAAATCGATTTTATACATTTGCTATTTTTGAAAATACGAATAATATAACCTTAACCCTTTCACTACCGAAATAAAACTAATGATAAAAACTTTTATTTTTCTTCTGTTTTTACTTGTACTAACAGCATGTAGAACAAAAATGGTCATTTTGAAAACCTACCTCAATTACTTCAAGAGCTATATAAGCTTGCTCTGAAAACGTGAATTGTGACCGAATGGCCTTACGAAAAAACGCTATTTGGCCTATAATATCTTTCAAAGTGTGAGAAAAAATACAAAGAAGAACCCGTAAAAGTACCAGCTTTTGTATAAATGTCCATTTACTTGAAACATACACTGAAAAAAAAGCATGCACGGTTCCAAAGATTTTGTCTTTACTTTAAAAATGTTGGTATTTATTCCGAGCTGAAGAAGCGGAGAATACATGTATGGATATTTTTAAGACACAATTCTCTTTTAAATTTGGGTTTTGTGTACTTGCTTCTAGGAAGCAAATTCTAATTTTTCGCTTTCAGCTTTTTATACCCTCCACCATAGGATGGGGGTATATTAACTTTGTCATTCCGTTTGTAACACATCGAAATATTGCTCTCAGACCCCATAAAGTATATTCTGGGTCGTGGTGAAATTCTGAGTCGATCTGAGCATGTCACGCTAACTTCCGAACGAAACAAGCTATCGACTTGAAACTTGGCACAAGTAGTTGTTATTGATGTAGGTCGGATGCTATTGCAAATGGGCCATATCGGTCCACTTTTATGTATAGCCCCCATATAAACGGACCCTCAGATTTGGCTTGTTGAGCCTCTAAGAGAAGCAAATTTCATCCGATCCGGCTGAAATTTGGTACATGGTGTTGGTATATGGTCTCTTACAACCAGCAAAAATTGGTCCACATCGGTCTATAATTATATATAGCCCCCATATAAATCGATCCCCAGATTTGGCTTGCGGAGCCTCAAAGAGAAGCAAATTTCATCCGATCCGTCAGAAATTTGGTACATGGTTTTGGTATATGGTCTCTAACAACCATACAAAAATTGGTCCATATCGGTCTATAATTATATATAGCCCCCATATAAACCGATCCCCAATTATTTTTAACTTATTTTATACCCACGACCATAGACTGGTGATGAGGGTATAATAAATTTACAATTTCGTTTGTACTCATAACACATCGAAATATTGATTTCCCACTATATAAAGTGTATATAAATTCTTGATAATCATTGAAGGCTGTAGCGTGTAAGCAATAAGAGTGCTATCGTCCGGAAATTTGGCACAGATTCGATTTTGCTTTGCAGGCAGGTCAAGTTTGAAGACGAGCCCCCATATAAACCGACCTCTCGATTTTGGGTTTTGGGCCATCCGATTTGCCTGGAATTGGAAAACTACACAAAAAACAATATCACGAAAATTTTTCCAATTAAAATTTTAATTGAGTTTTAAAAGTATTCTATTAAAAATTTAATCGATTCAACAAATGTTTTAATTGAAACAAAAATCAACCACAAAAATTAATAGTATCAATTAAGTTTTTAATTGGATCAATAATTAATAGACCTTCAATTAATTTTTTAATTGGATACTATAATTTCTGTGATTGAAGACATGTCAAGTAAACAATGAATTGAATCTATTAATTTCGTGATTGAATCAGATTTTTTTGTGAGGTATTTTAGGACCGAAACTTATTATCTCACGATTTAAGCTCTTAGGCTTCTAGAAACCGTATTTTGTAGTCGATTTGCGTGAAAGTAGAAATCTAGAGGTATTTTAGAACCACAAATTGATGTGTCTACTATGGTGTGTATCGATCCATGTTTAGGTATAGCTCCAATATAAACCGATTTCCCGATAATCGTGCCCGGCTCTCTGTCTGTTGTAACCACGCTATAGCCTTCAATAAGATTGCTATCGTCCGGATATTTGGCACAGATTCGCCTTTTGTCCGCACTCAAGCCAAGTTCGAAGATGGGCTATATCGGTCCACGTTTTAATATAGCTCCCATATAAACCGATCCCCCGAGTTGGGCTCTTGGTCTTCTAACATAAAAACTGTAGTTTTTATTCGATTTGCTTAAAATTGGAAATATAGAGGTATTTAGGACCACAAGTAGGTGCGACGAAAATGGTATGTATCGATCCATGGTTTGGTATAGCCCCCCATATAGACCGATCTCACGATTTGGGTTCTTAGGCCTATAGAAACCGTAGTTTTTATCCGATTTGCCTGGATTTGGAAATCTAGAAGTATTTTAGTGTCGCAAGTAGTGAGCCGAATATGGTATGTATCGATCTATGCTTTGGTATAGAACCAGTGTTGCCAGTATTTTTCTGGCTCTTGTCCCCAAATTATAATCTTTTCGTCCCCAAAAATCCCCAATTTAAATTTAAATTCCTCACAAAAATCCCAAATACATTTGCGACAAGTTTTTTTTTTTGAAAAAAGTAAGAGGCTCTGCTGTCGCAAATCATTAATAGTTTAAATATTAAAATTTTGTCAAATCCAGCAAGCTGAAATAAGATTTCGAACCACAACACCAAGAGACTTGTGATCGTCTTCCAAATCCTGGATATATGAAAATGGGAGTCGGTCACCTTGTCTTTATGAACGAAAAATTACTTCTAAATATTCAAGTAGTAAAATTGGGTTCCCAAAGTTGGTAGAATTCTACCAGAAATAGTAGATTTTTTATTATTTTGTAGATTGGTAGAATTTTGATATTTTGAGAGATTTTTCAAAGAGGTACTTCATAAATTTTCTATAAAAATAAAATATTGAGAAATTTCTTATATACAAAAAAAAAAATAGAGAATTTTTTCTACATAGAAATACAATTTTGACGAAATATTTTACAGAAATAAAATTTTGACAAAATTTTTCATAGAAATTAAATTTTGACAAAGTTTTCTATAATATAAAAAAAAATTTGACAATATTTTCTATATAAAATAAAATTTTGACAAAATTTTCTATATAAAATAAAATTTTGACAAAATTTTCTATACAAAATAAAATTTTGACAAAATTTTCTATAGAAATAAAATATTGACAAAAAATTTCTATAGAAATAAAGTATTGAAAAAATTTTCAAGAGAAATAAAATTTTGGCAAAATTTCCTATAGAAATAAAATTTTGACAAAAATTTCCTATAGAAATAAAATTTTGACAAAAATTTCTAAAGAAATAAAATTTTTGCGAAATTTTCTATAGAAATAAAATTTGGCGAAATTTTCTATAAAAAAAAAAATCTAACAAAATTTTCTAGAGAAATAAAATTTTGGCAAAATCTTCTATAGAAATAAAATTTTGACAAAATTTTCCATCGAAATAAAATTTTGACAAAATTTTCTATATAAAATAAAATTTTGACAAAATTCTCTATACAAATAAAATTTTGAAAAAATTTTCTATAGAAATAAAATTTTGAAAAAAATTTTCTATAGAAATAAAATATTGAAAAAATTTTCTATAGAAATAAAATATTGAAAAAATTTTCTATAGAAATAAAATTTTGACAAAAATTTCTAAAGAAATAAAATTTTTGTGAAATTTTCTATAGAAATAAAATTTGGCGAAATCTTCTATAGAAATAAAATTTTGACAAAATTTTCCATCGAAATAAAATTTTGACAAAATTTTCTTTATAAAATAAAATTTTGACAAAATTTTCTATACAAAATAAAATTTTGACAAAATTTTCTACAGAAATAAAATATTGACAAAAAATTTCTATAGAAATAAAATATTGAAAAATTTTTCTATAGAAATAAAATTTTGGCAAAATTTCCTATAGAAATAAAATTTTGACAAAAATTTCTAAAGAAATAAAATTTTTGCGAAATTTTCTATAGAAATAAAATTTGGCGAAATTTGCTATAGAAAAAAAATTCTAACAAAATTTTCTAGAGAAATAAAATTTTGGCAAAATCTTCTATAGAAATAAAATTTTGACAAAATTTTCCATCGAAATAAAATTTTGACAAAATTTTCTATATAAAATAAAATTTTGACAAAATTGTCTATACAAATAAAATTTTGAAAAAATTTTCTATAGAAATAAAATTTTGGAGGAATTTTCTATAGAAATAAAATAATGAAAAAATTTTCTATAGAAATAAAATTTTGGCAAAATTTCCTATAGAAATAAAATTTTGACAAAAATTTCTAAAGAAATAAAATTTTTGCGACATTTTCTATAGAAATAAAATTTGGCGAAATTTTCTATAGAAAAAAAATTCTAACAAAATTTTCTAGAGAAATAAAATTTTGGCAAAATCTTCTATAGAAATAAAATTTTGACAAAATTTTCCATCGAAATAAAATTTTGACAAAATTCTCTATACAACTCAAATTTTGAAAAAATTTTCTATAGAAATAAAATATTGACAAAAACTTTCTATAGAAATAAAATATTGAAAAAATTTTCTATAGAAATAAAATTTTGGCAAAATTTCCTATAGAAATAAAATTTTGACAAAAATTTCTAGAGAAATAAAATTTTTGCGAAATTTTCTATAGAAATAAAATTTGGCGAAATTGTCTATAGAAAAAACTTCTAACAAAATTTTCTAGAGAAATAAAATTTTGGCAAAATCTTCTATAGAAATAAAATTTTGACAAAATTTTCCATCGAAATAAAATTTTGACAAAATTTTCTATATAAAATAAAATTTTGACAAAATTCTCTATACAAATAAAATTTTGAAAAAATTTTCTATAGAAATAAAATTTTGGAAGAATTTTCTATAGAAATAAAATATTGAAAAAATTTTCTATAGAAATAAAATTTTGACAAAATATTCTAGAGAAATAAACTTCTGACAAAATTTTCCCTATAGAAATAAAATTTTGGCAAAATTTTCTATAGAAAAAAATTACAAAATTTTCGATAGAAATAAAATTTTATTTATAAAAAGGATTAAACCGATTACTGGGAAAATTCCCCACAAAATCCCCAAATTTATGGAAATTCCCCACCAAATATCCCCAATTTGGGGAAAAATCCCCAATACTGGCAACACTGTATATTACCCATATAAACAAATCTCGCGATTTGGGGACTTGGGATTTTAGAAACCGTAGTTTTAATGCGATTTGCCTGAAATTGGAAATCTGAAGTTGTTTTAGAACCTCAAATAGGTGTACCAAATATGGTGTGTATCGATCAATGTTTTGGAATAGGAGATAGATCTCCTTGAGTTCTTGCGCTTTTCAGGCTACTTGACACGCATTTTCCATGAAACTCAAACACCACAAATATTTTATGATATCTAGAGGTATTATGGGTCCACAAATATGATGTGAATTGTTTCATGTTTTTGTATAAGCCTGATTTGACTTCATAAGCTTCGAGAAATTTTTATGAGAGCTGTCGTGCTCGAGTAATGCTGGCAAATATCTATTAACCCGAATTGTGCTGTAATTATTTATTTTTTTTCGAATTATGAAATGTCAATGGTATGTTTATCAGTGATCACAATGAGAAGATTTGTGGACGGTCTAGTGTGTGTGACCATATGGTCACGCTAGTACAGCCCGGGTTAAATATAGATTTCAAAACATAAGTGTTCTTTCATCGAATTTTTTGCGTGCCTAAACCGGAGGTTTAAGATTACTTTGAAACTCTAACAAATATCACAAATCACATGTATGTTAGTCTTCATATTCATTTTTAAAATTCTTACCATTTCAAAAATTTTTATCCGATTTTTATATTGGACTCAGTGGCCAATTTTTCGCGCTCTTTCGTAAAATGTACATAGTTAATAATATTTTTTACAATGTAGCCCCTTTTCATTAAATTTTTATATTTTTCTTCCAAATCTGCCACTATTTACAAATACTTTTTGGCGACGTTTTTGTTATTATTGGGTATTAAGTATCATGAGGGCAAGTTTTCTCTTGTCCACCCTTTTTTATTAAAAAAAAAAAAAAAAAAACGCCAATATTCGGCCGATATTCACCCTAATACACCATTAGTACATATAGCCATAGATATACATGAACGCACACACACAAACACACATACACACACTTAATGTATTTACATATAAAATTCATGTTCTGTGCATGTTGATTGGCCATCTCGGTTGATGTCTTCTTTTTCTTCTTTTGGACATTAATGATGGCGGTTATGGTCTGTCTGTTAACTGGCTCATCCGCCTTAGAGCATATGTCTTTTTTCTTTTCATTTTCTGGTTTAGCTTTAGTTTTTTTTGCGTTCTTCAAGCTCAGTAGTTTTGGGTTTTACTTTACTTTGGATCCATTCTGCGTACTAAAGAATTAACTGAATTTTATTTCTTTTACCTCTGGGATTTCCAGAGAATTTTTTCTGGTGTTTTTTTTCTTGTGTTTGAAATCTTCTTTTCATTGTGTATAATAAAGAAATTTAAAACGAATTATTGTTATTATGAGAGTGTATATAACTGACGAAAATTCTCTCATATCTCATGTTATATGAATAGTAGTTATATTATATTATGCCAATTAGTTTTATGACCATAGTTATACCCAGCAATTCTCTATTAATTTTATAATATTATTGTGGTAATTCTAATTTACCGAAATTGCTATAATTGTTACTAGCTATCTTGCAATTCAGAAAAAAAACGCAGATAATCATAAAAATGGTTGTAAGAATAATTGGCTTTGAGATTTTTTTGAAATTTTCAACACATATATCACTAAAAATCTTGGCTAGTAATTGTAAAATGGATAACTGAAACCGTCGAGTCAAATCGACTAATCAACTTTTGATGTTGACCAAAATCGATTAATGAACTTCGAAAGATTAACTCGGCTTTAAACTGAAAGAGGAATGTGATGCGAGCATGAAAAATGCTGATAACTAATGTAAAAGTCGAGAAATCAAAAGCCGATTTTTTTAAAATTTCGAAGCAGTCGAATATTACATTTTTAGACTCTGATAACTGATATCTCTATGGGGGAGACTAATCAAATTTTGATGTTGGCAAAATTGACTAATCCACATTTAACGATTAACTTGACAGCGATATTAGGTTGAATGAAAGAAATATTAGGTTTTGCTTGATTAATAATAACCCTATGAAGTAGATATTTCCATAACTACAGGGTGGATGCTATGTGTTGCAACCAACGTCGGTTTGCTATCATTTCCAAACCGTTCGTCTGACAAATGATAGATATATTCCAGTTCATTTTATTGTGCAAGTGGTTATAGTTGGAGCCCTCCAGCATTTGAAAGGTAATAAATCTTTTGTTTTTCATACAAATAATCGTTATCCTGATATAAGCAGTGATGCAACACGTCCATGAAATGAAAAAAAAAAACACCCACACAGTAACATCACCAGAAATTACCCGAAAAGTGGAGGCCAGATTTGAACGAAATCCACACCCCAATTGTAGACAACTTGCTCGACTATATATAATGAAAAAAATATTGACTTTATGTTACGCAATATTAAGCACATTTTTTTTAAATGACATAAATAGTAATTAAAAGGAAGTTGTTGCTTTATGAAATGTTTTAAGATACGAATCTTCGTCATTTGCGTCCCTGAGTTAAAGTCGTATTTCTTTGAAGTAAAGCAATTTTCCCTCAAAGTAAAGAAAAACATTTTTGATTTAAAGAAACAATCTTTAAATCAACGGAGGTATTCGGTCTTTGGATGAAATATAAAAAGGCTTCGAAAAGGACAGCTGAAAATTTACATATACACTGAAAAAAAAAAAACTGACCTTATATGAATGATTTTGGGTTACGCTATTTACACAATATTGGGCACAAATTTCTTTAAAATAAAGAAATTTTACCAAACTCTTACGAGAAAGGCAAAATATTTGAATTCTAGTTAATTTTTTTTAGTCTACAATTGGCCACAAGAGCAAGAAACGCCGCCGATGGTAATGGTGTAGCCGCTGTAACGTCCTTTGATCGCTCCCTGCTCGTAAAAATCGACCGTATGACCCAAATACATTCCGAATATTATCAGGAAAACTTCCTAGAGATAATATTGAAGCTCTTGGCAGACAAAAATTTCAACCACAGACCATGGACATTCCAATAGAAGTCAGCAGCATCGAACCCCAAAATGCAGACTCCTCGTTTTATTTCTACAGGACTTTTGCGACTGGGGCATTTTGGTTAGTACTTTTGGCGCTATCAAAAGCCAAAGTTTCGATCATCTCAGAATGATTCGCCGAGAATGGAACAAACTACCGCAGACTACTTTCGTGCTGCGTGCAAGGCCGTATTCAGGGGGGGGGATGTGGGGGATCAAACCCCCCCCGAAATGAATGAATATTTTTATATAAATAAATATATATTTTTAGCTGCATAGAAAAATCTTATCGAAGATGTTGAAGAAAAGCTGGAGGTTTTATTTTGAAAAACGCTTACCTATAAAAGTTGCACAAATCATAGAATACTACACGGTTGAAAAAGACTGTTTTTCATATGTTTGGCTATAAACATTATATGTTTGGAACACACATTTTTAAACACAATATTTTTGAGTGCAAGCATATAATGTTCATAAACTAGCATAACATGTTTGGGACATATATGTTAATATGTTAGAACATATTATGTTTGGGACATAAAATGTTTGTAAATATAATATGCTTGAATGCAAACATATATTAATTTAGAAATAGCCTATAAACATATATGTGTTTAGTAGCTTGGAGCGCTATTGAATTAAGTTGGTGGTTGTTGCTTGTTATTACAAAATTTACATTTTATTTTTCCTTGGGCAATTGATCAGCTACTTCTTTGATCCTTACAAACTGTGTGGTCCGCTGTTCGAATCCCTGTCCGGCAAAAGGTAAAAATAAAATAAGAAATAAAAAAAATCATAAAATTGAATAATTTCTTCTACAATGTTTGTATTACAGAAAAAGGGGCTAAGAATTAAAAAATCTCGTGGAAGTGAGAAAGATGTCGGGGAATACACAATTGGGCAGAAACAAAATTTTGAGCATTCAGGTCGAAAACCTCTGTTGTTAGCACCTATATTACCTGTTTATTTTCATAATTCATTATGATTGTAAATATATAAATAAATAAATAAAATTTTGAGCACAATATTCTTTGGGAGAATTTTTTTTAAGCATATAATATTTTTGGGTGCAAAATGCTTCCAAACATATTATATGGTCACATAATAACATATTGTTGTTTGGAAGACAACATTATTGAATTTGGATGCAAAAATACAAAATGTTTGGAACTTAGACTACCCAAACATATATTGTTTAGACCAATATGCTTTCAAACATATTATATATTGGTAGAGATCAAACATATAAATGTTTGGGCAATACCCAAAAATGTATATGATTGAAGCAAAATATGTTTGGGAGTATATGTTACAGAAGCGATTTTTTGTGAGGGTGTAGTTGAAAAGTCCGTTAAACGACGGCCGAACAAAAAACAAATTGTTTTTGTTCTCGCACCACAAATTTCATTTTTGGAAAATGTCTTTCTGCTTTTTATTTGCGTTTGTTGTTCTTTTTGTGAACATGACTCGCTTTGTTTAGCCATAGCAACAACAACGAAATAGCCAAACACACATGTGTAAATGAAATGGCGCAAAACCTGCGAAAAGAACCTGCTTAATTCAGCGATGGAAGCACTTGGAGAGCGCAATAAAGACATATTTCCAAACGTGCATATTCTTTTAAAAATTTTGGTCAATTTGCCAGTTACTCAATTTTTAAGAAAGTACAAAAAAGGTATTTTTTAAGCGGAAAGGTACTTTTTACAAAAATTTCACTGGAAAATTATTGTCAAGAGACTAAATTTTAAAGAAAATAAAATTTTGACAAAATTTTCTATATAAATAAAATTTTGCAAAAGTTTCCTATAGAAATAAAATTTTGCAAAAAAATTCTGTAGAAAAAAAATGTTGCAAAATTTTTTCTATAGAAATAACATTTTGCAAAAATTTCCTATAGAAATAAAATTTTTACAAAATTTTCAATTGAAATAACAAATTTGACAACATTTTCTACCGAAATAAAAAATCGATAATATAGAGTCGCATTCTTTTTTCGACTAAAACATTCTTGATCAATAAAATCAATAAAATCCTGTTTTTGACTATGTCTTTTACAAAATCGAGATTTTCTTCCCACATGAACATGTCTGTTTACCATATTTGTAAAAGACTATTAGCAAATAAGGTTGATAAAGACTTTCTCAAAATATTAAAATATTTTGTCAAAGATATTGTACCATAAATCTGATATCGACTCAAAAATGTCTACACAAAAGGTACTAAATCATTCGCGGGGGTACTACGGTACTGACCGGGGTGAAAAAGTATTGAAAAAAGTACTATAGTACTGCATTTTCCATCCCTGCAGTTACTACATACTCATCCGAACTTTCATTTTCAACAATGAAGAGATTAAAGACGTATCTTAGAAATTCGACTAGCGAGAGTAGACTCAATGGATTGGCATTAATGTCGGTTCATCGGCGAATAAATGTGCCGACTGAAGAAGTCATTGATTTATTTGCTGCCCAAAAAGCCCGTCGGCTCAATTTAATATTGTAAAAATATTGTATACATACCTATGCATAAATAAAATTTTCTACACATGAGATTATATGAATATTTTTTTTTAAATTGAACCCCCCCCGAATTAAAATCCTGGCTACGGCCTTGGCTGCGTGTGATGTAAAGGTAGCCTAATGGATCAAATCTAAACTGATTCTAAATTTTATTGTTATTTCCAAACAATCAAATTAACAAAAATGAACAGATATACCTTTAGGTATATATGAATTAGGAAAACCTAGGGGACCTAAAATAAATCTCTATTAAATCGGATAAAGATTGCAGTGCTCTAATGTCCAAGAAATCAAATCGCAACATCGGTCTATATGGGAACTATACCAACACATTGACCGATATAAACTAAAGTTAGCATATTTTTCTGTGAACATAAATATCTTTTGATTTCCATTTTAAGGCAAATCGGATAAAGTTTGCAGTGTATACATGCTCCATAAGACAAATCTATTATTTATGTGGGGGTCTATGTTATTTATATTTTTAGGGCGAACCACAAAATCTCAACGAATATAGCCTGTCTTCGAATTATACCTGCTTGAAGATAAACAAGTATATACGGCCGTAAGTTCGGCCAGGCCGAATCTTATGTACCCTCCACCATGGATTACGTAGAAACTTCTACGAAAGACTGTCATCCACAGTCGAATTACTTGGGTTGTGGTAACACTTACCGATGGCAAGGTATCTTAAAACTTCTTAACATCGTTTTCTAAATTGTGAGTTGTATGTATAGGTAAGTCTACACATAATTACAAATCGATACGGACTTTTGCCAGGTACGTAGAGAGCCAGAATTGAAATATGGGGTACCAATTTTTGTGTGATTGGGGATCGATTTATCTGAGGGATTATATATAACAATAGACCGATATGTACACAGAAAAAAATATCACCAAAATATTTCCAATTAAAAAGTTAATTGAAGTTGAAATTTTTTTCAATTAATAAATTAATTGGTACAATTAACTTTTTAATCAAGATAGAAACATTAAGTTAATTTAGTCAATGATTGAAAATTTTAAAATTTTTAATTAAAAAGTTAATTGATACAATTAACTTTTAATCAAATTCGGAAGACTAAGTCAGTTATAAAAGTGATTAAATTTTTGATTAATTTTTTTTTTCAAACAATCAATTGTTAATCCAACTAAAAATTCTAAGCCAATTCAGAATGTAATTGAAAATAGTTACCTTTGTTTAATTACTAAATTAATTGAGTTTTGCAATCAACACCAATTAAGTTTTTAATTGAATCAATTAAAAACTTAATTGAAATTTGGTAATGAAATCAATTAATTTTTTAATCAAGAATTTTTTCTATGCCCAATTAAAACTGTGATTGATACTATCATTTTCGTGATTGAAGACATTTCAATTAAAAAATTAATTGGATCAATTAATTTCGTGATTGAATCAGAAAAAAATTTTTTGTGTGTAGGCAGGTAGGAATGGTTGTTAACGGCCATATACTAGCAGAATGTACCAAATTTCAACTGACTCGGGTGAAATTTGCTGCTACAAGAGGCTCCAAAACCAAATCTCGGGATCGGTTTATATGGGGGCTATATGTAATTATGGACTGATATGGACCAATACCTGCATGGTTGTTAGGGACCATATACTCACACCACGTACCAAATTTCAGCAGGATCGGATGAATTTTGTCTCTCCAAAAGGCACCGGAGGTCAAATCTGGGGATCGGTTTATATGGGGGCTATATATAATAATGGACTGATATGAACCAATTCCTGCATGGTTGTTGAATACCATATACTAACATTACGTACCAAATTTCAACCGAATCGGATGAATTTTGCTCTTCCAAGGGCCTCCGGAGGTCAAATCTGGGGATCGGGGGCTATATATAATAATGGACCGATTTCGACCAATTTTTGCATGGATGTTTGAGACCATATACTAACACCACGTACCAAATTTCAACCGGATCGGATGAATTTTGTTTCTCTAAGAGGCTCCGGAGGTCAAATCTGGGGATCGGTTTATATGGGGCTATATATAATTATCGACAGATGTGGACCAATTTTTGCATAGTTGTTATAGACCATATACTTACACCATGTACTAAGTTTCAGCCGGATCGGATGAAATTTGCTTCTCTTAGAGGCTCCGCAAGCCAAATCTGTTGATCGGTTTATATGGGGGCTAGATATAATTATGGATCGATGTGGATCAATTTTTGCATGGTTGTTAGAGATCATATGCTACACCATGTACCAAATTTCAGCCGGATCGGATAAAATTTGCTTCTCTTAGAGGCTCCGCAAGCCAAATCGTGGGTACGTTTATATGGGTGTTATAGGTAAAAGTGGACCGATATGGCCCATTTGCAATACCATCCGACCTATATCAATAACAACTACTTGTGCCAAGTTTCAAGTCGATAGCTTGTTTCGTTCGGAAGTTAGCTTGATTTCAACGGACGGATGGACGGACATGCTTAGATCGACTCAGAATTTCACCACGACCCAGAATATATATACTTTATGGGTCTTAGAACAATATTACGATGTGTTACAAACGGAATGACAAAGTTAATATACCCCCATCCTATGATGGAGGGTATCAAAACGAATTCAGAATAAAAGCTCCTTTATTGAAGATTGTAGCGTGATTATAATAGACAAGGGGGCATCATTAGAATTCGTCTTAGAATTTCAATCTGATCGAAAATATATATAATTTATATAGTTGGAAATCGATATTTTAAAACAACAGACACCACCAAGTCTCTACAAAAATAACAAAAAATTATTAATTAATTGTTGTTTATCTAATTAAAACATAATTGAATTGTTGTTTTATTATTTATTTCCTACTTGATTTTCATGATTTATGGTCTCCACCCCGATAAAGTTTTTATCGCTGTGTTGAGAGTTTTGTTTAACTTTTTCTCAAATGAGCTATGTAGATTTTTATCGATGTGTCTGGCTTTAGCATTTGAAAAATAAAAATCCCACAATTTATGTAAATTTTTTTGTGCTTGCATTGATTGAAGTAACCATTTAAGTTGGCACTATCTTAAGTACCAAGTCTAGTGCATTAATGGATCAGTTGCCAGCGTTTGAGTGTAGAAAAAAATACAATGCTTGAAATGTGGAAGAATCTTTGTTACCCTACATCAACCGAAAAGAAATGGACCATGTCTATACAATCTCAGCAAAAAAAAAAATGGAACAACTTTAAAAGCACTTCCAAAAATGTCCTCTCAAAGATGTTCTTTATTTTAACTGTAGAGGAAGTTCAATTGAGTCAATTTTTTATAACTCGTTTTTTCATATTTTTAATAGGAAATTTAAAAATGTTTTGTTTCAAATGCGTTAAAAACAGATAAAGAATTAATTAAATGGTAAACATATTAAAATTTTGCCAAAAAAATACTAAATAATTTGTTGAAAAATTGCAAATTTTTGCAAATATTTAATTTTAAACATTCAAGACACGCTTTATAATGCATCAAACATCATAAAAAACATTAAAAATTATTTATTTTTCAAAATATCTCAAAATTTCTTAATTATCATCCAAAACACTGAATTTGGATCACACCTTAAGAAGTGGTGTAAATTCAGTTAACCGGCTATTGAAATGGTGGACATCCGTCCTATGACAAGCCCATGTTAAATTCATCGCTTCTGGGCCAATTTTGCACCACTTCCGGATCCAAAAAGAACATTTTCAATACTTTTTTGGCGACGCTGTGTTTTGCTGGGATGTGGCGTCTATTATTTTATATCCGATGCGTTTGAAAATCTGTTTATGCTTACAAAAAAAATCAGTCAAGTCGGTCCATACACCAAAAATAAAATTAAAATTAGGATACAGATCTCATTTATCAAATTGTTATTCTCTTTTCGCAGTTTATTAATAAAGGTACTAACGTACAAACAAATGCCAGTTTACAAATCCAAATTATAAAGGATATTTCAAAGTAAAACAATGTTTTTTTAAACTTTAAACCAAAGAAGCTAAATCTTCAAAATAAGTCTTAGCCTATATTTGAAGCGTTTTTATCAAAAATGTGTTTCTTTTGTTTTAAGGAAAATTAGCCTTAGTTCAAAGACCTGCGACTTTAACGGAGGAACGCAAAGTTGCAAAATTTGTGTCCTAAACTTAATGAAAAACAAGTAAGGAATGTCTAAAGTCGGGCGTGGCCGAATATATTATACCCTGCACCACATTGTAGATCTGAATTTTCGATACGATATCACATTTCGCAAAAGTTTATTTATGATTTATCGCTCGATATATATGTATTAAAAGTTTTGGAAAATTAGAGTCATTTTTACAACTTTCGACTAAGCAGTGGCGATTTAACAAGGAAAATGTTGGTATTTTGACCATTTTTGTCGAAATCAGAAAAACATATATATGTGAGCTATATCTAAATCTGAACCGATTTCAATCAAATTTGGCACACATGACTATATTACTAATTGTACTCCTAGTGCAAAATTCCAACCAAATTGAGCCAAAACTCTGGCTTCTGGGGCCATATATGTCCATATAGGGCGAAAAATGTATATGGAAGCTATATCTAAATCTGAACCGATTTCAATCAAATTTAGCACACATAACTATACTACCAATTGTACTCCTTGTGCAATATTTCAAGCTAATCGGGATAAAACTCTGGCTTCTGGGTCCATATAAGTGCATATCGGGCGAAAGATATATATGGGAGCTATATCTAAATTTGAATCGATTTCAACCAAATTTGGCACGCATAGCTATAATGCTAAATCTACTCCCTGTGCAAAATTTCAACCAAATTGGGCCAGAACTCTGGGTTGTAGGACCATATTAGTCCATATCGGGCGAAAGATATATATGGAAGCTATATCTAAATCTGAACCGATTTCAATCAAATTTTGCTCACTTGACTATAGGACTAAGTGTTATGTTTGTACATAATTTCAAGCAAATCGGTATAAAACTCTGGCTGCTGGGTCCATATTAGTCCATATCGGGCGAAAGATATATATGGGAGCTATATCTAAATCTGAACCGATTTCTTCCAAAATCAAAAGGGTTCTATTCTGATCCAAATTAGGAACATGTGCCAAATTTGAAAACGATTGGACTTAAATTGCGACCTAGACTTTGATCACAAAAATGTGTTCACAGACAGACGGAGGGACGGACGGACGGAGGGACGGACGGAGGGACGGACGGACGGACATGGTTATTTCGACTCAGGGACCCACCCTGAGCATTATTGCCAAAGACACCATGTGTCTATCTCGTCTCCTTCTGGGTGTTACAAACATATGCACTAACTTATAATTCCCTGTTCCACAGTGTGGCGCAGGGTATAAAAATGTTTAAGCATATATTATAAACTTTATTTTAATTAAAATTTCATTATTTGAAAGAAATTTGTTCTTAATATTTTGTAAATTTCGCATCCTAAAATTTAGGTTGCGTAATCTTTAAAATAACGTAAAAATTTTTTTCAGTGTAGGATCAATAAAATTAAAATTAGGATACAGACACTATTTATCGAACTTTCATTCTCTTTTCACGCCCAGCAAAAAAAGCGTCGTCAAAAAAGTAATGAAAATGTTCTTTTGGATCCGGAAGTGGTGCATAATTTGACGCAGAAGCGATGAATTTAACATGGACTTGTCATAGGACGGAAGTCCTCCATTTCAACAGCCGAATTCAATGTTTGGATGAAAATTAAAAAATTCTGTGATATTTTGTCAAATAAATAGTTTTTATAATTTTTAATGGATTCTAACGCTTCTCGGAAACGTTTGAACGCAAATATTTTCAAAAATTCACAAATTTTTTCGACAAAATTTAAATATTTTATACCATAATATGAATTCTTACTCTGTTTTTAACCTATTTGAAACAAAAAAGTTAAAATTATCCATTAAAAATATGAAAAAACCAAAATTGAATTAAAAGAACTAGTTAAAATAAGAAAATCATTGGGAGTGCATCTTCTCGAAGTGCTTTTAAAGTTGTGCCTTTGGAAGAACTTCCAAATTTTTTTGCTGGGTGGTATATTAATAAAGCTATTCAGGTACCAACAAATGCCAGTTTAAAAATCCACATTATAACGGATATTTCAAAGTACAAAATGTTTTCTTAATTCCAAAAAAAATTTAAACCAAAGATGCTGAGTCCTCAAATGTAGGTTGTGTAAACTTTATAATCACGCGTAGATTATTTTGACTTGCTCCCATGGCCAATATTATCTATCTTCTTGATCATCCTGGCAATGTTAGTAACATCGATTATATACACCATTTAAGGCCATTTCAGCTGATTCCTTTTGGGAAAATTTATTTCAATCCATTGTAAATGGTACTTAATATTCGACCCTACTGAACGTTCCTCCTTATTTACTCGTTTTTTATTAATTTGTATAATCTTGAAGTGTCTCTCGCCTTCGGTAGTAGGTAGTTGGTGCTTTATGATTAATACCAAAACAATCGATACAAATATCACGCTACATAAAAAAAAAACACAATAACAAAAACCCGACAATTCACATCAATTGACATATTGACAGCTGTCATTAAAATACTTGTTACCACTTTTTGAGCTTACCTTCCACAGCTAATTTAGATAAAAAACCAGCCAGTGCACAGTGTATGAGCAAAAAATCCCCACACACACATGAATGCAAAACCAATCGCATAAAAATCCGGTGAAAATTACCTCAAAATATCTATTGCTGGAAAATATGGTAACTAGTCGATAAAAATGAATTAGAGTTTAGTTAGCAATCGTTGGAAAAAAAGCTTAATGTTCAATGTTTAGCAACGATTACTGCTTGGTTTTTGTATCGTAGCAAAGCGTAAATAAATCACAGATAATTGTATGCTATTTATGAGTATATGTTTGCAAAGGTATTTAAAGTCTCTTAAATGCTAAGGTAAAATGAAGTTAGGAAATTTAATGTGAAACGGCGATTTATTAAAAATGTTAATATATAACTAACATAGTAATATGGCGCTATCCAGACGGATCTGTCGATCTGAAATCAAAAGATTTCAAACAGTTCGTTTAACAAAAATTATGAATCTGAATTTGTTTAAATTCTCTAACATAATTAAATGGTCTACACACGGACAGAAAAAGGTGTGCAAGGATTCATTCATTAACTAATATAAAATGGTTCGAGCTCATATTTTGAAATATAATGTGTTTGAGACATCGAATTTTGTTAATTAAGAGTGCGTGGTTACAAACATGTTTTAATTCAGGAATTTCGTGTAAACACATATATGCTGAAAGATGTCAGAAAGAGCGACAACATATCAATTAATTTAAAGTCCATAATTTTAAATCAAAAATGATTTTCTTTACTTTAAGAAAAAATTTTCATTAATTCTAAGACATACGAATATAACGGGAGGACGTAAATCTCCAAGATTTACATATTATATCCGACGACTGGAAGACAAGTAGATTGACCCCTCCAAATTCGAAAATGCCACTGTACAATAAAATAACCGACATTTTAGCAGGCATATACAGGAGAACCTGGTGGTTCTCAGATCACGGTTGCCACAGTTGGTAGAATTCTAATACAAATGGTAGATTTTTGGCTGTTTGGTAGGCTGGTAGAATTCTCGATGTTTTGGAAGATTTTGCAAAATATTATACTCCACCTACACGCAAAGAAAAAAAACGTTTGGAAAACGTGTACCGAAAACGTTTTTCTTTTGTTGGAGCTTTTTGAATTGCTTCGAAAATTTTAAACTTTTATCACCAAAAAAATTCGTTTGTTACAAAGTTTTTATTTTTTCAATAAAAAAAGTTATTTTTGAAACAACAACAGAGTCCATTTCGTTTATATCAAACACTCTTCTTTTCTGACTTTTGGTCTTTAATAAAACACATTTTACAGTTCAAAATTTAATATAGTACAATGTAATGTTGAACATTTTTTTCGGAATCTTCCGAACATATGTAGAATGTATGTAAAAAAAAAAAAAAAACAAAACAAAAAAAACATTGGTCGAAGCAGGGATCGAACCCACGACCCTTGGCATGAGAGTCAGACGTAGCAACCACTGCTCCACGGTGCCAAACTAAATGTTTGTTTCTGTTAAATAAACTTTGTTTATTCGGTTCGTGGGCGCCGCAAGCTATGCTATATAAATATAACTTATATGGATATTTATCTCTTGATGACCATAACAGGTACATAGCTCAGTGGTTAGTGTGTTGGCTTACAAAGTGCATGGTCCGCGGTTCGATTCTCCGTCCAGGCGAAAGGTAAAAAAATTTTAAAAATTTATAAAATCGTATAATTTCTTCTACATTGTTTGTATTACAGAAAAAGGTGCTAAGAACTAAAAATCTTCGTGGAAGTGAGAAAGATGTGAGGGAAATTAGCCAGAAAAAATTTTTTTTGAGTTAGTCTTTATGAAATTGTTTTTACATCCTGGAAAAGAATAAACGTTTATCACAAAAAGTATATACTTTTTTTCCAAATACACTTCCTTACAGCGAAAAGCAAATGAGAAACGAACTTTGTTTGTCTAAAATTTCGTTTGGGAGGAAAGAATTATTTTTTTGCGTGTAAGGGGTACTTACATTTTCTTTGGAAATAAAATTGTGACAAAATTTTCGATAGAAAAAGCATTTCAACAAAATTTTCTATAGAAGTAAAATATTGACAACATTTTCTATAGAAATAAAATTTTGGGAAAATTTTCTATAGATATAAAATTTTGAGAAAATTTTCTATAGAAATAAAATTTTGACAAAATTTTCTATACAAATAAAATTTTGACAAAATTTTCTATATCTTCTATTTGGACAATATTTTCTATAGAAATAGCATTTCAACAAAATTTTCTATAGAAATAAAATTTTGTTGGCACAAGTTTCTATAGAAATAAAATTATGAAAAAATTTTCTATAGAAATAAAATTAAAAAAAAAATCTATAGAAATAAAATTTTGTTAACACAAGTTTCTATAGAAATAAAATGTTGACAAAATTTTCAATAGATATAAAATGTTGATCAAATTTTCAATAGAACTAAAATGTTGACAAAATTTTCTATAGAAATAAAATGTTGACAAAATTCTAAAAAACTATGTCTTCTATTTTGACAAAATTTTCTATGTCTTCCATTTCAAAATTTTCTATAGAAATAAAATTTTGTTGACACAAGTTTCTATAGAAATAAAATTTTTGACAAAATTTTCTATAGAAATAAAATATCAACAAACTTTTCTATAGAAATAACATTTTGGCAAAATTTTCCATAGAAATAAAATTTTGACAAAATTTTATATATCTTCTATTTTGACAAAATTTTCTATGTCTTCTATTTCAACAAAATTTTCTATAGAAATAAAATTTTGTTAACACAAGTTTCTATAGAAATAATTTTTTGGCAAACTTTTCTATAGAATTAAAATTTTGATCAAATTTTCAATAGAACTAAAATGTTGACAAAATTTTCTATAGAAATAAAATTTTGACAAAATTTTCAATATTTTCTATTTTGACAAAATTTTCAATATTTTCTATTTTGACAAAATTTTCTATAGAAATAACATTTAAACAAAATTTGCTATAGAAATAAAATTTTGTTGACACAAGTTTCTATAGCAATAAAATTTTGACAAAATTTTCTATAGAAATAAAATTTTGACAAAATTTTCTATAGAAATAAAATTTTGACCAAATATCCTATAGAAATAAAATGTTGACAAAATTTTCTATAGAATTAAAATTTTGACAAAATTTTCTATGTCTTTTCTATAGAAATAAAATTTTGTTAACACAGGTTTCTATGTAAATTAAATTTTGACAAAATTTTCTATAGAAATAAAATTTCAACAAAACACAATTTTGACAAAATTTTCTATAGAAATAAAATTTTGACAAAGTTGTCTATACTTTCTATTTTAAAAAAGTTTATTATACAAATAACATTTCAACAACATTTTCTATAGAAATAAATTTTTGTTGACACAAGTTTCTATAAAAATAAAATTTTGAGAAAAGTTTCTAAAGACATAAAATTTTGACAAAATTTTCTCTAGAAATAAAATGTTGACAAAATCTTCTATAGAAATAAAATTTTAGCAAAAGTGTCTATAGGAATAAAATATTGAGAAAATTTTCTATAGCAATAAAATTTTGACAAATTGTTCTACAGAAATAAAATTTTGACAAAATGTTCTATGGAAATAATATTTAAAAAAAAAATCAGAGGAAACAAAATTTTAACAAAATTTTCTGTAGAAAATTAAATTTTGACAAACTTTTCTATAGAACTAAAATTTTCACAAAATTTTCTAAATCTTCCTTTTAAACAAGATTTTCTATAAAAATAAAATTTTAAGAAAATTTGTAACTATGTAATTAAAATTCTGACAAAATTTTCTATAGAAACAAAATTTTGACACAATTTTCCATAGAAATAAAATTTTGACAAAGTTTTCTATATCTTTTATTTTGAAAAAATTGTCTATAGAAATAACATTTCAGCAAAATTTTCTATAGAAATAAAGCTTTGTTGACACAAGTTTCTATAAAAATAAAATTTTGAGAAAATTTTCTATAGAAATAAAATTTTGTCAAAATTTTCTCTAGAAATAAAATTTTGACAAAATCTTCTATAGAAATAAAATTTTTACAAAATTTTGACAATATTTTCTATAGAAATAAAATTTTTACAAAATTTTCTATAGAAATAAAATTTTTACAAAATTTTCTATAGAAATAAAATTTTAACAAAATTTTCTATAGAAATAAAATTTTAACAAAATTTTCTATAACTTCTATTTTGAAAAAGTTTTTTATACAAATAACATTTCAACAAAATTGTCTATAAAATTAAAACTTTGTTGACACAAGTTTCTATAGAAATAAAATTTTGAGAAAATTTTCTCTAGAAATAATATTTTAACAACATTTTCTATGGAAATAAAATATTGAGAAATTTTTCTATAGCAATTTTGAGAAAATGTTTTACAGAAATAAAATGTTGACAAAGTGTTCTATAGAAATATTATTTAAAAAAAAATCAGAGGAAACAAAATTTTAACAAAATTTTCTATAGAAATAAAATGTTGACAAAATTTTCTATATAACTAAAATTTTGACAAAATTTTCTATAGAACTAAAATTTTGACAAAATGTTCTATAAAAATAAAATTTTCACAAAATTTTCTATATCTTCTTTTTTCTATAGAAATAAAATCTTAAGAAAATTGTCTATGTATATAAAAATTTAAGAACATTTTCTATAGAAATAAAACTTTGACAAAACTTTCTCCAGAAATAAAATGTTGACAAAATCTTCTATAGAAATAAAATTTTAGCAACATTTTCTATAGCAATAAAATTTTGACAAAATGTTCTATAGAGATAATATTAAAAAAAAAAAAAAACTTCCGAGGAAACAAAATTTTAACAAAATTTTGTATAGAAAATTAAATTTTGATAAACTATTCTATAGAACAAAAATTTTAACAAAATGTTCTATAGAAATAAAATTTTGACAAAATTTTCTATAAAAACAAAATTTTCACAAATTTTTTCTATATGTTCTTTTTTAACTAAATTTTCTATAGAAATAAAATTTTAAGAAAATTTTCTATGTAACTAAAATTTTGACAAAATTTTTTATAGAAAAAAATTTGACAAAATTTTCCATAGAAATAAAATTTTGACAAAGTTTTCTATATTTTCTATTTTGAAAAAGTTGTCTATAGAAATAACATTTCAAGAAAATTTTCGATAGAAATGAAGCTTTGTTGATACAAGTTTCTATAAAAATAAAATTTTGAGAACATTTTCTATAGAAATAAAATTTTGACAAAATTTTCTCTAGAAATAAAATTTTGACAAAATCTTCTACAGAAATAAAATTTTACCAAAATTGTCTTTAGAAATAAAATATTGAGAAAATTTTCTATAGTAATAAAATTTTGACAAAATGTTCTATAGAAATAAAATTTTGACAAAATGTTATATAGAAATAAAATTTTGACAAAATTTTCTATATCTTCTTGTTTGACAAAATTTTCTATAGAAATAAAATTTTTACAAAATTTTCTATAGAAATAAAATTTTGACAAAATTTTCTATAGAAACTAAATTTTATCTAATTATACAATTATACAATTATTTTTCGAGCTTTATGGACAGCTATAAATTTTGACAAAATTTTCTATAGAAAGCAAATTTTGACCAAATTTTCTATAGAAATAACATATCATCAAAAATTTTAATTTTTGTGTTAGTTCATACCATCAAAACCCACTGTGAGTACGCTCTCCCTTTTTGTTGAAGTAGTAACGATCTCTTGCGGTGCAAGCTAAATCGTTAAAACATTGAAAATTCGACATATTTACAATTCAAATACTTCAAAATATTATTCTTTTTAAATTTGGTAAAATTTCTCTCAAATTTCGGTAGATTTTTTGGCACGAGTTGCAATCGTGTGTTGGATACAATTTATTTTTTTGTTTTGTTGCCCACTCTAATACACATACAAACTATTCGTTATAATAGTGCCATATTACGTTCAACTATCAAATCAGTAGCGATTGTCATTCAATGTAGTTACATTAAAAGTTTGCCAATTATTTATAGTCGTGCACAATAGTCTGTAGTCTATAAATTCGCAAATTCATTCATCAGAAATAGAACGAAGTAATGCTTAACTTCAATTGATCTTGACCCCTTCAACTAAAGTAGATAAGGAAAATACACAACAAAAATGACACTACAAGCAGTCCATATCCAACAAAAGTGCAACAATATTAACGACATTATATTCATGCAACAAATCAGTGCTAGATTCAAGATTACTTATGACCAGCTACAGTTTGAGAATGGTGTTTTTTTAGGGTTAGAAACAAAAATGCATGCGTTTTGCTTTATATGATAGGGATTTCATTTGGGGAAAGCAATTAAATTAATATTTAAAAAAGGTCGTACCTTCACGAAATACATTTTTTCAGAGTTAGCAGGCAGTATGATATATCGTCGCAACTTCTGCTGTATTTACTTTTTTTTTTGATTATTTTATATCCCTAACGAAATCCCTACTATGTTGAACGATGGACCAAATGATCAACTACCCGCACTTGGCAAATGGTCTAAATGGTCGTTTTATGAATATTCGCTCATATGAATGAGTTGATCATTGTTGATTGCTTATTCATTGCATGTGGATGGATGGATGGATGGATGAATAGATTGAATCGATCGATTTCTTTAGACAAACGGTGTGAATTGAAAATTGTGTCTATGGGATTTTGCTTTAACATTGACTTTAAATGCAAATTGACATTTCAACTTATTTTCTCGTCATTGTCACTTGGTCAATCTGTCGCACCGTCGGTCATAACGGTGATATCGACTTGGTTATTTCTACATGCTCTTGCTCAAATGCGGTTTGTTCATTGGATGGTTGTTTGGCTTGCTTGTGGTGGTGTTTCATGTTTTGCTGTTCACTTGCAGCCATATTTTGCATTTCTTATCGATCTAATATTATTATTATTTTTTTCAATTTCATTTAAATTTTTCATTCCTTCACATTTCATTTATGACCGTAGCAAATGTCCATTGATCGATCGATTGATTAAACAAAATCGGAATTCATACAACATCGCATGCACTGCAAAATCTTGACGAGCAAGAGTTTTTGAATCGGAGCAAAAAACAAAAAACAAAAAAAAATGAAACACACGGCACAAATTGTGGAAAAAATGTTGCTGCGTAATGTAACATTTCACACCTAAAGATTTATGTAAACGTCGTTTGACTCTAAGTGGAGAACGTGTTGAAATTTTAATTCATTTGGAAAAAATATGAGCAATTATATTTTTATCGCAAAATGATTGAAATTGCAATGGAATAATTAAAAAAAAAAATTAATTGGAAATTTATAGAGCGTATTAATTTATTTATTTTATTTTTAATCACATGAAATTAATAAAAATTATATCGATGTTGTTGGATTTAGCTGAAATTAGGCCTATAGGATTTGTTTTTTGTTAGTTCACAATGATATTTTCCACATAGTATTCCATCCCATCTCTCCTTCAGAATTCCTAATAGATCTTAATGATTTTTTGTATAGAGAATTTTATTTGGCCTATTTTGTTTCAGATAAGTTAAAAAGTGAGTATTAATAAAATAGTACAAAATATTCAAATTTTGTCGAAAAGAATGCTAAACCAATTTGCGAATTTTTGAAAAGATTTGTGGTCAAAGGTTTCAGAAAAGCCTTAGAATGTATTGAAAATCTTAAAAAAATATAACAAGTATATACAATAGTATCTTAAATACCCACCACAATGCATCAAATATAATAGTTTCCTTTGAAAATTTCAGAAGGGTTTGATGACAGATATTTTCCCAAGCAGAACAGTTCAACCAGAACGCTTCCCACAGATAAATGTAAAGATTTTACCTATGAAGACTAGATCAGATTCTGAATTTATAAGAACCATTTTTTGTTCTAGTTTTAGAGGAATCATAAACGTCTCTTGTAAGTGCAAGAAAATGATGAAATAACGTCTTGATTTGATATCTAAAATCTGTGAATTTTCATCCCAATTACTTAAATGACTACGAGAAATAAAATCTGGAAATTTTACATTCAGTTTCAAACAATTTTCATGATTAGTGTGCCTTTTATACCCTCAATAAGTGAAATCGGTCTATATGGAGGACCGAATGGACCGATAAAACTATATCATATACACTTTGTTATGGGTCTAAAATGCCAGTATGTTTTCAATTTGTGGCAAATCGGATAAAAACTACAATATCTAGAAAACCTAGGAGTTAAATCGGGAGTTCGGTGTAATGGGGGCTATACCAAAACATGGAAAGATACACGTAGTATTCAGCCCATTTAATTGTAGTTCTAGAATCTAGACCCCAAATCAAAGGGCCGGTTTATAAGGGGGCTATATCAAAATCTGTACCGATACTCAATATATTCGACACACCTTTTATGATCCTGGAATACCTCTAGATTTCCAATTTCAGACGAATTGGGTAAAAACTACGGATTCTAGAAGCCCATGAAGTAAAATCGGGAGATCGGTCTATATGGTGGGTATATCAAAATATGGACCGGTACTCACCATTTGCGGCACACGTCTTTAGGGCCTTAGAGTACCTCTAGATTTCAAATTTCAGGTAAATTGGATTAAAACTACGTATTCTAGAAGCCCAAGAAGTAAAATCGGGAGATCGGTATATATGGGGCCTATAGCAAAACATGGTCCAATATACCCCCTTTTTGGCCCACCTCTTTATAGTCCTAGAATACCTCTAGATTTCAAATTTCAGGCAAATCGGATAGAAAATACTTTTTCTAAACGCCCAAGAAGCAAAATCGGGAAATCGGTCCATATGGGGGCTATACGAAAACATGGACCGAAAGGCACCATTTTCGGTACATTTGTTGATGGTCCTAAAATACCTCTAGATTTCCAATTTCAGGAAAATTGAATAAAAACTACAGTTTTTATAAGCCCAAGACCCCAAATCGGGAGGTCGGTTTATATGGGGACTATATCAAAACTTGGAGCGATATAGCCCATCTTCGAACTTGACCTGCCTGTAAACAAAAGACGAATCTGTGCCAAATTTCAGGACGATAGCGCCATTATTGAAGGCTGTAGCGTGATTACAACAAACAGACAAACAGACAGACGCACATGCTTATATCGTCTTAGAATTTCTCCTTGATCAAGAATATATATACTTTATATAGTCGGAAATCGATATTTCAATGTGTTACAAATGGAATGACAAACTTATTATACCCTCGTCACCATTCTATGGTGGTGGGTATAAAAATTTGTTATTTAGCAAAATATCATATCCAAAACACTTAATTCAGATCACACCGGATGAAAAGCACACCCGGAAGTGGTGCAAAATTGGCGCAAATGCGATGAATTTAACATCACAGCAAAAACAGAGCTTCCAAAAAAGTAGTTTGTATCCCCAATTTGTGATCCGAAAGTAGTACAAACTTGTATCATCTCCAATAAATTTTACATGGGTTTGTCATGAGACGGAAGTATACCATTTTTGGATCCTTTGCATAGTTTTAGAAGCTATGCCTTGGAAGTTCGTTTGGATGAAGAAATTTAACAAAACAGAAATTTGTTCTCCAGTTTCACTTTTTTATTAGAATTTTTTATTACACCTTTATTTTCTTATTATCTAATTTTTACAAATTGAAAAACTTACTCGCATCCACCCGGGGTTGAACCTGGGTCTGTTGGCACCATAGCAGAACGCCTTAGCACACTCAGCCACAAACGCCATTAAACACGATGTATTAAAACGTATATTCAAATGTATGTGATATGAGCCTAATATGGCATGGCATGACATTCTAACTACTTCCTGAGATGTTCTTTATTATTATGAATGAAAATCAAAAGAACTCTGGTTCAAATCTAACCAGCGGTAATTTTTTATCACAAATTTTTCAAAAAAAAATATTTTTTAATTTATATATCGTTTTTATTTTGCTATTTTCGTCCTATATTTTTCCATTAAAAATCGACAAATATTGAATTGAATTCTCGTAATTTTCAAAACCCTCTTAAAAGAACTTCCATGGAAGAGAAAAAGTCAAACGGCACAGGTTCAAATCCCAGAGGAGATGAAATTTATTTTTATACCCACCACCATAGAATGGTGACGTGAGTATAATAAGATTGTCATTCCGCTTGTTACCCATCAAAATATCGATTTCCGACTATATAAAGTATATATACACAGTCTCACACAAGTTTACATACATACATTTAAATATCACTCGATCTGGACAGAATTTGATAGACTTCTACAAAATATATAGACTCAAAATTTAAGTCGGCTAATGCACTAGGGTGGAACACAATGTTAGTAGAATAGTGCGCCACGCAGGGTATACATATGGGAAACATTTAAATCTGAAGCAATTTCAAGGAAACTTCGCAAAAGTTTATTTATGATTTATCGCTCGATATATATGTATTAGAAGTTTAGGAAAATTAGAGTCATTTTTTACAACTTTTCGACTAAGCAGTGGCGATTTTACAAGGAATATGTTGGTATTTTGACCATTTTTGTCGAAATCAGAAAAACATATATATGGGAGCTATATCTAAATCTGAACCGATTGCAACCAAATTTGGTACGCATAGCTGCAATGCTAATTCTACTCCCTGTGCAAAATTTCAACTAAATCGGAGCAAAAAATTGGCCTCTGTGGTCGTATGAGTGAAAATCGGGCGAAAGATATATATGGGAGCTATATCTAAATCTGAACCGATTTCAACCAAATTTGGCATGCATAGCTACAATGTTAATTCTACTTCTAGTGCAAAATTTCAATTAAATCGGAGTAAAAGAGTGGCTTCTGTGGTCATATAAGTGTAAATCGGGCGAAAGATATATATGGGAGCTATATCTAAATCTGAACCGATTTCAACCAAATTTGGCACGCATAGCTACAATGCTAATTCTAATCCCTGTGCAAAATTTCATCTATATCGGAGTTCAAAATTGGCCTTTGTGGTCATATGAGTGTAAATCGGGCGAAAGCTATATATGGGAGATATATCTAAATCTGAACCGATTTTAACCAAATTTGGCACGCATAGCTACAATGCTAATTCTACTCCCTGTGCAAAATTTCAATTAAATCGGAGTAAAAGAGTGGCTTCTGTGGTCATATGAGTGTAAATCGGGCGAACGATATATATGCGAGCTATATCTAAATCTGAACTGATTTCAATAAAATTTGGCACACTTGACTACACTAGTAATTGTACTCCAAAATTTCAACCAAATTGGGGTAAAACTCTGGGTTCTGTGGTCATGTGAGTGTAAATCGGGCGAAAGATATATATGGGAGCTATATCTAAATCTGAACCGATTTCAATAAAATTTGCCACGCATAGCTACAATGCTAATTGTACTCCCTGTGCAAAATTTCAATTAAATCGGAGTAAAAGATTGGCCACTGTGGTAATATGAGTGTAAATCGGGCGAACGATATATATGGGAGCTATATCTAAATCTGAACCGATTTCAATAAAATTTGGCACACTTGACTACACTACTAATGTATTCCTAGTACAAAATTTCAACCAAATTGGGGTAAAACTCTGACTTCTGGGACCGTATTAGTCCATATCGGGCGAAAGATATATATGGGAGCTATATCTAAATCTGAACCGATTTCAATAAAATTTGGCACACTTGACTATAGTACTAATTGTTCTTCTTGTGCAAAATTTTAAGCAAATTAGGGTAAAACTCTGGCTTCTGGGGCCATATATGGGAGCTATATCTAAATCTTAACCGATTTCTTCCAAAATCAATAGGGTTCTATTCTGAGCCAAAACACATACTTGTGCCAAATTTGAAGTCGATTAGACTAAAACTGCGACCTAGACTTTGATCACGGACAAATGTGTTCACGGACAGACGGACAAGGCTATATCGACTCAGGAGCCCACCCTCAGTATTTTTGCCAAAGTCATTATGTGTCTATCTCGTCTCCTTCTGGGTGTTGTAAACATATGCACTAACTTATAATACCCTGTTCCACAGTGTGGCGCAGGGTATAAAAAAGTCAAAATATCGACCTGTACATAAGTCGAATGTCGACTTTTCTAAAATGACCTGGTTGTCGATAGATAATGCTGACCATTTCGTCGCTAGGTCCAGTCAACACTGATTAGGACTCTAGAATTACAGCGTCTCTAGTATAACAGCAACTTCATTGAAAACTTTACCGACTTTTGGACAAAAAAAAAAATTATCAAAGAAATGGGTCTTCTATGCTAAGCAAAATACGCATTCGCATTTTATCTACCTCATGACAATATTTTTTCAATGTAGGTTTAAGCTAGCCAATCTGATTAAAATATTTCTAAAAGTATTTCTTTTTGTATAGCATACCTGCTACAGCTACTTCAAAAAGAGTCAGTCAAACTTTAGCTTTTTCTTATATGATTTTTAGTTCTGGAGTTAATAGAGGAATATTTAATAATGGTATGACTTAAATGCATTTCAAATCCATCGTCGATCTTTTTTGAAGTCTTTAATGGTATCCTTTAGATTCCCCTTCATTATGTCAATTTTAGACAAGGCATATTAAAAAATATGTCTTGTATCATTTCATGTTAGAGTCTAAGTTCAATTATCACGATTTTGTTTGATGTCAGTTCAGCAACAAAAAAAAAAAATTGCGAAGAAGTTTGATACAGATGGCTTGGTTTCATGTTTGTATTCTGTCAAAGAATCTGCCAAAATCCACAAACTGGGTTTAACAACAAAATGGACAATGCACTGCAATTTTTGACGGCGCTTAATTGTTTCAGAACAAGGGTATCAAATTTCAAATTTAAGCAATAAAAGCAGAATCACAAAAAAAAAAACATTTTATGAAAAATTAATTTTGAATAAAATTTGTATATAATGCAATCTTTTATAAAACAAGACAGTTTTCGGAAAGAAGTTTCTTATTCTTTCATTATTTGTTTTTATTAGTCTTTGATTTAGTATGGTAAGTTTTTTAGCAGTTTTTTTTTTCTTTAATTTAAGCTTATGTAATAAAACAATTACAATATTTCATAAATTTAATCATGATTCCAAAAACCAGATATGAAAAACAATTCTCCGGCCACAGCTAAAATTTACGAGTGTAGTTTAAGGCGGTCATATCTCATAACTCGTCTTCTCTTATTTCAACGACTACAAAATCCCATGTCACTTTGCATATTTTCATTTGGCCGTTAGTAAAAGAATTCCTTCGTAGAATGGATTTATATGTCTTTTCGGTGGTGGTTTCTTAATAAAACCATTGAATTTATTGAAAATTTTCAACAAAACATGTTTAGTTAATATGTTCACATCGACATTTTACATTGGCGTTGTACATTAAAAACCTTCAGAAATTTATCCTACGAGGGGGTAAGTAAAAATTTTGTTCTTAAACTTTGAATTTTACATGGATTTTTTAGTGGTGAGTTGAAGATAGTTAGATCCCAAGGAAGACACCACAGTGTCATAGAGCTAAATTGTTCAGCAGAGAATTTGGCCAGAGAAGTTAACCACGAGTGGTAACAAAATGGACACAATAGTATAAGCGAGGCTTAAAAATGCCTTTGTTTTACAGAAGCGACATCTTTTGGTAGGAATCATTAGCAAAATCCTCAAGGGAAAGTCAAAATCTATGGATCCAAGTGAACCTTGGATGGAAAAGTGTAGATTTTTTACTGCTTGGTAGATTGGTACAATTCTTGATGTTTGATATTGCAAAATATTCCTCTACAACTTAGAGGTACTTCACAAATAGAAATAAGTTTTTGAAAAAAATTGTTATAGAAATAAAATTTTGCAAAATTTTCTATTGAAATAAAATTTTCACAATATTTTCTATAGAAAAAAAAAAATTTTACAAAATTGTCTATGGAAATAAAATTTATACAAAATTTTCTATAGAAATAAAATTTTGACAAAATTTTCCATAAAAATAAATTTTTTAAAAAATGTTCTATAGAAATAATAGAAACAAGATTTTGAAAAAAATTTTATAGAAATAAAATTTTGACAAAATTTTCTATAGAAATAAAATTTTGACGAAATTTTCTATAGAAACAAAATTTTGACAAAATTTTCCATAAAAATATTTTTTTTTTTAAATGTTCTATACAAATAATAAAAATCAGTTTTTGAAAAAAAAATATAGAAATAAAATTTCGATAAAATTTTCTATAGAAATAAAATTTTGACAAAATTATATATGGAAATAAAAATAAAAAATCCATATAAATAAAATTTTGATAACATTTTCCATGGAAATAAAATCATGACAAAATTTTCTATAGAAATAAAATTTTGACAAAATTTTCTATAGAAAAAAAAATTAACAAAATTTTCTATAGAGAAAAAAAAAATGAAAAAGAAATTATAGAAATAAAATGTTGACAACATTTTTCATAGAAATAAAATTTTGACAAAATTTTCGATAGAAATAAAATTTTGACAAAATTTTCTATAGAAAAAAAATTAAAAAATTTTCTATAGATAAAAAAAATGAAAAAAAAAATTATAGAAATAAAATCTTGACAAAATTTTCCATAGAAATAAAATATTGACAAAAATTTCTAAAGAAGTAAAATTTTGACAAAATTTTCTATAGAAATAAAATTTAAAAAAAAATGTTCGTAAAAATAAAATGTTATCAAAATTTTCTATATAAATAAAATTTTGACAGAATTTTCCATAGAAATAAAATGTTGACAAAATTTTCTATAGAAATACAATCTTAACAAAATATTCTATAGAAATAAAATTTTGACAAAATTTTCCATAGGAATAAAAAAATTTTCGACAAAATTTTCTATAGAAATAAAATCTTCACAAAATTTTCTATCGAAATAAAATTTTGACAAAATTTTCTATAGAGATAGAAATAAGTTTTTGAAAATTTTTTTTAAAGAAATAAAATTTCGCTAAAATTTTCAATAGAAATACAATTTTGACAAAATTATCTATGGAAATAAAATTAAAAAAAATAAAATTTTGATAACATTTTTCATGGAAATAAAATTTTCTATAGAAATAAAATTTTGACAAACTGTTCTATAGAAATAAAATTTTAACAAAATTTTCTATAGAGATAAAATTAAAAAAAAAAATATGGAAATAAAACTTTGATAACATTTTTCATGGAAATAAAATCATAACAAAATTTTCTATAGAAATAAAATTTTGACAAAATTTTCTATAGAAATAAAATTTTGACAAAATTAACTATGGAAATAAAATTTAAAAAAAAAATCTATATAAATAAAATTTTGATAACATTTTTCATAGAAATAAAATCTTGACCAAATTTTCTATAGAAAAAAAATGTTGACAAAATTTCCCATAGAAATAAAATTTTGACAAACTGTTCTATAGAAATAAAATTTTAACAAAATTTTCTATAGAAATAAAATTTTGACAAAATTTTCTATAGAAGTAAAATTTTGACAAAATTTTCGATAGAAATAAAATCTTGAAAAAATTTTCAATTGGAATGAAATATTGACAAAATTTTCTATATAAATAAAATGTTGACAAAATTTTCTATAGAAATAAAATCTTAACAAAATATTCTATAGAAATAAAATTTCGCTAAAATTTCGACAAAATTATCTATGGAAATAAAATTAAAAAAAAATCCATATATATAAAATTTTGATAACATTTTTCATGGAAATAAAATCATGACAAAATTTGCTATAGAAAAAAAAATTTGACAAATTTTCCATAGAAATAAAATTTTGACAAAATTGTCTATGGAAATAAAATTTAACAAAAAATAAAATTGTGATAACATTTTTCATGGAAATAAAATTTTCTATAGAAATAAAATTTTGACAAACTGTTCTATAGAAATAAAATTTTAACAAAATTTTCTATAGAGATAAAATTAAAAAAAAATTATAGAAATAAAACTTTGATAACATTTTTCATGGAAATAAAATCATAACAAAATTTGCTATAGAAATAAAATTTTGACTAAATTTTCTATAGAAATAAAATGTTGACAAAATTTTCTATAGAAGTAAAATTTTTACAAAATTGTCTATAGAAATAAAATTAAAAAAAAATGTTCACGTAAAGAAAATTTTAACAAAATTTTCTATATAAATAAAATTTTGACAAAATTTTCCATAGAAATAAAGTTTTGACAAAATTTTCCATAGGAAAGTCGACAAAATTTTCTATAGAAATAAAATTTTGACAAAATTTTCTATCGAAATAAAATTTTGACAAAATTTTCTATAGAGATAAAATTTTCTATAGAAATTAAATGTTTACAAAATTTCCTATAGAAATAAAACTATGAGACAATTTTCTAGAGAAATAAAATTTTGACAAACTTTTCTTTAGACGCAAAATTTTACAAAATTTTCTATAGAAATAAAAGTTTTAAAAAATTTTCTATATAAATAAAATCTTGACAAAATTTTCCATAGAAATAAAATTTTCCATAGAAACAAAAATTTCGATAGAAATCTTGAAAAAATTGTCTATAGGAATAAAAAATTGACAAAATTTTCTATATAAATAAAATTTTTGACAAAATTTTCCACAGATATAAAAGTTTGACAAAATTTCCTATAGAAATAAAATGTTGACAAAATTTTGTATAGAAATAAAATTTTGACAAATTTTCTAGAGAAATAAAATGATGACAAAGTTTTCTATAGAAATCAAATTTTGACAAAATTTTCTATAGAAATAAAATTTTGACAAAATTATCTATGGAAATAAAATTTAAAAAAAAATCTATATAAATAAGATTTTGATAACATTTTTCATAGAAATAAAATCTTGACCAAATTGTCTATAGAAAAAAAATTTTGACAAAATTTTCTATAGAAATAAAATTTTGACAAAATTATCTATGAAAATAAAATTACAAAAAAAAATCTATATAAATAAAATTTTGATAACATTTGTCATAGAAATAAAATCTTGACAAAATTTTCTAAAGAAATAAAATTGTGACAAAATTTTCTATAGAAATAAAATGTTGACAAAATTTTCTATAGAAATAACATTTTGACAAAATATTCTAGAGAAATAAAATTTTGACAAAATTTACTATAGAAATAAAATATTGACAAAATATTCTAGAGAAATAAAATTTTGACAAAATATTCTATAGAAATAAAATTTTAACAAAATTGTAGAAATAAAATTTTGACAACATTTTTCATAGAAATAAACTTAAGCTACACTTGTAGTTTAGTCAATGCATGGCTTTAAGCTGAGATCGAAAACAACAATAACGATTGAAGAGAAGCCAACAATAACAAACAAAACGGAATAAACATTTGACAAAATTTTCTATAAAAATAAAATTTTAACAAAATTTTCCACAGATATAAAAGTTTGACAAAATTTTCTATAAAAATAAAATTTTGAAAAAATTTTCTATAGAGATAACATTTTGAGAAAATTTTCTATAGAAATAAAATTTTGAGAAAATTTTCTATAGAAATAAAATTTTGAGAAAATTTTCTATAGAAAAAAAATTTTGAGAAAATTTTCTACAGGAATAAAAATTTGACAAACTTTTCTATAGAAATAAAACTTTGCAATAATTTTTGTTTGCTTGTTATTTTTTGTAAAATTTTCTCAAAATTTTGGTAGATTATTTTTGGTTCGAGTGGCAACCGTTTGCGTGAGACTTTAGCCGATAATTGGATTTTCATGATTTTTTAAACGATTTGAATGCGTAAAGTAGAGTCAATACTTCTGGTAGGTGTATTCGTAAACTAAACTTTGTATATCCTTGGGGAAGAGGTAACACCATTTTTACGTCATCTTAATTTTCAGAGATTTTGAGTGGAAATAAGCATTCCAATTGTCTGGAAAACAGGAACATCACCAGAGTCTACATTAGATAAAGCATTTGTGGTTAATAAAATTATTAATAAATTAATTAATTCATATTAGATTTCCTACAATAAGGAGAAAACCGCCCGTTTCCACTAATCAACTTTTTGAGGTGCTCCTAATCCTTCTCTGCGTGTATGCAGGATTTTTGTAGAACATTGCGACATTTTTTTTTGCATAAAAAAAACATATTTGTCTTCATCTGGGGTATTATTGAACCGGGGGATTGTTAGCTTAATGTAACCAAGATACATCAACAACAACCCAGTTCTAATTCTAACAATCACGACCTGCAGTTTGTGTAGTGAGCTCAAAACTCCCTCCCTTGTTGGATGGATAAATTCCCATCAAGGCCCCTCGCATTTCTCTTTCTATGGAAAAAGATAAATTTTCTTTGCAAACTTCTTGTGAGACTTATGAACATTTGTAAAAACTTTGTGGTCTCTTCTTCTTCCTCTGATGCTTCGCTTTGTAACAGAAGCATCATAAGGCATCAGTAACATTTCCGCCTGCTGTGCCAAAGTTATCCAAATCAATTTATAAATCAGCTCAAAACCATGGAATAACAAGCAAAAAAAAAACACCAAACGACAATAAAACAACATTGGAGGCCCCTGAAAGAAAACGCTTTAAGGTCAACAAAATCAACACCAAACTCAACACAACAAACCTCAATTTCTTCACGTCTCCACAACCGCCGAAAAACAAGAAGGGAGGGAAGTACTGTGAAGGTGGTGCTCAAGAACAAAAGACCCACAACAGCAGGAAAGAAATTCCCGCCAAAGTAAATCGCACAAAAAAAAAGCAACAACCCAACGAAGGAAAAAACAAATGCCAAAATTATCCTTTGCTTTCATATAGCGGACCATCCATTTGGAGATTTCGGCCAACACGAGCAACACAACAACAACGACATCAAACGACGACAACACAACATAAACATGATGAGCAATTTATTGTGTCAAACTCAATTATACTCGTGTGATATTTCTTTAAGACCTCCTCATTCCAAAAATATTTACTCAGTTCAGAGGGTTCACATCCCGCAGTGATTTCTTTTTTTATACGAGAGAGCCCTTGTATGCAAGAGTTAGTGAAGAATCATCACATTGGACGATTCATTCCCAAAAAGAATTAAATAATGTGGAGGTAGGGTTTAATGAGTTTTTTTAGTCGCCCATTAAAGAACACGTGATTTAGGGAAGCCCTAGAATCTGATGTTCCCGTTCCTTGCATTTTGAAAGATTCTGTCGAAAAAATAGGGACCAATACAGTGAATATTTCAACTAAGTTTCAAAAGTGTAGAAGAACGGAGCAGACTCTACGATACCCAAGATGAGTCAAATAACTCCGTTTTGACCATGAGAAAATGGTCGGCGCATGAATGTTTACGTTGAACATCAAGCGCGACCTTCGGACAATTTCAGACCACTATTTGGTGTTGTTTAAGAATAAACGAAGGACAGTCGACGAAACATTAACCTACCTAACCTCTCTTTCGAAACGAGACAATGTCTCATTACCTCATTGGGGAGAAGACGATGGTGAGATCCAAGTTAGAGGTGATCCAAAGTAGAGGCTGAGACAGGATTTCTACGTAGAACTAACTAGCAGAGCTACTAGTGGAGAACAGTGGCGAAACTCAACTGATACACATTCCCTTTCATCCAATAACAAAACTTCTGTTAAACTAAGACCGGATAATCAAAATAGTGACGTACAAATTAGCTTCCACGAGAATCAGCTGAAGTCGGAGCGAAGTCAACATGAACTGAAGGATTATCACATCAGCTTCTCCAAGGATAGGCGACTGACTAAGACATTGAACAAATACCTGCATCTACTGCATACCGATAGGTACGTATCTTGCTATGAGTGGCTTACTGCACATCTTTCCGCTCGAAGTTCGATGATATTTTCTTTGCATTGTCTGAGGAATTTATTCTCAGACGTGAAACATGTTAAATATTACACAGAGACCTTCGGGCCAACTGTTCCACTACAGAGACCTTCCGGCCTACTGTTCCCTCACACAGACCATCGGGCCTACTATTTCACCATAGAGACCTTCGGGCCTACTGTTACCCCACAGAGACCTTCAGACCTACTGTTCCACCACAGAGAGCTTGGGGCCTACTGTTCCCCCATAGAGACCTTCGGGCCAACTGTTACCCCACAGAGACCTTCAGACCTACTGTTCCACCACAGAGAGCTTGGGGCCTACTGTTCCCCCATAGAGACCTTCGGGCCAACTGTTCCACTACACAGACCTTCGGGCCTACTGTTCCACCACAGAGACCTTCGGGCCTACTGTTCGCTCGTAACAGGTTGGCTGATAAGCTTGGTGGAACAACACTGTTTTCTTCTTCATATGGGGCCGTTTTGCCGCGATTTCGACCTTCAAACGCTCCAATAACGCCATATAATAGTCACTGTTGACTCAGGAGTGTAGTGATGGAGCCATTTTTCATCCATTGTCACATATCGAGGGAAAAACTCGGGTGTATTACGAGTTAACAGCTGCAAACACCGCTCAGAATCATCAACACGTTGTTGTTTTTGGTCAAATGTGAGCTCGCGCGGCACCCATTTTGCACAGAGCTTCCGCATATCCAAATATTGATGAATGATATGACCCACACGTTCCTTTGACATCTTTAAGGCCTCTGCTATCTCGATCAACATCATTTTACGGCCATTCAAAATCATTTTGTGGATTTTTTTATGTTTTCGTCGGTAACCACTTCATTCGGGCGTCCACTGGGTTCACCGCCCTCCGTGCTCATTTCACCACGCTTGAATTTTGCATACCAATCAATTATTGTTGATTTCCCTGTTGACACGAATCATTTGAAGGTTGGTACTATATAACAAGTATATACGGCCGTAAGTTCGGCCAGGCCGAAGCTTATGTACCCTCCATCATGGATTGCGTAGAAACTTCTTCCAAACACTGCCATCCAGAATCGAATTACTTAAGTTGCGGTAACGCTTGCCGATGGCAAGGTATCTTAAAACCTCCTAACATCATCTTCTAAATTGTATGTAAGTCCATACGTGGTATATATTAAATCAAAAAAGATCGATCCAATACGTATATAATTCAGTTTGACAAAGTAGACATAAAATTTTTACAAAATTTTCTACAGAAATAAAATTTTAACAAAATTTTCTATAGAAATAAAATTTTCACAAAATTTTCTATAGAAATAAAAATTTTGACAAAATTTTCTATAGAAAGAAAATGTTGACAAAAATTTCTACAGAAATAAAATTTTAACAAAATTTTCTATAGAAATAAACTTTTGACAAAATTTTCTATAGAAATAAAATCGTGGTAGATTATTTTTGGCTCGAGTGGCAACCATGATTATGAACCGAATAAAATTTGAACAAAATTTTCTATAGAAATAAAATTTTGACAAAATTTTCTATAGAAATAAAATTCTGACAATGATGAAAATTTTATTATGAACCGAATAAAATTTTGACAAAATTTTCTCTAGAAATAAAATTTTGACAAAATTTTCTATAGAAATAAAATTTTGGTAGATTATTTTTGGCTCTAGTGCCAACCATGATTATGAACCGATATGGACCAATTTTTGTGTGATTGGACCAATTTTGGTATGGTTGTAAGCGACCATATACTAACACCACGTTCTTAATTTGAACCGGATCGGATGAATTTTGCTCCACCAAGAGGCTCCGGAGGTCAAATCTGGAGAACGTTTTATATGGGGGCTATATATAATTATAGACCGATATGGACCAATTCTTCCACGGTTGTTAAAGATCATATACTAACACCATGTTCCAAATTACAACAGGATTGGATGAAATTTGCTTCTCTTGGAGACTTCGCAAGTCAAATCTGGATATCGGTTTATATGGGCGCTATATATAATTATGGACCGATATGGACCAATTTTTGCACAGTTGTTAGAGATCATATACCAATACCATGTACCAAATTTCAGCCGGATCGGATGCAATTTGCTTCTCTTTGAGGCTTCGCAAGCCAAATCTGGAGATCGGTTTATATGGGCGCTATATATAATTATGGACCGATGTGGACCAATTTTTGCACAGTTGTTAGAGATCATATACCAATACCATGTACCAAATTTCAGCCGGATCGGATGCAATTTGCTTCTCTTTGAGGCTTCGCAAGCCAAATCTGGAGATCGGTTTATATGGGGTCTATATATAATTATGGACCGATGTGGACCAATTTTGCATGGTTGTTAGAGACCATATACCAACATCATGTACCAAATTTCAGCCGGATCGGATGAAATTTGCTTCTCTTTGAGGCTCCGCAAGCCAAATCTGGGGATCGGTTTATATGGGGGCTATATATAATTATGGAGCGATGTGGACCAATTTTTGCATGATTGTTAGAGACCATATACCAACACCATGTACCAAATTTCAGCCGGATCCCGTTCATCTACAAATCGAAAAACAAGCAAGTTCCCGATCAACTACAAATCGACGAATGGCAAACTTCCCAATCGCCAACGAGCCGAACCCAATTTATCGCCGACAACGAACCGAATTCCTCATCAATTGCGGAAGCTCTAAGAGCCGACGTCCGTTTATCAACAAGCCGAATACTCAACAACCACCGACGAAAAAACCGATGCAACCGTCAAGGAACCCAATCTCATCAAACAACCGAAGAATCGAAGTACTTACGATTGTCTACGAATCGAATTTCTTCATCATCTCACGACGACACCAGTTGCCGTATCGACGACATCTCGAATTCCTGAGCACATCAGATCCTAATCATGTTAGAGAGATTGTCAAATATGACACAAGTAGATTGTAAAATAGCTTTATCAATAAAACCTAATGAATTAATATTTAACTCGAAAGAGGTAAACACTTGTGTTCTCATTCCGAGAGGACCTGCAGGGTCTCCATAAGGACCCACTTACCTTATGGAGACCCTGCAGGTCCTTATGGAGACCCTGCAGGTCCTTATGGAGACCCTGACTGAGCTTAACACAGCCGACGAGAAAACCACGTTACAACATGTTATATTTTTCCCGTCCAAAAATAACGGGGTGATCATATTTCTTCTCTCTATGTATACAAATGGGAAGATGATTCAATTTGTAAGAGGAAATTTCCCAAATGTTTTCTCCATAAAGAGTTAGCATAAAGGGCCCAAACTTGAGTTATCTCTCCCAGCCAGATCTATACTAAAGGCTGTGGAAAGGTTCATTCGCCCGAACCGAAACATGTACAGTCCAGGCGTGTATAGATTTGTATCTGGCGTTTTCTTTTCAATGGCTCTATAAACCATGTTCCTTAATCTATATCTGTCCATGAAGTTCGAAAAATAATTGTATAATTAGATATAATGCATTTGGACGTCAATTGCCTGTTTCGGTATCAGGCTAACATGAAATATAATAGGGAACAAATTTTAATATCATTGAAATCGTCCTTAACCCTTCAAATTTTATTTCCATAGAAAATGTTGTCACAATTTTATTTCAATTGAAAATGTTGTAAAAATTTTATTTCTATAGAAAATTTTTGAAAAATTTTATTTTAATAGCAAATTTTTGTTTCTATAGAAAATTTTTACAAAATTTTATTTCTAAAAAAATTTTTTGCAAAATTTTATTTCTATAGAATATTTTGTCAAAATTTTATTTATATAGAAAATTTTGTCAAAATTTTATTTATATAGAAAATTTTGTCAAAATTTTATTTATATAGAAAATTTTGTCAAAATTTTATTTTTATAGATTTTTTTTCAAAATTTTATTTCTATAGAAAATTTTGTCAAAATTTTATTTTCTTTAAAATTCAGTCTAAAGAAGCTCTTGACAATAATCTTCCAGTGAAAATTTGGTGAAATTTAGTAAAAAGTACCTTTTCGCTCAAAAAAATACCTTTTTTGTACTTTCTTAAAAATTGTATTTTCCATCCCTGCGTTCAATTAAAGTACGCTTTAAATTATCATATTTCTCACCCGGAGGTGGCGATTGAATGAAGTCGAGAACGGAAATTATCACATCCTGTGACAAAGACGAAACTATATATTCATACTTAGTATTTGAAGATGTGATGCCTTCCATTGCAAATTGCGTTTCCGCGTGTGCGAACCATACCTCGGACAATTTGTCCAAAATTGAGGGTGGGTGATTCATGTTGGAGGAAGAGTTTACAGTGAATAAGACGGGTGATGTTCAGGTTTGAGTGTGCGTCAGGTTTGAGTGTGATGATTATATATGAATTTATTTTAAATTAAAACTAAAATAACGGACTTAATGATTGATCAGGTTCTGGACTCTGGATTTGTTGTCTGACTTACGGAATATGAATCAGAAATATATAATCTGGGATCTTCGTCTTCGTATATCCTTATTAATAAACAACAGATCTTATTATTACACATATATATCTTATTTTGAAATCTTTTTTGATGGTAGAAGTTATGTTTCATACCCACTGACTCTTCAAATTTTACACATTTTCAATTTTAATGCATCAAAAGCTAAAACGACGAATAATCTTTTTGTTTTTTGTTTGTTCAAATCTACGTGTTGCACATTTTTGTTTGATCATCTTTTTGTTAATTTTTGGGCAATTTACAGCTTATCGCCACCACTAAAGCGTTAAAAAGTGATGATGAAGCATTCAGCAAATTTGAAAAGGCATCTTACATGCGGAGGCATTTAACAAGAACAACCGATCCAGTGATACAATATGAACTACAATTATGCGGTGAAAAGAAGGATGATGCAGAAAAACCCTCTTGAAAAATCGACAAAGAGTTCAAGAAATTCAGGCGGGATGGCTAACAGAAAACAAACAACAAATGACAATGACAGCTTGAACATTTTACACCAAAAAAAAGCAAACGGAATGAAATAAAAAAAAAACAAAGAATTTGACATTTGCTCTTCTTAAGACCACAACGACAATAAAAGCAAGAACATCGACACTATCAGTGTTTGGTAGCGGTAAGAGATTTGAACCTCAGTAAAAGCAATTCGGTGAAAAGTTCGAAAAACTTTTTAGAATATTCACCGGAGCAATAATAAAAAGACCAAAAATTCTTAAGAATCAAACCAAACATATGTCGAAATTGTATGTAACCAAGTACATGTGTATCACTTTGCACCGTGGAACAAAATTGACAAAGTAGTCTTCCTTCCTTACAAACAATACGTCGTCCCATGGGTAGTTCCAAGGTAACAAAGCAAAAGCCAATGTGGAGTTTCCAGCTCGGAAATGAACGCTCCCCTGATCGGTGATGTCAGTGATGAAGGTATAGAGAATGTCCTACAGAATTAGCACAGTTCCTTTTAGCGAACAAAAAAAGAGAACAAACGAAATTAAATCCTGGAAGAGAAGAATGACGAGAAGAGAAAAGCAAAACGAACCGAAGGACTCACTGTGGTAACTGTAAGCCCGAAGGTCTCAGTGTTGGAACTGTAGTCTCACGGGTTTTAGTGCACGAAAGACATGCCACAACTTCACAGTGTGGGAACTGTAAGCCCGATATGTATCCGTGTAGAATCCGTTGGCCCTTTGTGGGAAATGTAAATCAGTAGGTATAAGTGTGGGAACACTAAGCCCGAAGGTCTCAGTTTTGGAACTGTATGCTCGTTGGTTTCAGTGCATGAACGACATGCCAGAACATCTCAGCGTGGGAGCTGTAACTCCATTATGTTTTAGTGTAGAATTCTTCGAACCGGAGGTCTCAATGTCGAAAATACAATTTCGAAGATCTAAATGTGACATCTGTAAGCACGAGGAACCCATCGAACTACAGGCCGGAAGGTCTCATTCGGGGACATATAAGCCCGAAAGACTCACTGTAGGAACTGCAGGTTCGGAGGTCTCAGTGTAACTATGAATTATTAACCCAAGGTTTCAGTGTATGAACTTCAGGCACGAACCTCATTATGGGAATTGCAAGCCCGAAGGTCATAATGGGGCAACTATAAACGCGAAATAATCCATAAGCCCAAAGTTCGCAATATCGAAACTACAGGCCTGAAGGTGTCAGTGGGGGACTGTAGGTTCGGAGGTGTCAGCGTAACAATATATTAATAACCCAAAGGTGTCAGTATAAGAACTACATGCTCGAGCATCTTATTGTGGTAACTGTAAGACCGAAGGTCCCATTGTTGGTATTGAAGGCCCGAAAGTCTCAGAGTAGGAATAAAGACTGTCTGAAAGGGAGCCACCGTGGTGCAATGGTTAGCATGCTCGCCTTGCATACACAAGGTCGTGGGTTCGATTCCTGCTACGACCGAACACCAAAAAGTTTTTCAGCGGTGGATTATCCCACCTCAGTAATGCTGGTGACATTTCTGAGGGTTTCAAAGCTTCTCTAAGTGGTTTCACTGGAATGTGGAACGCCGTTCGGACTCGGCTATAAAAAGGAGGTCCCTTGTCATTGAGCTTAAAATGAAATCGGGCAGCACTCAGTGATAAGAGAGAAGTTCACCACTGTGGTATCACAATGGACTGAATAGTCTAAGTGAGCCTGATACATCGGGCTGCCACATAACCTAACCTAAAGACTGTCTGAAGAATGTCCACAAAGAAGAAATTATTCACGTTCAGTTCCTTTTTAGTTAACAAACATAATGAGGGGAAAATATATAAGATCCTGGAACTGAAGAGTGAACTATAGGCCCGAACTTCCCAGTGTAGAAATTGTAGGCCCATAAGTCTACGAGGGCAGTCTCGGAGGAGGTTAACATATCGAAGTGATTGCCAGAAATTATGGGAATAGAAATAAGATCCTGGAACAGAAGAATCATCTATAGGCCCGAACGTCTCAGTGTAGGAACTTCTAGTCCGAAGTTTTCAGTGTAGGAATTGCAGGCCCAGAGATCTCCAAGTCTATACTTGGAGGATGTTAACATACCGAAGTGATTGCCAGAAATTTGTCTTCGCTGATCTAATATACCGTTCCCATTTGGACTTATCCGTTACTTTTAGTAGTGTGATGTTAAATCAGTGCTGCATGGAGTCAGAATTTAATTAAATAAAACTCATTCTAACTCATTCCATCGAGAACCACAGTAAAGAGGATATTCTTGCAAAAAAAAAGGTCAAATTGTATGTACCAATGAATGTTTCTCATTGTCAATACACCACCGCCGCCACACTACATGACAAAGCCAAGAAAGACAAATGTTACGGATTCGATGACTCGACTCCACCACTAAGAGTTACACCCAAAACTGGGATAGCTAGCTGAGCGATTGAGTACAGGAAATAAAAGAACATTTTTTTGTAATGTTTAATGTCAATTTTGGCTTAAAATGAAAATTGCAATTTTATTCCTTTTTTCCAGGGATTTTATACTCACTTGATTGTTGCCGACCCAATAGCTTGGAATTGGATGAAATGGCTCTTCAGCAAATAATTGTAAAAAAATTCAAAGCTTAAAGACTCAACAAAAACGGATTGTTTTACAATAATCAAAGAGTCATTAGGACACCAACCTCATCACCATCGCCCAATTCAGAGAGAACAAATGCAGCTTCAGCACCGTAATCATCAGCTCAAATTAAATTACTTTTCGAACAATGAAACCTTTGACTTGAAAGAATACGAATTTTTTCCATTGTGGAGGATGAAAGGAAAAAAATGCTATTGGCGGGAACATTAAAATTGCATCTCATCATTCGCAAGAATTTCTTAAAGAAAATTTTTCAAATAATTTCGAATAATTTCAAAAGAAACCAAAAATCCATCCATTTTCGAAGAGAAAGAGGAACCACACTGCCTTCTTAAACTTTAAGTAATCCGCTAATAAATCTCCTGAAAATATTTAGGACAAATTCAAAGCTTTTCGTATAATAAGGAACACAGAAAACCAAAAGAAGGCCAAAAAGACAGAGACGTAGAGAAAATGTGCGAAGAAGTTTCTTTAATGTACATTTTTGGAAGTTTGAGTGATATAGTGGACTCAGGATCGCTATGCAACTGGTCGTTCATCGGTTCTGCAACCGGTCGTTCATCGGTCCAGCTAAACAAAAATAGGATTTGATGTGCCACTATAAAAATTTTGCCTTCTTTTCGAGATTCACTAATGCAATGTACAATGCTTTTTTCGGGTCTCCTTAAGGACGCATTAAACCTTTCGGAATAACGAATTGTAGACCTGAAGGTCTCTGTGTAGGTACTGTAGACCCAAAGGCCTCTTTGTATGAACCATAGGCAAAAATATATCTCATTGTCGCAGCGTGCGAACTGGAATCCCGAAGATTTCAGTGCGGAATCCATAGGTCCGAAGGTCTTAGTATGGACCTATAAAGGGTGATACGGTCAAAATTTTGTCAATATAAACTTGACGTATTTCTCTCAATTTTGCATTTAAAAAACCTGAACACCCCTCATTTTGAAGGTGTGTATGTGTGTAGAATGTTGCTCCTATTTTGATTTTGGAATTCACTCTTCAGTTGTCAAAATGCCGTCCAAGCAAGAAGAGCAGCGTATCAAAATTTTGCTCGCGCATCGCGAAAATCCGAGCGACTCGACAGCCAGGAAGTCTGGATCGACAGCCAGGAAGTCTGGATCGGGGGAAATCGAAAACCGGAAGCCGCTGAGACGACAAAGAGAGTTGCCGGTAGTTTCAAGCGAACCCTTACCTCTCTCTCCGAGATGCCGCAAATAAGCTGGGTGTATCGTCTACAACCGTGCATCGAGCCAAAAAACGAGCCGGACTATCGACTTACAAGAAGGTAGTGACTCCAAATCGCGATGATAAACAAAATACGACGGCCAAAGCGCGATCCCGGAGGCTGTACACGACGATGCTGACGAAGTTTGACTGCGTGGTAATGGACGACGAAACCTACGTCAAAGCCGACTACAAGCATCTTCCGGGACAGGAGTTTTATACGGCAAAAGGAAAAGGAAAGGTAGCAGATATTTTCAAGCACATAAATCTGTCAAATTTCGCAAAGAAATATCTGGTTTGGCAAGCCATCTGTACCTGTGGCTTGAAAAGCAGCATTTTCATAGCTTCCGGGACTGTCAACCAAGAAATTTACGTGAAAGAGTGTTTGAATAAACGTCTGCTGCCTTTCCTGAAGAAACACGGTTGTTCCGTACTGTTTTGGTCGGATTTGGCATCTTGCCATTACGGTAAAAAGGCCATGGAGTGGTACGCCGCCAACAACGTGCAGGTGGTTCCCAAGGACAAGAACCCTCCCAACACGCCAGAGCTCCGCCCAATTGAGAAATACTGGGCTATTGTCAAGCGGAACCTAAAGAAGACCAAAAAAACTGCTAAGGACGAGCAGCAGTTCAAGGCAAACCGGCATTCTGCGGCGAAGAAGGTGGACAAGGTGGCTGTACAAAATCTGATGGCAGGTGTCAAGCGTGAGGCCCGGCAATTCGGATTTGGAAAAGCGAGAGCCTAACTGAATATTTTTCCTGAATTTTATACTAATTGAACTTGAAAAAGAAATTTAATTTAATTTTTTAAATAAACGATTTCACCGATTTACACGCGTTTTCCCTTGACCAAATTTTGACCGTATCACCCTTTAAGTCCAAAGGACTGTGGTAAATGCAAATTTGGAGGTTCCATTGAATCTACGCATTAATAACCCAAAGGTGTCAGAGTTTTAACTACAGGCCCGAACATCGCTTTTTGGGAACTATAAACACGAAATACTCATTTTGAAAAATGTAAACCTGAAGGACTCAATGTTGGAACTGAAATCCCGAAAGTCTCATTTAAGGAACTGTATGCTCTCAGACTTTAGTATATGAACTATATACGGGACATCTCAGTGTAGGACCTGTAAGCTTGAAATGTCTCAGTGTAGAACCCGTTGGCCGAAAAGTCTCAATGTCAAAAGTACATGCCCGCAGATCGCAATGTGGCTACTGTAAGCCCGAACGAATTCATTGGCCCAATATTATCAATGTCGTAACTACAAACCCGAAGGTCTCAGTGTAAGTACTGTAGGCCGCAAGATCTCAATGTATGACCTGCGGGCCCAAACATCTCATTGACGCTACTATAAGCTCGAAGGTTTTAGTGAGGGAACTGTAGACTCGAAGCTCTCCTTGTAGGAACTGGAAGCACGACAGTCTCAGTTTTGGAACTGGAAGCCATAAGGCCTCAGTATAGAATTCTCAGTCCCGAAGTTTTCAATGTTAAAACGACAGGTCCGAAAGTATCACAGTGGGAAATGTAGGGCGAATGAGTTACACATGTTAATTTAGGTTCGGAGGTCTCATATGCTCGAGCACCTCTTTGTGGGAACTGTAAGAGCGAAGGTCCTAGTGTTGGTATTGCAGGCCCGAAAGTCTCAGAGTGGGAACTTCAGTCCGAAGTGTAGAAACTGTAGGATCAAAGTACTATCTCAAATGTCTCATTGTGAGCATTGTAGACACGAAGGTGTCAGTGTGACAACTGTAAGCCCAAATGTCTCAATGTTGCGACTGTAAGACCGAAGGAATCCATAGGCCTAAAATTTTAACTGTCGGAACTACGACCTGAAAGCCACAGTATGAGAACTGTAGGCTCGAAGGTCCCAGTGTGCGGTTCGGAGGTCTCGATGTAACTATGTATTAATAACCCAAAGCTCTCAATGTTTGTATTGCAGATCCAAACGTATCAGAGTGGGAACTTCACCCTGGCTCAAATGTCTCATTGTGAGAACTGTAAGCCCGAAGGAATCCATAGGCCCAAAGTTCTCAATGTTGGAACTACAGATCCAAAGTTCTCAATGTCATAACTACAGTTCCAAAAATTGCAGATAGGGAACTGTAGGCTCCAAAGTCTCTGTGTGGGAACTTTAGGTTCGAAAGTCGGATTGTAGCTATGTAAATTAAATTATTTTAGTTTAGGAATTAAAAAAAAATATTTTTTGTGGTTCAAACATGAAAGATTGAAGCCACGTTCTTTATTGATAGAAGGTTGGAAACGAATTAGCTATAAGTTGTTACAATTACCCTAGTCTTTATAAATGAACATTGTGCTGATGTTGGGTATCGGGTATCCGCGCGTGTTGCAGGCATTCCATGGCATTGCACAATCTGTGGGAATTGTCTTGTCAGCATTGTCCCACTTTACCTGTTGGTTGCTTAATAACTTATATTAATAATCCAAAGCTCTCAGTGTATGAATTTCAGGTCCGAACATCTCCTTGTGCTTCCAGCACTTGTACTTCCAGCACGAAGTATTCAGTGTAGGTTTTGTAGGTGGTACTATATATAGTAACTGCAGGCTTAAAAGTCTCACTGGGCTGTAGCCTCAAAGTTCTAAAATTCGGAACTATAGACACGTACGTGTCATTGTGAGAAATGTTTCGGAACTATATTACGTAGTAGGAAGTGTTGGTTAAAATGTTTGTCTGTCTCTTCCTGAGTCTGCCTTTCATTTTGGAACATTGTCGGCAAGATCGAATCTGTCGACGGATTAAATGGGAAGTTCTTCTCACGGCAAGGTAGGATAGATTTGTACCAATTGTTTGGACGGAGATCTCTATACTCCGTCTACACAAAAATAGTGCCCATGTGAACACCACTCGGTTAGTGATACAAAAGTCGAAAATTAAATTTTCCACTAATACACTTTTTGTCAAAAAAAAAATGGAAAAGTCTAAGTCGACCTTTTCTAATCTTCAAATGATCTTCGTTTGATATTTATCAATATCGACAACTCTACTTTTTATATTGACCAAAATCTGCCAATAGAAAAATTCGACAATGGTTCGAAAAGGGATAACGGCGCAAATAATTTATGTATGAACAGACAAATTTAAAAACACCGGTAGATCTAAAATTCAACCTTTTCTAATTTTGAATAAATCAAAAGGAATGGTAGACTGATTATAATCCCTTCCATCGGTTTAAGCTGTATAAAATTCACTCAAATATTACTCTGGCTAAATTGAATGACACGACAAAAAAGGTTCCACAATTCTACGACCCTGCTAAGCTAAAGAAGTATAATATAAATTGAAATGGTAAAAAGCAGTGAAGAAAATTAATGTTTTTTAAACAAAGACAAACGTTTATGATTTCACAAGTCCTTTCGACTAAAGAAAACAAATTTAGCGGCAACCAACCAAATGGCCAATGGCTATTCAACCAATTTGGCAGCAATGATATCAGGGCCAGCCGTATGGATCGAATGACTGACTTGTTGTCGGTCGGTATGTTTTATGGTCTTTCCAAAAACAAAATGGTGTCATATTACATTTCCTGTGAGTTTTTTTTTTGTTTTTCTCCATCAACATTTGGATCTTTGTGATAAGTATATATTCCTTTTTTTGGGTTATCATAAAACTCTCTACCAAGTTTATGGTAGAGAAGAGAATATTATGTTCTATATGGCATATTGCATGGTATGATTATGAGTTTTAATAATGATAAATTTTAGACTTAACTTCCAAGACACGATATACGCTATTGTAGGGACACAATACATTTGAATTTTGCGAAGAAGGCAAAGAACTTCCAATCTGGTGGAAAGACTATGACCAATGTTTTCTCGGTTTCACAAGGTATGATCCACATAGGCTACGTGGAGTAGTATAAAACGATGTCAAATTACAACCACATCAGATGAGGCTTCCGAGTTTAAATCTTGGGGGGTCAGTATATATGGGAGCTACATATAATATGGATCGATATGAACAAATCGGTATAGACCAATTTTTCATGGTTCTTAGAAGGCATATACCATCATCACGTATCAAGTTTCAAGCGGATCGGATGAAATTTGTTCTGCCAAGAGTCTCCGTAAGGCAAACCTGGTCCGATATGACCCCCTTGGCAATGCTATTGTTTCGTTTGGAAATTAGAGTGATTTCAACCGACGGACGGACAGACAACGCTAACAGGTTGGCTGATAAGTCCCCGATCTAACAAAGAAACACACATGTTTTTTGTCAAAATTCGTTTTTATTATTCAACATAGTTCCCTTCAAGAGCGATACAACGATTATAACGACCTTCCAATTTTTTGATACCATTTTGGTAGTACTCATTCGGTTTTGCCTCACAATAGGCCTCAGTTTCGGCGATCACCTCTTCATTGCAGCCAAATTTTTTCCCTGCGAGCATCCTTTTGAGGTCTGAGAACAAGAAAGAGTCGCTGGGGGCCAGATCTGGAGAATATGGTGGGTGGGGAAGCAATTCGAACCCCAATTCATGAATGTTTGCCATCGTTCTCAATGACTTGTGGCACGGTGCGTTGTCTTGGTGGAACAACACTTTTTTCTTCTTCATATGGGGCCGTTTTGCCGTTATTTCGACCTTCTAACGCCATATAATAGTCACTGTTGATGGTTTTTCCCTTCTCAATATAATCGAAAAAAATTATTCCATGCGCATCCCAAAAAAACAGAGGCCATTACTTTGTTTTTCCACGTTTCGGAGACGGTTCACCGCTCGCTGTCCACTCAGCCGACTCTCGATTGGACCCAGGAGTGTAGTGATGCAGCCATGTTTCATCCATTGTCACAAATCGACGGAAAAACTCGGGTGTATTACGAGTTAACAGCTGCAAACACCGCTCATAATCATCAACACGTTGTTGTTTTTGGTCAAATGTGAGCTCGCGCGCATCCATTTTGCACAGAGCTTCCGCATATCCAAATATTGATGAATGATATGACCAACACATTCCTTTGATATCTTTAAGGCCTCGGCTATCTCGATTAACTTCATTCTACGGTCAATCAAAATCATTTTGTGGATTTTTTTATGTTTTCGTCGGTAACCACCTCTTTCGGGCGTCCACTGCGTTCACCGTCCTCCGTGCTCATTTCACCACGCTTGATTCACCACCCAGAATATATATACACACGATGTGTTACAAGCGGAATGACACATTTAGTGTACCCCCGAGCCTGCACCATAGGCTCGGGGTGCATTAAATTTATATATATATATATATATATATATATATATATATATATATATATATATATATATATATATATATTTTTTTTTTTTTTTTTTTTTTTAAATTTTTATTTTTAATTACTTATCTTTATATTTTTTATTTATATAAAAGAAAAACATTTTTTATTTAAATAAATCGTCCTAACTGAATTATTGAATCTTTAGATTTATTTTGAGGGTATTTTTCCTATGGTTTGACGTTTTTTTTATACCCTGCGCCACACTGTGGAACAGGGTATTATAAGTTAGTGCATATGTTTGTAACACCCAGAAGGAGACGAGATAGACACATGGTGTCTTTGGCAATAATGCTCAGGGTGGGTCTCTGAGTCGTCCGTCTGTCTGTGAACACATTTTTGTGATCAAAGTCTAGGTCGCAATTTAAGTCCAATCGTCTTCAAATTTGGCACATGTTCCTAATGTAGGTCAGAATAGAACCCTATTGATTTTGGAAGAAATCGGTTTCGATTTAGATATAGCTCCCATATATATCTGTCGCCCGATATGGACTAATATGGACCCAGCAGCCAGAGTTTTATACCGATTTGCTTGAAATTTTATACAAACATAACACTTAGTCGTATAGTCAAGTGTGCAAAATTTGATTGAAATCGGTTCAGATTTAGATATAGCTCCCATATATATCTTTCGCCCGATATGGACTTATATTGCCCCAGAAGCCAGATTTTTTAACCAAATTTGGTTGAAATTTTGCACTAGGAGTACAATTAGTAGTATGTAGTGTGCAAAATTTGATTGGAATCGGTTCAGATTTAGATATAGCTCCCATATACATATATCTTTCGCCCGATATGGACTAATATGGTCCTAAAAGCCAGACTTTTGGCCCAATTTGGTTGAATTTTTGCACAGGGAGTAGATTTAGCATTGTAGCTGTACGTGCCAAATTTGGTTGAAATCGATTCAGATTTAGATATAGCTCCCATATATATATATATATATATATATATATATATATATATATATATATATATATATATATATATATATATATATATATATATATATATATATATATATATATTTCGCCCGATATGGACTAATACGATCCTAGAAGCCAGAGTTTTGGCCCGCTTTGTTTGAAATTTTCCACTAGGAGTACAATTATTAGTGCAGTTAAGTGTGCAAAATTTGATTGAAATCGGTTCAGATTTAGATATAGCTCCCATATATATCTTTCGCCCGATATGAACTAATATGGTTCTATTAGCCAGAGTTTCGGCCCAATTTGAAATTTTGCACAGGGAGTAGATTTAGCATTGTAGCAATGTGTGCCAAATTTGATTGAAATCGGTTCAGATTTATATATAGCTCCCATATATAGCTTTCGCCCGATTTACACTCATATGACCACAGAGGCCAACTTTTAACTCCGAATTAGTTGAAATTTTGCATACGGAGTAGAATTAGCATTGTAGCTATTGGTGCCAAATTTGGGACCATATATATATATATATATATATATATATATATATATATATATATATATATATATATATATATATATATATATATATATATATATATATATATATATATATATATATATATATATATATATATATATATATATATATATATATATATATATATATATATATATATATAAAAATTTAATGCACCCCGAGCCTATGGTGGTATATATATATATATATATATATATATATATATATATATATATATATATATATATATATATATATATATATATATATATATATATATATATTAATTACTTATCTTTATATTTTTTATTTATATAAAAATCTATATAATTTCTATCTTATTTATCGATATGAAATGAATGAAATAATGTCCACATTATTTTCCCTTGGATTTGACCTATTCTCCGATTGACTTTAAAGAAAAGTGATAACCCCAGAAATAATCTTATTTCAATCCTTCGTATTGTGGCCAATGGTAGCAAGGGAAAAAATCCTACAGCTAAATTTATTTGAAATCAGATCCTGGTAATCTTACTCTCAAGATCGTACCGATTTTTCATTTTAATCAATTAAAAAGTCATCGACCGCTCCTTTTCAGATTTTGTTTTTTTTTTTTTATATCTCGTCGATTGTCCTCTCCTCGATGGTGATGGAGGAACATTTTGTGGGGCAACAAAAACTCAAATCGTCATCAGCATCAACAGTCTCGTATGACAATGACAAGCGACCAAACTTTTTGTCTCCAAGATTATTTTTGGTTTTTTTTTGTGTTTTTGTTGCTTGCATTAGCTCCTTTTCTTGTGGCAATTTTTTGGCAAATCAACACGGAGTCGAAGCAAAAGGTAAACTGTAAAACCAACAAAAAATATAAACGAACAGAAAAACACTTGACAGTTGTGGTGGCCAGCTTAACTGATAAAGGTAAAATATCTACATTGAGAAAAAAATTTATAATTTGGGAATAGCCATCTACACAGAAAAAAATTTCAAGAAAATTTTTCCAATTAAAATTTTAATTGAGTTTTAAAAAATATTGAATTAAAAATTTAATTGAATCAACAAATTTTTTAATTGAAATAAAAATCAATCACACAAATTAATAGTATCAATTAATTTTTTAATTGGATCAATTAATTTTTTAATTGTATCAATTAATTTTTTAATTGACTGCCAATTAATTTTTTAATTGATACTATCATTTCTGTGATTGAAGACATTTCAATTAAAAAATTAATTAGATCAATTAATTTCGTGATTGAATCAGAAAAAAATTTGTTGGTGTATAGGCATCCCTTGAATTGGCCTTCTTCAATAAAAGCCATATCCAAATGTAATTTAGCATAGTTGGCTGTGATGCCTATATGTAGATTGATTTTGAAAAATCTCTATTATTTTTTATTGTGTATCAACCATTGCATAGCCAAACAAACGATCGTTTTGAACTCCAACCAGGAGATGGAGACTAAAATGGTGGTGGGCCTCCATTTTTTTTGTGCTTACAGGTCGCTCGCTCAGTGGGTCGGTCGATCATTTGGCCGGTGTTTGGGGTTCCTTTGAATGTTTCGCTGATTAATGAGGTGAAATGTTAAGAAAAATGTGAAAACATTTTGGATGACAAGAAATCAATACGTCCAAATCAAATGAAACAAATACTCTCTGGCCCAAACTCTTGGGCGGCAGTTGAAATGACACCAACCCTACCTCCCTGCCTCCCACCAAAAAGAAATGTGCGATTGCAGCTGAATGTGTGCATCATTGATCAGGTATTTCAGATGCCTGGCCCAAAACAACGGATGAATAGCAAGACGGACAGATACAAAAGAATACTGAAATGTGTTATAATGAGGTTGCAATAAACCAAATTATTTTTGATTAAGGAAACAGCCGTACCGCGTTTTTCATTTTTGTGACATTGGGTTTTTTTTTTTCGCTGCATTCAAGCTCTCTGTCCCTCTCGCCATCTCTTTCGTTTTTATCCGCACCTAAGAAAATCTTAACGAGATAAGAAGAGGTGTCAAGTGTTGGCTAATTGAAGTTGATTATGAGAGAATATTCCTGTTACCAGAACACGACAACGCAAGCCGATAAGGACGACTAAATGCCAATGATTTGTTGTAACACTTGTCCAAACTCCTTGCAATGAGTATGCGTTCCAACCAGAAGTCTGCAAATGAATTTGTTGTTTGACAGGAAACATCTTTTAAACTTCAACGTAGAACATGTTCAAATTAATTTTTGAGAAATATGAGAAAAAACTCCAATTATTTTGTGTATTTTTTGGGATTAAAGGGACACTAAAAACAACAAACGGAGAGAATTTTAGAGCGAAATTGAGGAAATTCAAAAAAGGAAACAACAATACGAATATATTACTAAATGAAATCCTGATACCAAGTCGTGGGACAGGATTTTCATGATCTAGCCAAACAAAAAAAAACAGAAAGACGAAAATTCGGACGAAGTTGAATATATATTACACTAAAATGTTAAATGAATCGGTGCTATTCACGATGATCCCAGTAAAAAGAGCTTTCGAAAAATTGGTTTGAATTACAGCTTGTTATCTGGAAGTAGCGTAAATTATAATCGTTGTTTTAAAACTAATACCTTGGAATAGAGAAGATTCTTTCCATTTTCTGTGCCAGTGTCCATCATTTTCTTTCAGAAGAAACAAGATACTGGGCTAAGGTCTAAGTGGACGCAAATCCGTTTTGAACGGATTCGTGTCACCCTCCATAACCTAATACCTTGAAAGTTGATCTGAATGCAGACAACTAAAATATTTTGGATGTTTCACATTGCGGTGAAGCCGCGTTGAAACGCTCAGAAATGCCACCAGCATTACCGAGAGGGGATAATCCACCGCTGAAAAACTTTTTGGTGCTCGGTCGAAACTAAGATTGAACCGACAGTCCTATGTATACAAGGCGGGCGTGCACGGTGGCTCCCAATATTAACCCATAATTTCTAATATTATATACTACAGCTCTCATGCTACTTGATCTCTTCGTCCTTCCTTCGACGAGGGCGGTTCGGAAACTTCTTAGCCTATCAATGGAAGAGAATAGTTAGTTTTTCAAAAATACTCATATTTATACCCTAAACCACATAGTGGTCAGGGTATAATAAGTTTGATCGGCCAAAAAATGTGCCTACAAGAAATATTGATTTTAGACCCCATACAATATATACCGATCGATTCAGAATCACCTCCTGAGTCGATCTAGCGCTTGGTGTCCGTCCGTCCGTCTGTCCATATATTTGTTGTTCACAGGATTCCGGTCGCAATTATAAACCGATTTGGATGAAATTTGGTACAGGGAGTTTTTTGGGTACAAGGACCAACGCTATTGAATTTGGAAGAAATCGGATCAAATTTAGATACAGCTCCCATATATATGTATCGCCCGATTTCAACAAATGGGGTCACGTTGCGCGTTTTTTCAAACGGATCGTCACCAAATTTGGCAAAAGGTAATATTTTCCAGCGCCCTTCAAGTCTGCAAAATTTCATCCAAATCGGTTCAGATTTAGATATAGCTCTCATATATATGTATCGCCCGATTTTCCCAAATTTGGCCATAAAACCTTTATTTATCAACCGATCTTACTCAAAGTTGGCTGAATATAATTTTCTATAGCACTAACTATATGTGCAAAAAATCATCGAAATCGGTTCAGATTTAGCTATAGCTCCCATATATATGTACCGCCCGATTTTTCTAAATTTGGCCATAAAACCCTTATTTATCAACCGATCTTTCCCAAATTTGGCTAAATGTAGTCTTCTATAGCACTAACTATATGTGCAAGATTTCATCGAAATCGGTTCAGATTGAGATATAGCTCCCATATATATGTATAGCCCGATTTTCCCAAATTTGGCCATAGAAGCCTTATTTATTAACCGATCTTACTCAAAGTTGGCTAGATCCAGTCCTCTATAGTACTAACTATATGTGCAAAATTTCATCAAAATCAGTTCAAATTTAGATATAGCTCCCATATATGTATCGCCCGATTTTGAAAAATTCGCCCTTATAACCTTATGTTTGACCATACAGGCCTCATTTCGTAACTGATCTTACTCAAATCTTGCACAAGGTAACCTTTTGTGGTATTAATCAAACCCGCAAAATATTGTGCAAATTGGTTCAGATTTAGATATAGCTTCCATATATATGCATCGCTCGATTTTCCCAAATTTGGCCATAGTACTCTTATTTATTAACCAATGTTACTCAAATTTCAAATTTTGATGTACTAGCCGATCGTACTTATACGTACTTGTAGCTCTTACATAACAATATTGCTCGATTTGTACAAATTTTTATTTATTACTCACACTAATTTAACGATTTTCTCTTTTTTAATAATGGACTCAATATTAGTGGCATACTAACTCTTTTGGTGCAAAATAAACTATAGCTCCTAATATTAGACATTTCTGCTCAGATTGTGACAAGACACCCATAAACATGTATGTTCTCCAAAACCTATACCAATGATACCCCACAAATACTTATGTTTACTAATTCAGTAGAGGTGGTTTAGGGTATGATATAGTCGGCCCCGCCCGACTTTCTACTTTACTTACTTGTTTTATTTTTCAATATAATCTCCTGAAACTTCAATACACTTAGTCCAACGCTTTTCTAGCAATTCTATCCCTTGATTAAAATAGTTTTCCTCAAGGTCTTCAAAATAGTGTAATTGCATCTTCATTTGAGGTAAAACGCTTGCCAGCAAGGCATCTTTTTAGATTTGGGAACAAGTAAATGTCACTGGGTGCTAAATCAGGAGAAGAAGGTGGGTGGTCAAGCAACTCGCACTTTAATTCGTTGATTTTAGCCATTATTAAAACACTCTTGTGCGCTGGTGCGTTGTCTTGATGAAAAATTATTTTTTTTTTTTGTTGTAAGCCAGGACGTTTTTCTCGAATTTGTACATTTAATTGATCCAAAAAGTTGCAATAGTATTCTGAATTTATTGTTTTACCCTTTTGCAGATAGTCAATCCCAAAAAACCGTTGCCATAACCTTACCCGCCGATTGAATTGTTTTTGCCTTCTTTGTGGCACTTTCTCCAGCTTCAGTCCATTGTTTGGATTGTTCTTTTCTCTCTGGAGTATAGTAGTGGATCCATGTCTCATCAACAGTTATGAAATGACGCTAAAATCAATTTTATTTCGCTTAAAACTATCCAAACAAGCTTGAGAAATGTTCATTCTTATGCGTTTTTGATCGACTGTTAACAAATGCGGCACCCATCTTGCAGAAAGTTTTTTCATCAGTAGTTCTTCATGCAAAATTAAATGGACTCGATCATTTGAGATGCCCATCATATTAGCAATTTCACGCACTTTTATTCGTCGATCATTTAATACCATATCATGCACTTTGGCTACAATTTCTGTTGTTGTTGCTGTATTTGGACGTCCACTACGTGGTTCATCTTCAATGCTTGTACGACCACGTTTAAATTCAGCAACCCAATTTTTTACTGTTGCATATGAAGGAGCACTTTCACCTAACACATTTACCATATCATTATGAATTTCTTGTCCCGATAAACCTTTTTTATGTCAATATTTAATGACAGCACGCATTTCTAATTTTCCATTGTAAAAAAAAAAACAAGTATATACGGCCGTAAGTTCGGCCAGGCCGAAGCTTATGTACCCTCCATCATGGATTGCGTAGAAACTTCTTCTAAACACTGCCATCCACAATCGAATTACTTAAGTTGCGGTAACGCTTGCCGATGGCAAGGTATCTTAAAACCTCCTAACACCATCTTCTAAATTGTATGTAAGTCCATACGTGGTATATATTAAATCAAAAAAGTAGACATAAAATTGTGACAAAATTTTCTACAGAAATAAAATTTTAACAAAATTTTCTATAGAAATAAAATTTTCACAAATTTTTTTATAGAAATGTTGACAAAATTTTCTATAGAAAGAAAATTTTGACAAAAATTTCTACAGAAATAAAATTTTAACAAAATTTTTTATAGAAATAAACTTTTGTCAAAATTTTCTATAGAAATAAAATCTTGGTAGATTATTTTTGGCTCGAGTGGCAACCATGATTATGAACCGAATAAAATTTGAACAAAATTTTCTATAGAAATAAATTTTTGACAAAATTTTCTATAGAAATAAAATTTTGACAATTATGAAAAGTTTATTATGAACCGAATAAAATTTTAACAAAATTTTCTCTAAAAATAAAATTTTGACAAAATTTTCTATAGAAATAAAATTTTGACAAAATTTTCTATAGAAATAAAATTTTGACAAAATTTTCTATAGAAATAAAATTTTGACAAAATTTTCTATATAAATAAAATTTTGGTAGATTATTTTTGGCTCTAGTGGCAACCATGATTATGAACCGATATGGACCAATTTTTGTGTGTTTGGACCAATTTTTGTATGGTTCTTAGCGACCATATACTAACACCACGTTCCATGAACCGGTTCGGATGAATTTTGCTCCTCCAAGAGGCTCCGGAGGTCAAATCTGGAGAACGTTTTATATGGGGGCTATATATAATTATGGACCGATATGGACCAATTCTAGCACGGTTGTTAAATATCATATACTAACACCATGTTCCAAATTACAACCGGATTGGATGAAATTTGCTTCTCTTGGAGACTTCGCAAGCCAAATCTGGGGATCGGTTTATATGGGGGCTATATATAATTATGAACCGATGTGAACCAATTTTTGCATGGTTGTTAGAGACCATATACCAATATCATGTACCAAATTTCAGGCGGATCGGATGAAATTTGCTTCTCTTTGAGGCTCCGTACCCAAATCTGGGGTCGGTTTATATGGGCGCTATATATAATTATCTACCGATGTGGACCAATTTTTGCACGGTTGTTAGAGACCATATACCAATACCATGTACCAAATTTCAGCCGGATCGGATGAAATTTTCTTCCCTTTGTGGCTCCGCAAGCCAAATCTGGGGATCGGTTTATATGGGGGCTATATATAATTATGGACCGATATGGACCAATTTTTGCATGGTTGTTAGAGACCATATACCAACACCATGTACCAAATTTCAGCTGGATCGGATGAAATATGCTTCTGTTAGAGGCTCCACAAGCCAAATCTGAGGGTCCCTTTATATGGGGGCTATACGTAAAAGTGGACCGATATGGCCCATTTTCATCAATAACAACTACTTGTGCCAAGTTTCAAGTCGATAGCTTGTTTCGTTCGGAAGTTAGCGTGATTTCAACAGACGGACGGACGGACATGCTTAGATCGACTCAGAATTTCACCACGACCCAGAATATATATACTTTATGGGGTCTTAGAGTAATATTTCGATGTGTTACAAACGGAATGACAAAGTTAATATACCCCCATCCTATGATTGAGGGTATAAAAATTGCGAATACGTCGTTTTTGAACACCTGTTTCTATATGAAGGAGTTGCCAGATCGAAACAAAATTTAACATGTGTCCATAACAGAGATGGAAGTTTCCAAAACACTTAACTTTTTTCTGTTTATACCGCGCTTTTTGTGCTAGGCTAAGAAGTTTCCGAACTGCCCTCGTATTTCATTTAGTGACTGTTGTCATATAAGTTGCTTGTACTTAGCTATTGATAACAATTAATAAAATATTGTATCTTGCTGTTAATCTGCATAATAATCTTTATTTTAATTTTATAATTTAATTTCCCAGTCACTCGTTTCCTTTAGCTAATTGTGCCAAATATTATTGCCTTAAGAAATTCTTGTAAAACATTTATCCAGATACACCTACCACTTTAAGCTTGAGAACCGATAATCAAAATTTATTCATTGTATTTAAAGCCAGGGAAACCATTTTACCAAACTGTAATACTTTACCTTTGTGCTTTTCTGTTTCCATGGGGCATTAGGAGGACAGACATAGTTTGTTCCACTTACTGCAAAAAGGAAAATTATGAAATTATTATCATTATCACATCTAATCAGTTCAAATCGCCGATAGTTTGCCAGAGGTCCAATTGTCTGTCCGTCCAATATGGTTTTGTTTGATGGTTCTTCCTATTGCCTTGCTGTGGTTACTTTCCTTTGTGGAGCCATTGAAGCGCCTCTACTGATGACAATCGATGGTGTTTATTATTTTTCGCTTTGGTGAACACCAGCCAAGGAGTAGTTGATGTCGTCGTCACTATCGTCATTGGTAGCAATCAGAGTTTTATCGTCATCCTTCCTCCATTGTGTGAAGTGTGAAAAACTCGTTAATCATAAAGAAAAAAATACTATAGAATGATTGGAAATGGTTGAAACTTTGCAATATAGTAGACAGCAAATATTTATTCCCAATTACACGCGATGGTTTCATTGATGTATTGCTGCAGTTTTTCCAATGAGCTGGGGATCCAATTTGCACCATAGTGTTTGTCTGAATCGACCGAAGAACCGTTAAATGTTCATGACAATGAACTTGTTTCAATAAAATGAATCACTATGGAATAGAGTATATAGAGGAAAATTTTACGAAAATGAAGTGAAATTATCCTCAACGAAAATGAAGTGAAATTATCCTCAACTTTATGTATGCTACTTGGATTTAATTAATATCGATTTCGGAAATAAAAAGCATATGCTGGCGCGTATATAATTTAGTCAAGCCTGAATGGCTTAAATTTCCTTACTGATATTATTCTTTCTTAGTGTAATAATTTTTTCATGCTGTTATTTTCTTATTATACCCTCCACCATAGGATGGAGGTATATTAACTTTGTCATTCCGTTTGTAACACATCGAAATATTACTCTAAGACCCAATAAAGTATACATATTCTGGGTCGTAGTGAAATTCTGAGTCGATCTGAGCATGTCCGTCCATCCGTCCGTCTGTTGAAATCACGCTATCTTCCGAACGAAACAAGCTATCGACTTGGCACAAGTAGTTGTTATTGATGTAGGTCGGATGGTATTGCAAACGGGCCATATCGGCCACTTTTACGTATAGCCTCCATATAAACGGACCCCCAAATTTGGCTTGCAGGCCCTCTAAGAGAAGCAAATTTCATCCGATCCGGCTGAAATTTGGTACATGGTGTTAGTATATGGTCTCTATCAACCATGCAAAAATTGGTCCACATCGGTCCATAATTATATATAGCCCGTTATGGCGTTAGTATATGGTATCTAACAACCATGCAAAAATTGGTCCACATCGGTATATAATTATATATAGCCCCCATATAAACCGATCACCAGATTTGACCTCCTGAGCCTCTTGGAAGACCAAAATTCATCTGATTCAGTTGAAATTTGGTACGTGGTGATAATATATGGCCTCAAACACCCATGCACAAATAGGTCGAAATTGTTCCATAATTATGTATAGCCCATATAAACCGATCCCCAGATTTGTACTTCGGAGCCCCTTGGAAGAGCAAAATTCATCCAATTCGGTTGAAATTTGGTACATGATGTTAGTATATGGTATCCAACAACCATGCAGGAATTGGTTCATATCAGTCCATAATTATATATAGCCCCCATATAAACCGATCCCCAGATTTGACCTCCGGTGCCTTTTGGAGAAGTCAAATTCATCCGATCTGGTTGAAATTTGGTACGTGGTGGTAGTATATGATATTTAACCACCTTGCCAAAAGTGGTCGATATCAGTCCATAATCATATATAGGCCCCATATAAACCGATCCCGATATTTGGTTGTGGAGCCACTTGGATGAGCAAATTTCATCCGAGTCAGTTGAAATTTGGTACATTCCCAGCAAAAAAAAAAATTGGAAGTTGTTCCACAAACATTTCTTTTTAAGCCCATCCCAGAATCCTCCATCGAGTTTTTTGAACTTCTGATGCAGTCCTTTTGGACAACTTCACAAACATTTCTTCTAAAGCGCATCGTGGGATCACCTAGTAATTTTTTTCCACTTCCGATGCAGTCCTTTTGGACAAGTGCACAAACACTTCTTCTAAAGCACATCTTGGGATCCCCCAATGATTTGTTCTACTTCCGATGCAGTCCTTGTGGACAAGTATTAAAAAGAAAGCAATCAGGTTATTTTAAATGCAAATTTTGTACAATTAAATTTTACAAATAAAATAGAAAACTAATAAAAAAACTAAAAAAATAGAAATTAATAAAAAAAGTAAAAAAATAATAAAAAAAAAATAATAAATGTCATCCCCGCTGGGATTTGAACCTGTGCCGTTTGACTTTTTCGCTTCCATGGAAGTTCTTTTGAGAAGGTTTTGCAAATTACGAGAATTTTTAATTTTTTTTGTTGATTTTTAATGGAAAAAATATATTTATACGAAAATATATGCCGAAAATAAAAAATAAAAACGATGCATGACATAAAAAAATATTTTTTTAGAAAAATATTTGATAAAAAAAATTGCCGCTGGTGAGATTTGAACCTGCGTTTCTTATTTTTTCGTTCATACTAATAAAGAACATCTCGAGAAGCAACTATAATGTTATTCCTTGGTGTCGTATTACGATCATATCACAAACATTTGAATTGACCTTTCGACGATTTATGTTCAATGGCGTTGGTGGCTGAGTGTGCTAAGGTGTTCTGTTATGGTGCCAGCAAACCCAGGTTCAACCCCTGGTCGGAGCGAACAAATTTTTCAAATTGTAAAAATTAGATAATAGGAAAATAATTGTGTAATAAAACATATGCATGAAAAAAAATGAAATTGGTTGAAAATGTTTTTTTTCGCTTTTTAAATTTCTTCATTCAAATTAACTTCCAGGGCACAACTTCTAAAGCAATGCAAAGGATCCAAAAAGGAGTTCTTCCGTTCTATGACAAACCCATGTAAAATTCATTGGAGATGATCCAAGTTTGCACTACTTCCGGATCACAGATTGGGGATCCAAACTACTGTTTTGGAAGCTCTTTTTTTGCTGGGTTGTGCTAGTATATGGCCGTTAACAACCATGCCTAACTAAGTCCATAACGGTCTATAGTTATATATAGCCCTCAGATAAATCGATCCCCAATCACAAAAAATTGGTACATATCAAGTTCATAATTGTATATAGCCCCCATATAAGCAATTCTGGCTTAGACTTACCTAGACATACCTTTTTTATCTAATATATACCACGTATGGACTAACTCACAATTTAGAAAACGATGTTAAGAAGTTTTACGATACCACAACCCAAGTAATTTGATTGAGGATGACAGTCTTTCGTAGAAGTTTCTACGCAATCCATGGTGGAGGGTACATAAGATTCGGCCTGGCCGAACTTACGGCCGTATATACTTGTTTTTTTTTCACCATGTAGCTCACTTTCCATACATAAATTATTGCTTGTAAATTCCAATATGCGTTATACATCTGTAACGACAACATTCTCCACATCTATTTGCCAATATTATGAATTTTTTTCTTTTTCTTGGGCATAGAAAAGTAGACTGTATATGAATCTAAATGAAAAGCAAAACTCAATTATGGGTTTTAAAATTTAATTCTGCCGATTGCTAAAATTGATATGGCTCGTCAAGGTGCGAAACAAGTGCCTTGGGGATTAATCAGCATTCACCGACCAAAGAGCAAAGTCTTTTGCGGCTGGAATCATTGTGACCAAGATAGCAGCCATGAAAGAAATATTTCATCTAACTATGCATAAATACAGAACTGTAATGCCACACTGTTGTAGATAACTAAAATGCCACCATTATATGGTAACCCGATGTTTTTTGCTTTCATTATATTCGATGATGTGGTGAAGCACTGAAAACTACTATCTAAAGAAATCATTTTTTTATTAAATGGTAGCAAGTTTAAAGTAAACTCGTCTATTTAGAATTATCTCAAAAACTACTCCAATGGGATTTGCCAAGGTGATAATGAAATATCCACACTAAAAAGATCTATAATTTGATATGATTACAACCAATAAAAATAATGCTTAGAAAGTAGCATTTTGCATACAAAATAAATACTTTGAACACCATTTCCCAGAAGAACGAACATCTTAATGCTTCGAAATGGCTTTCCGACAGGCTTATGAAAGGAAATGTACCACATCAAAGGTAAATCTCTTATTGGGATAATTCATTTCTGTAAAAAAACATATCACAGTACCAGAGTGGTTACTTACAATGAAAAACACTACTGTCATTAAAACTTTGATTAATTTGATTAATTATCAGAATTATCAAAAAAATGTTTCGAAAATATTTTGCAAAAGAAATCTCAAGCTATATTTTACTTAAGTAATCCTATACCAAGATCAGAAGTTAATATTAAAGGGTGATACGGTCAAAATTTGGTCAAGGGAAAACGCGTGTAAATCGGTGAAGTCGTTTATTTAAAAAATCAAATTAAATTTCTTTTTCAAGTTCAATTAGTATAAAATTCAGGAAAAATTTTCAGTTAGGCTTTCGCTTTTCCAAATCCGAATTGCCGGGCCTCACGCTTGACACCTGCCATCAGATTTTGTACAGCCACCTTGTCCACCTTCTTCGCCGCAGAAAGCCAGTTTGCCTTGAACTGCTGCTCGTCCTTAGCAGTTTTTTTGGTCTTCTTTAGGTTCCGCTTGACAATAGCCCAGTATTTCTCAATTGGGCGGAGCTCTGGCGTGTTGGGAGGGTTCTTGTTTTTGGGAACCACCTGCACGTTGTTGGCGGCGTACCACTCCATGGCCTTTTTACCGTAATGGCAGGATGCCAAATCCGGCCAAAACAGTACGGAACAACCATGTTTCTTCAGGAAAGGCAGCAGACGTTTATTCAAACACTCTTTCACGTAAATTTCTTGGTTGACAGTCCCGGAAGCTATGAAAATGCTGTTTTCAAGCCACAGGTACAGATGGCTTGCCAAACCAGATATTTCTTTGCGAACTTTGACAGTTTTATGTGCTTGAAAATATCTGCTACCTTTCCACTTCCTTTTCCCGTATAAAACTCCTGTCCCGGAAGCTGCCATTACCACGCAGTCAAACTTCGTCAGCATCGTCGTGTACAGCCTCCGGGATCGCGCTTTGGCCGTCGTATTTTGTTTATCATCGCGATTTGGAGTCACTACCTTCTTGTAGGTCGATAGTCCGGCTCGTTTTTTGGCTCGATGCACGGTTGTAGACGATACACCCAGCTTATTTGCGGCATCTCGGAGAGAGAGGTTAGGGTTTCGCTTGAAACTACCGGCAACTCTCTTTGTCGTCTCAGCGGCTTCCGGTTTTCGATTTCCCCCCGATCCAGACTTCCTGGCTGTCGACAAACGTTCCCCAAACACTTTAATTACATTTGTAATGGTTGATTTGGCAACTTTTAGCAATTTTGCCAGCTTTGCGTGCGAGAAGCTCGGGTTTTCGCGATGCGCGAGCAAAATTTTGATACGCTGCTCTTCTTGCTTGGACGGCATTTTGACAACTGAAGAGTGAATTCCAAAATCAAAATAGGAGCAACATTCTACACACATACCTTCAAAATGAAGGGTGTTCAGGTTTTTTAAATGCAAAATTGAAAGAAATACGTCAAGTTTATATTGACCAAATTTTGACCGTATCACCCTTTAATAATAGCGATCGAGTGGATCAGAATATAGACGAATAGACTTTGAACTTTAGGATTCATATCGAGATCCAGTAGTCCCAAGATAGAGTTTTGTTTTCAATGACCAACTTTCGAAATCTCTAAAGTCTCACTAATAAAAGTTTCGGTACGCCCCCGGGTGGGCTCGAACCACCAACCTTTCGGTTAACAGCCGAACGCGCTAGCCAATTGCGCCACGGAGGCAATGTAGCCTATTAGAACACTGCAGTCATTAAAAATTTGATTGAAGTTTGAATTACAAAAACAAAAACTGAATAATGAAGGTCTTAACATTCTAAGTATTCTATGTCAAGGTCAGAACTTCTTGGATTATCAATTTTTGTGGCTTAAATCAATTTTCATCATATAGCGGATAATTATCCAGTGAATCCGATAGACTTTTGTCACACAGTGGTTTTCGAAACCTCTATGGTCTTACAAATAAAAGATTTAATAAGCCCCCGGGTGGGCTCTAACCACCAACCTTTCGGTTAACAGCCGAACGCTCTAGTCAATTGCGCCATGGAGGCGATATAGCCAGTACACTGCAATCATTAAAACTTTGATTGAAGTTTGAACTATCGGAAAAAGTACTTTGAAAATAAGTCGTATCAGAAGATTGAAGTTCTACTCTTCCCAAGTGTTCCTAGGTCAAAGTCAGAACTTCATGGATTATCCATTTTTGTAGCTTTAATCAATTTTTATTATATAGCGGAAAATTTTCCAGTGGATCCAAAGATAGACTATGGTTCTCAATGGTAACATATAATTTCGAAATCTCTATGGTCTTACAAATAAAAGATTCCATGCGCCCCCGGGTGGGCTCGAACCACCAATCTTTCGGTTAACAGCCGAACGCGCTAGCCAATTGCGCCACGGAGGCGATGAGGTCCAGGTATTTATGAAATAGCCGATCAATTCTTGAACGATTTGCAACATTGGAAAAAATGCTCTGAAAATCTGTCTTCCGTCTAAAAGACTTGGAGCAGCGAAAAAAAACTTATTTCAGGCTCACTTAGACTATTCAGTACATTGTGATACCACAGTGATGAACGTCTTTCTTATCACTGAGTGCTGAGTGTTCGATGGTGTTGACTACAATGATCTTATAAATCATTGTATCAAACATCCTTCATTAGACTTGCAGCCAGATGAACGTGTAAGGCTACTAGGGGCACTTTTTCCATTTAACTGAGGAGGGTGTATGTCCACGAGTGCTGCAGTGCTTGTCTTCAGGCCAATCTTGAGACCATGAAATCATGCATTTCTATGATATAAAATTTTTTCCTTGACCAAAAGTCGATAGACTTTTCAATGAAGTCCTTTTGTCCAGTTAAGTGATTCGACTTTAAATTGGGTAGCATGAAAGAAAATTTCGTTTTACCAAGGTCAACTTGGCATTAATACTTCTGAAAAAATCTTCAAAATTTTAATTTATAGACTTTTTGCATGTTGGCTGCAAAGCTAAAATCGTTTAAAAAAGAGATTTTTATACCCTCCACCATAGGATGGGGGGGGGGGATATTAACTTTGTCATTCCGTCTGTAACACATCGAAATATAGCTCTAAGACCCCATAAAGTGTACATATATTCTGGGTGTTGATGAAATTCTGAGTCGATCTAAGCATGTCCGTCCTTCTGTTGAAATCACGCTAACTTCCGAACGAAACAAGCTATCGACTTGAAACTTGGCGTACGTAGTTGTTATTGATGTAGGTCGGATGATATTGCAAATGGGCCATATCGATCAACTTTTACGTATAGCCCCCATATAGGACGGACCCCCAGATTTGGATTGCGGAGCCTCTTGGAAGAACAAACTTCATCCGATCCGAATGAATTTTGGTATATGCTGTTAGTATATGGTATCTAACAACCATGCAAAAATTGGTCCACATCGGTTCATAATTATATATAGCCCCCATATAAACGGACCCCCAGATTTGGCTTGCGGAGCCTCTGAGAGAAGCAAATTTCATCCGATTTGGCTGAAATTTGGTAGGTGGTGTTATTAACAACCATGCAAAAATTGGTCAATATCGGTATATAATTATATATAGCCCCCATATAAACCGATCCCCAAATTTGGCTTGCGGATCCTCTAAGAGAAGCAAATTTCATCGGATCCGACTGAAATTTGGAACATGGTGTTGGTATATGGTCTCTAATACCCATGCAAAAATTGGTCCACATCGGTCCATAATTATATATAGCCCCCATATAAATCGATCCCCAGATTTGACCTCCGGAGCCTCTTGGAAGAACAAAATTCATCCGATCCGAATGAATTTTGGTATGTGCTGTTAGTATATGGTCTCTAACAACCATGCAGAAATTGGTCCACATCGGTCCATAATTATATTTAGCCCCCAAATAAACCGATCCCAAATGTGAGCTCCGGAGCCTCTTGGAAGAACAAAACTCATCCGATTCGAATGAATTTTGGTACATAGTGTAATTAAATGATCACTAACAACCATGCAAAAATTGATCCATATCGGTCCATAATTATATATAGGCCCCATATAGCCCGATCCCCAGATTTGACCTCCGGAGCCTCTTGGAAGAGCAAAATACATCCGATTCGGTTAAAATTCGGTACGTGGTGTTACTATATGGTCTCTAACATCCATGCAGGAATTGGTCCATATCGGTCCATAATTATATATATAGCTTCCATATAAACCGATCCCCATATTTGATCTCCGGTGCCTTTTGGAGATGCAAAATGCATCCGATCTGCTTGAAATTTTGCACATTGTGCTAGTATAACATATGGCCGCTAACAAGCATTCCAAACTAGGTCCATATCGATCTATAGTTATATATAGACCGATCCCCAATCACACAAAAATTGATCCATATTGGTTCATAATTGTACAAGGCCCCCATATACAGCGACCTCCATATTTGAACTCTGGCTCTCTAATTCCATAGTCCATATCGGTTCGTAATTATTTGCAGACTTACCTTTCTTGTCTAATATATACAACGTATGGACTAACTTACAATTTAGAAGACGGTGTTAAGAAGTTTTGAGATACCATGCCATTTGCAAGTGTTACCGCAACCCAAGTAATTCGATTGTGGATTACAGTATTTAGTAGAAGTTTCTGCGCAATCCATGGTGGAGGGTACATAAGCTTTGCCCTGGCAGAACTTACGGCCGTATATACTTGTTTTTTTTACGCTTTATTTGGAAGACTTTTTATTGGAAACAAACCATAATTTCTACTTGTAATCGAGTTCGAATTTGGATATCTAAGTTGTCGTTAACATGATTTTCAACTGCCCAAAATTCAAATTTAAAAGAGAATTATTTTTGAAATGTGCGAAAATCAAATTTTGAAAAATAAATTCTAAAAACTACAAATTGGAAGTTAAATAACATTTACCAGAAAGTAATGATGGTAAAAAAAAAACAGTGTAATGTAAAAATATTTCTACTACTCTCTACTAAAATCAAATTGTTTATTTGTAGTTAAAAACTTAGTTGCGCACTGTATTTTTTAAGATGCAACCACTATAAAAAATATTTTTGAAAACATGTGGTATACAGATGTTCTTTTTTAACCATTTTGTAGATTATATATTTTTTTCAGAGGAATCGGTGTGCTAAGGGTTAAGATACGTAATTTGCACTCATTAAGGACAAATTTCTTTAAAATAAAAAAATAATTAAAAGAAACTTCTTAATCTTTGCGTCAGAAATTCTACCTGAATTGCTGAAAGGGGATAATCTACCGCTGAAAAACTTTTTGGTATTTCGTCGAAACTGGGTTTGAGTCCACAACCCTGTGAACGCAAGGCAGGCAGAGTAACCATTGCACCATGGTGGATCCGTTTGACTTACATCCAGCTCTAAAATTTGGGCGAGAGATAACTGGTGCCATATATGTTTACTCTGGACAATTGAGCGAAATCCTAGGGAGTTTCTATTTCGTTTATTGTTCTATTTGCATCGATTGTCAAGTTTAAGAATTTACAAGGAAATGGTGTAAAAATGCGAAAGAAAGAGCCAGTTACAATAAAAAAAAGAGTAACAAAGAATTACTGTGATCATTTATGACTGAAAGCATAGATAAACCAATTTTAAGTATCAACATCCTAATAAAGAATGAATTTTTTTCACTCGTGCGTTCTCACACACAGATGCAAAGTCATGACTAGATTGTTCCTTAATTTCAGGAAAATCAAATCACTTTAGTTAACGAGAGGTGGAGCTACTGCCCCGAAGATGTAATAAGTTAATGGTATTTATGAGTCAAATAAATAGCTCTAAAGTAAATAACATGAATTAGATGTTTGGAGAAATTAACCCAGTGACCGGGATATGAAATTGGCTTTTTGCAAATACATTTTTAGATACAGCTAAAATAGTTAAATTTGGAAATATACTAAACTAGAAAGCAGTTGTGTAAATCAAAATTTTAGCTGGCACAAATAGATGCATTTGCTTGGTATATCTGAGTTGGGATTTTAATATGATATTCATTTATAAACCGATTGATTAAAATTAAATTTATTATGATTTTCTTTCATACTCAAAACCTAGCTATCTTTAGCACATTGAAAAAAAATCCGTACCTAAACTATCGCTAAATTGAACTTATTGGTATTTGCAAAAAAAAAATTATTTTTCGTTTGTGGTTAAATTTTATTATTTTTTCGAAATTGTCCATAGCATAATGAAATTTTCCTCACATGGCCCCAGAAACCAGAGTTTTTTTCCTGATTTGCTTTAAATCTTATACAAAGAGTAGAATTGACAATCTCGCTATATCTGCCAAAATTTTGTTGAAATCGGTTGAGATATAGATATAGTTCCCACATATATCTTTCCCACACGCAGAGAAGGAATATGATCACCTCAACCCTGTTTCGAGAGCAAAATGTTATTTTTGGACGGTGACCATGGAAATGTCGCAAAAATGTTGTCTTCTCGGCAAACATATACATGGTTGCCAAAGTCAGACATATGCTTTTTGAGAAAATAACATGGTTGTCGCAAACATGTTACATGTTCTCCGTCCTAAAATAACATTTCGCTCTCGAAACATGGTTGAGGTGATCATATTCCTTCTCTGGGTGCATACATCTTTCGCCCGATATGCGCTTATATGACTCGAGAAGCCAAAGTTTTATTATTTTGCACAGGAAGTACTGGCTTTAGATTTCAATACTCTCCATAAATCCGCCCGGATTTAACCCTTAGAAGCAGAAGGTCACCGATTCCTCTTAAAAAAATATATAGCATGCAATATGGTAAATAAAGAAAATCTGCATACCACATTTTTTCAAAAAAAAATGTATCTGTTTTTTTTAAAAAAATAGTGTTTGTATCTTTAAACATACGGTGCTAATGAAAGGTTTTTTTATTTACAAATAAACAATTTGATTTTAGTAGAGAATATAGATATGTTTACTCCACACAACTTTTTTACCAATACTACTTTCATCTCTGGTAAATATTATTTAACTTTAAATATTTAGTTTTTTTTGAATTTTTGGTCAAAATTTGATGTTTAATTTTGACTGCAGATTACTCAGAAGTACAACAACTTTTCCGGAAAATATAAATTTAGAAATAGTGCTATGATATCTTAAATACAACCAACTTGATTTCATAGGAAATTTTAATAGGTAAGAATTTTTTCTCACCTATTAAATGCGCACTGTATTTTAAAAGATACAGTGCGCATTTAAGGCTTAAATTTAAAACCTAAAAAATTTCCAAGAGGCCTAAAAGTTTGTGCAAATCAGTTCAGATTTAAATAAAATAGGCGACCGGACATCCCTCAACGGACATATCGCCCAAAATGATTTTTGGGCGGTCACATCGTCCAATATTAGTTTGGGCTTTATGTCCTCCCTCATCGCGGTCATATGTCCCAATATTTTATGGAGAAAACAAGTAAGGAAAGTCTAAAGTCGGGCGGGGCCGACTATATATACCCTGCACCACTTTGTAGATCTAAATTTTCGATACCATATCACATCCGTCAAATGTGTTGGGTGCTATATATAAAGGTTTGTCCCAAATACATACATTTAAATATCACTCGATTTGGACAGAATTTGATAGACTTTTACAAAATCTATAGACTCAAAATTTAAGTTGGCTAATGCACTAGGGTGGAACACAATTTTAGTAGAAAATATGGGAAACATTTAAATCTGAAGCAATTTTAAGGAAACTTCGCAAAAGTTTATTTATGATTTATCCCTCGATATATATATTAGAAGTTTAGGAAAATTAGAGTCATTTTTACAACTTTTCGACTACGCAGTGGCGATTTAACAAGGAAAGTGATGGTATTTGGACCATTTTTGTCGAAATCAGAAAATCATATATATGGGAGCTATATCTAAATCTGAACCGATTTCAATCAAATTTGGCACACATGACTATATTACTAATTGTACTCCTTGTGCACAATTTCAAGCTAATCGGAATAAAACTCTGACTTCTGGGTCCATATAAGTCCATATCGGGCGAATGTCCATATTGGGCCAAAACTCTGTCTTCTGGGGCCATATAAGTCCATATCGGGCGAAAAATATATATGGAAGCTATATCTAAATCTGAACTGACTTCAATCAAATTTGGCACACATGACTACACTACCAATTGTACTCCTTGTGCACAATTTCAAGCTAATCGGAATAAAACTCTGACTTCTGGGTCCATATAAGTCCATATCGGGCGAATGATATATATGGGAGTTATATCAAAATCTGAATCGATTTCAACCAAATTTGGCACACATAGCTACAATGCTAAATCTACTCCCTGTGCAAAATTTCAACCAAATTGGGCCAAAACTCTGGCTTTTAGGACCATATTAGTCCATATCGGGCGAAAGATATATATAGGAGCTATATCTAAATCTGAACCGATTTCAATCAAATTTTGCACACTTGACTATACGACTAAGTGTTACGTTTGTACAAAATTTCAAGCAAATCTGTGTAAAACTCTGGCTGCTGGGTCCATATTAGTGCATATCGGGCGAAAGATATATATGGGAGCTATATCTAAATCTGAACCGTTTTTTTCCAAAATCAATAGGGTTCTATTCTGACCCAAATTAGGAACATGTGCCGAATTTGAAGGCAATTGGACTTAAATTTCGATCTAGACTTTGATCACAAAAATGTGTTCACAGACAGACGGACGGACAGACGGACATGGTTATATCGACTCAGGGACCCACCCTGAGCATTATTGCCAAAGACACCATGTGTCTATCTCGTCTCCTTCTGGGTGTTACAAACATATGCACTAACTTATAATACCCTGTTCCACAGTGTGGCGTAGGGTATAATGAATGTTGGAATACAAATCGAAAAGTATCCTAAATGAAGTAGTTTTGATCCCCAATTTTGGTTAACTAAATACGTACGGTATTTAATTCAAAATGCCATAACTAGAAAGACAGTGCAGATCTCGTGGTGCCAAACGCTCCACAAAGCCCCCAAGAACTCATAGCACTATTTGCCAAATCGGAACATATGAGTGGAAAGAAAGTGTGCCGGAAAAGATATTTTAGCAAACAATTATTATGAAAGCCGATTTGGCATACAGTCTCTTTGTGTTCCACCCCAGTAACTGAAATAATAAATAATATGGGTGATGGAGCTGCTACTATTTTATTGATGTCCCTTTTTCGGTCGTTCCATTTCATCTTATTCGCGCGCGCGAATTATTTTGTAAATTCATCACATTCAGTTTGTCCTCAAATCCTAGCAACTTTCATATTATTATCTTTTTCTAAACATTAAAATTGGAAAGAGATGAGAAGATCGCTGAGATTTCGCTGCACGGCCTATATAAGATGCACCAAAGACTATACCAAGTTTGCCATTTCGTGGGTTTGGGGCTATGATGCTCGTCGACAAATGGATTTTCGTACTCAAATATTTTTTGGAAATTTATATTATTTTATTTGTTCTTAAGGTTTTTTTGCACATTATTTAAATTCCGAAATTTTAAATTAACTACAAAAAATTGGTATAACAAAGGAGTTTTATATATCGCCCCAAAATAACTTTTTGTGAAGTGAAAACTAAGCCCATCTCTAGAAGAGAAGATTTGGATTAAATTTAAAAGTAAAAGGCCTAAGGACGAACATTCTTTTATTTTATTTTATTTTATTTTTTTTTTTTTTTTGCTTATAAACATCAGTCGATTTAGGTTAATATTTTGTAGCCTAGTAAAGGGCTGGAAATATTACAATCTACTGAAACTAAGATGAATCAATCTAATTACTAATAAAAATTAATTCTTTTCTGAAAACCTATAAATTCTATTGATATTCTTATTAATACATCTGTCACAAAACAAATCTTGATTTTTCACTGTTGTTCCAATTTAACAGTCGCTTATGTGATGGTGGTGTTTGGTACACGGTCAAATAATCTTAACTTAAATATCTAAGCACCTCTCTTTGCCTCAAACACCAATCAATGGTTTGGTCTTTTTTACTGTGCTTAGTGCAGGTGCTCGGCAAGGTCTTGAGAGTTAAGAAGAAATCAAAAGTGGTGATGGTGATTTTTGCAGGCTTGTATGCCACACCGGCAGAATTGACGTTAACACTCGCCGGCTGTGGGACACCGTGTTAAAGCGTAAAAATGACACGTTATGAATGTTTTACCAAATTACCACACGATTCAAATGTTATGGGATCCAAATGAAAATAAGAAAAAACAAAAACAGTTGAAATAAAAATAAGAAACAACAAAATGTTGTTTAATACACAGAAAGAAATGAATTTCTGATTCAATCAAAAAATTAATGGATACAATTATTTTTATACCCTCCATCATAGGACGGGGGGTGTATTAAATTTGTCATTCCGCTTGAAACACATCGAAATATGGCTCTAAGACTTCATGAAGTATATATTCTGGGTCGTGGTGAAATTCTGAGTCGATCTAAGCATGTCCGACCGTCCGTCCGCTAACTTCCGAACGAAACAAGCTATCGACTTCAAACTTGACACTTTTACGTATAGCTCCCATATAAACGGACCCCCAGATTTGGCTTGCGGAGCCTCTAAAAGTAGCATGTTTCATCTGATCTGGCTGAAATTTGCTAAATGGTGTAAATATATGGTATCTAGCAAAATTGGCCCATACCAGTCCATAATTATATAACCCATATAAGTCCATAATTATATCTCCCATATAAACCGATCCCCAGATTTGTTTGCGCATCCTCTAAGAGAAGCAAATTTTATCCGAATTTTATCCATATCGGTCAATAATTATATATAGCCCCCATATAAACCGATCCCCAGATTTGTCCTTCGGAGCCTCTTAGAAGAGCTAAATCCGATCCGGTTAAAATTTGGAACGTGGTGTTAGTACGTGGTCTCTAACAACCATGCGAAAATTGGTCCATATCGGTCAATAATTATATATCGCCCCCATATAAACCGTTCCCCAGATTTGATCTCCATAGCCTCTTGGAGAAGCAAAATTCATCCGATCAGGTTGAAATTTGGAACGTAGTGTTAGTATATGGTCGCTAATAACCATGCCAAAATTGGTCCATATCGGTCTATAGTTATATATAGCCGATCCCCAATCACACAAAATTTGGTCCATATCGGTTCATAATCATGGTTGCAACTCGAGCCAAAAACAATCTACCAACATTTTATTTCTATAGAAAATTTTGTCAAATTTTTATTTCTATAGAAAATTTTATCAAAATTGTATTCCTATATAAAATGTTGTCAAAATTTTATTTCTATAGAAAATTTTTTCAAAATTTTATTTCTATAGAAAATTTTGTCAAAATTTTATTTTTATAGAAAATTTTTGTCAAAATTTTATTTCTATAGAAAATTTTATCAAAATTTTATTCCTATAGAAAATGTTGTCAAATTTTATTTCTATAGAAAATTTTGGCAAAATTTTATTTCTATAGAAAATTTTGTCAAAAGTTTATTTCTGTAGAAAATTTTGTCAAATTTTTATTTCTATAGAAAATTTTGTCAAAATTTTATTTCTATAGAAAATTTTGTCAAAATTTTATTTTTATAGAAAATTTTGTCAAAATTTTATTTCTATAGAAAATTTTGTCAAAAGTTTATTTCTATAGAAAATTTTGTCAAAATTTTATTTCTATAGAAAATTTTGTCAAAATTTTATTTCTATAGAAAATTTTGTCAAAATTTTATTTCTATAGAAAATTTTGTCAAAATTTTATTTGTATAGAAAATTTTGTCAAAATTTTATTTCTATAGAAAATTTTGTTAAAATTTTATTTCTATAGAAAATTTTGTCAAAATTTTATTTCTATAGAAAATTTTGTCAAATTTTTATTTCTATAGAAAATGTTGTCAAAATTTTATTTCTATAGAAAATTTTGTCAAATTTTTATTTCTATAGAAAATTTTGTCATTTTTTTTATTTCTATAGAATTTTTTATTTCTATAGAAAATTTTGTCCAAATTTTACTTCTATAGAAAATGTTCTCAAAATTTTATTTCTATAGAAAATTTTGTCAAAATTTTATTTTTATAGAAAATTTTGTCAAAATTTTATTTCTATAGAAAATTTTGTCAAAAGTTTATTTCTATAGAAAATTTTGTCAAAATTTTATTTCTATAGAAAATTTTGTCAAAATTTTATTTCTATAGAAAATTTTGTCAAAATTTTATTTGTATAGAAAATTTTGTCAAAATTTTATTTCTATAGAAAATTTTGTTAAAATTTTATTTCTATAGAAAATTTTGTCAAAATTTTATTTCTATAGAAAATTTTGTCAAATTTTTATTTCTATAGAAAATTTTGTCAAAATTTTATTTCTATAGAAAATTTTGTCAAATTTTTATTTCTATAGAAAATTTTGTCATTTTTTTTTTTATTTCTATAGAATTTTTTATTTCTATAGAAAATTTTGTCCAAATTTTACTTCTATAGAAAATGTTCTCAAAATTTTATTTCTATAGAAACTTTTGTCAAAATTTTATTTTTATAGAAAATATTGTCAAACTTAATTATGTTATATACGCATTGATTCGGCCGTTTTTAGTTTAATATATACCACGTATGGACTACCTTAAAATTTAGGAGACGGTGCTAGGAAGTTTAAAGATAACATACCTTGCCATCGGCAAGTGTTACCGCTACCCAAGTAATTCGATGCAGTAGAAGTTTCTACGCAATCCATGGTGGAGGGTACATAAGCTTCGGCCTGGCTGAACTTACGGCCGTATATACTTGTTTTTAAATAACTCGCTTCAATCATGAACATGATAGTCCCGCCATGTTTCGATATTCGGAATCTTAAAACCTATAAACCTTAAAAATTTGCAAATCAGTAATCCCTCGATTTACGTCATCATTCCGGAATTTGACGACGTTAATCGAATTAAAAATTGCTAATACTACTACTAAGTCCATTTAATTATATAGATATGTGCGTGTACACACAAAAAAATTTTTTTCTGATTCAATCACGAAATTAATTGATCCAATTAATTTTTTAATTGAAATGATAGTATCAATCACAGTTTTAATTGGGCATAGAAAAAATTCTTGATTAAAATATTAAGTGATGTCATTAGCAATTTTCAATTAATTTTTTAATTGATTCAATTAAAAATTTAATTGATTTTGAATGCAAACCCCAATTAATTTTTTATTTAAAAAGGTAGCTATTTTCAATTACTTTCTGAATTGGCTTAGAGTTTTTATTTGGATTAAGAAATGTTCATCACTTTTTTTAACGGACTTAGTCTTCCGAATTTGATTAAAAAGTTAATTGTATCAATTAATTTTTTAATTAAAAATTTTAAAATTTTCAATCATTGACTTAATTAACTTTATGTTCTATCTTGATTAAAAAGTTAGTTGTATCAATTAATTTATTAATTGAAAAAATATTCAACTTCAATTAACTTTTTAATTGGAAATATTTTGGTGATATTTTTTTCTGTGTATAATAAAAAAACTTCAAAAATTAAGGTAATTCAGTCTTTTATTCATAAAAAAACATAAATATATTTTATGTATATATATATATATATTTATTTATTTTAACCATTCATTATTCAAAAATATCAGGGTTTACAAATTAAGTTCATAAATAAATGAAAAGACGTTACGTTGTATACATATAAAAAAACATCGCCACTTTGACAACTGCGTTATATATGCAATATCAATCAGAATTTGACGAATATTCGGTAAGAATTTCAAAAATAAATGTTTCCATGTCATCATCGTTGGTATTTATTTCATTTATGGAAGGCGTTTCTGATAAAATTGGCACAATAACGATGACGTAAATCGAAACAACGTAAACCGAGGCGACGTAAATCGAGGGATTGCTGTGTAGTTCTCTTTAATGATGAAATTAAATAACTTTATTTTTTAGTAAATTCTTGCGATTTTTAGTAAATTCTTGATTTAAAAAATTGATTGATTTTCTCAACACTTTCAATTAATGTTTTAATTGGTTCAATTAAAAACTTAATGGATTTTTGCCATTATTTTTGATAAATAAATAAATCAATTGTTTATTTATTTATAACTGTTTTACCTTAAAATTTTATTTTCATTTTGGAGCATGATTTAATATTGTTTATTTTTCTTTGCATTTGAGACAAAATTTGATGATTCTAGTAAGCATATAGAAGCTTATTATTACTAATATTGATTTTTAAATTGGTTTTGATTTAATTAAAGTTTTATTTAGGATAATTAATATTTTATTTAAAAACTTGAATTTTTTCAATTGTACAAAGTCAATAAAAGACTTCGTTTTTTATTTTGATTAAAATTTATCACTTAATTATACCCTGTGCCACACTGTGGAACAGGGTATAAGTTAGTGCATATGTTTGTAACACCCAGAAGGAGACGAGATAGACACATGGTGTCTTTGGCAATAATGATCAGGGTGGGTCCCTGAGTCGATATAACCATGTCCGTCTGTCCGTCCGTCCTGTCTGTCTGTGAACACATTTTTGTGATCAAAGTCTTGGTCGCAATTTACCCAGCAGCCAGAGTTTTATACCGATTTGCTTGAAATTTTGTACAAACATAACACTTAGTCGTATAGTCAAGTGTGCAAAATTTGATTGAAATCGGTTCAGATTTAGATATAGCTCCCATATATATCTTTCGCCCGATATCGACTTATATGGCCTCAGAAGCCAGCTTTTTTGCCGAATTTGGTTGAAATTTTGCACTAGTAGTACAATTAGTCGAGTGTGCAAAATTTGATTGAAATCGGTTCAGATTTAGATATAGCTCCCATATATATCTTTCACCCGATATGGACTAATATGGTCCTAAAAGCCAGAGTTTTATCCCGATTAGCTTGAAATTTTGCACAATTAGTTCAATTGATAGTATAGTCATGTGTGCCAAATTTGAGTGAAATCGGTTCAGATTGAGATATAGCTTCCATATATATTTTTCGCCCGATATGGACTTATATGGTCCCAGAAGCCAGAGTTTTGGCCCAATTTGGTTGAAATTTTGCACTAGGAGTACAATTAGTAATATAATCATGTGTGCCAAATTTGATTGAAATCGGTTCAGATTTACATATAGCTCCCATATATATGTTTTTCCGATTTCGACAAAAATGGTCAAAATACCAACATTTTCCTTGTAAAATCGCCACTGCTTAGTCGAAAAGTTGTAAAAATGATTCTAATTTTCCTAAACTTCTAATACATATATATCGAGCGATAAATCATAAATAAACTTTTGAGAAGTTTCCTTAAAATTGCTTGAGATTTAAATGTTTCCCATATTTTTTTTTACTAAAATTGTGTTCCACCCTAGTGCATTAGCCAACTTAAATTTTGAGTCTCTAGATTTTGTAAAAGTCTATCAAATTCTGTCCAAATCGAGTGATTTTTAAATGTATGTATTTGGGACAAACCTTTATATATAGCACCCAACACATTTGACGGATGTGATATGGTATCGAAAATTTAGATCTACAAAGTGGTGCAGGGTATAATATAGTCGACCCCGCCCGACTTTAGACTTTCCTTACTTGTTTTTTAACTGATTACGTTTCAAACTTCATTCAATTTTTTAGTGGAAATATTATGGCGACATTTTTTTCTCCGTGCTACGTACCTTGAAAAAAATATATTGTCGCACTCACAAAGATTTTTTATTTTTAAAATATTTATATACATAAATTATGTTTTCTCAAAAATTATAATTTTTTGCGTAATTATTATTTCTTAAATTTTTTTTATTTTGAAGATGTTTAAAACATAAATGTATTATTCAAATTATATTTTTATTTATTTTTTTTTGTCACTTATACCCATATTATTTTTAAAATAAAATATATTTGCATAGCAAAGAAGACGCATTTGTCATTAATTATAATGTTCCCCGTAAAATTATTATTTTTTCTGATAATTATTAGTTATCAAAAATTATTTATTTTGCGGTACTCTATATTTAAAATACCAATATTTTTTCACATTTTAAGCATTTTGTTTTAGAAAAATATAATTATATAAAAAAAAATCTGGGGTGCGTTTTAATGTTTTTGGAACAACTTCCAATTTTTTGTTGCTGCACAGTTTTCCATTCCGTGGATTTGAGACCATTACTCGATAGATCCTGGTGGAGAAATGGGTTTTCGGACCTTATTACCATTTATCCACATTTTATTACTAAATTTCCAAAGATATAGAATCCCGATAAATTGCATAGCAAAGAAGACGCATTTGTCATAAAATATAATCTTTCCTCATAAATATTATTTTTTTCATAATTATTATTTCTCATAAATTATTAATTTTGTGGTTACTTTATATTTAAAATACAAATGTTTTAGTCAAATTGTATTTGTAATGGCTTTTCAATTTTGTCATTTTTAACTATGTTATTTTTGACAAATGCAATGATTATATCAATTTTAAATAAATCAGAAAAATACTAAATTTATAAAATGTTCAAGAACACAATTTAATATATAGCCAAATTCTTGCGATATATCGATAAAACTTCAAAATCCCTGACCCTGACCTAAACCGTTTGCAATGCAGTCATATATTTTCTAAAATTTCTTTAAGTGTAAAGAATGTTGATATTTTTCAGTCTTAAATCTTTGTCTCATGCACAACAGATTTTGCATGTTATTGGCTGTAATACTTTTTTTTGTCTGGTGTGTGCAAGCAAATACTTAACAACAATATTATTTTAATTCTTTTTTCTGAAATTTATTAAATAAAATATTGAAACAAAAAAATCTCACAGAATACAAAAAAAGTTGTTTTTTAAGTTTATTAAAATACACGAAAATAACGACACGAGTTACATAAACATATGCACACTGCAAGGGGAGTTCATGAAAATCTTTGTTGGCTAAGTGACTTCAAATGTCTTTTGGGGAGAATAGAAAAAAAGGCGAGTCTGGCTGCGATAAGATCGAATGCTGGTTACCTAGTGGCCTGACTGACTGCCTGCCTGCCCTGCCACATTGCTACGGGTAGACCCGTGCGATCAGTACGAGTTCTTTATTAACTGCAGACAAACAGAAATATTTTACTTTGACAAATTTATTAAAAGAAAAATTTAACAAGTCCATATACACGAAATAATGCAGCGTGGAGTGGGGGATACAAAAATTAAATAAATAACTAATAATGATTTCATTTTTTTGTTTGTTATAAAATGAACGGAAAAACAAAATCTGTGGGTAAATTGATGACTATCAATGGCTGTTGTAAGTGGCCGAAGTTATAGTCTTTGGAAGTTTTATATAAATGTGGTATAGACGCATGGAAAACACTTGATGTTAGCAACAAATTCACATTGAATTTACAGGGCCATATTAGAATTGTTTTAATTAATGAAAATTCCATGTCTACTACAAAATACTGGCTCTATTGTTATTATATATATTGATGGGAAAATTTCATAATTACTTCACAACTCCTTGTGACAAAGAATTTGCCACGGAGCTTTTAGGTGAGTTCTTCGGTTCCTTTTTCATCGGGAGTATGATTAATTCCCAGATTATCTGTAGTTGATGAGAATTTGGTTTCTTAGGTAATAAGGAAATGTTGAGTTTGTATATATGTAGTTGGTCGGGAATTTCTGAGCTCTTCGGCTTTTAAACGGCTTCGTAAGACTACGGTTGGCTATTTTTGCTGACTCGAGAATGAATCGTATAAGTGGACTGACCTCAACTTAGGTATCGACAATAGACCGGTAACCGTCCTGGGTTCTGTAACAGCTTTAGCTTCCGGTTCGGTATGAGATTTGATGGTAGCCTCGGGTTGGTAAACATTTCTAATAGAATTTGATTATACTAAAAATTTGTTCTTTTAGTTGAAGGTCTTCGTCAATTTTATGTTAGGTTAGACATAGTCCGATTCCATGTTCAATGCTCAATGACAAGGGACCTCCTTTTTATAGCGAAACCTGAACGACGTTTAACATTACGGTGAAACCACTTAGAGTAGTGTACCCCTGTCCAGTGTTGCCAGTATTTTTCGGGCTCTTGTCCCCCAAAATAGGACGCTTTCATCCCCAAAAAAACCCAAATTAATTTAAAATTCCCCACAAAAATCCCCAATAAATTTTTTGGCAAGTTTTTTTGAAAAAAGTAAAAGAATAGGCTCAGCTGTAAAAAAATCCATCATAATTTAAAACCAGTAAGGAAAGTCTAAAGTCGGGCGGGGCCGACTATATTATACCCTGCACCACTTTGTAGATCTAAATTTTCGATACCATATCACATCCGTCAAATGTGTTGGGGGCTATATATAAAGGTTTGTCCCAAATACATACATTTAAATATCATTCGATCTGGAAGAATTTGATAGACTTCTACAAAATCTATAGACTCAAAATTTAAGTCGGCTAATGCACTAGGGTGGAACACAATGTTAGTAAAAAATAATATGGGAAACGTTTAAATCTGAAGCAATTTTAAGGAAACTTCGAAAAAGTTTATTTATGAATTATCGCTCGATATATATGTATTAGAAGTTTAGGGAGCTATATCTAAATCTGAACCGATTTCAACCAAATTTGGCACGCATAGCTACAATGCTAATTATACTCCCTGTGCAAAATTTCAACTAAATCGGAGCAAAAAATTGGCCTCTGTGGGCAAATGAGTGTAAATCGGGCGAAAGCTTTATATGGGAGCTATATCTAAATCTGAACCGATTTGGCTGATATTTTGCAAGTTATTCGAGACTCGTAATATATTCGGATATACGGAATTTGAGGAAGATCGGTTGATATACACGCCAATTATGACCAGATCGGTGAAAAATATATATGGCAGCTATATCTAAATCTGAACCGATTTTTTCCAAAATCAATAGGGATCGTCTTTGAGCCGAAACAGGACCCTATACCAAATTTTGGGACAATCGGACTAAAACTGCGAGCTGTACTTTGCACACAAAAATACATCAACAGACAGACGGACAGACAGACAGACAGACGGTCATCGCTAAATCGACTCAGAATTTAATTCTAAGACGATCGGTATACTAAACGATGGGTCTCAGACTTTTCCTTCTTGGCGTTACATACAAATGCACAAACTTATTATACCCTGTACCACAGTAGTGGTGAAGGGTATAAATATGGGAAACATTTAAATCTGAAGCAATTTTAAGGACACTTCGCAAAAGTTTATTTATGATTTGTCGCTCGATATATATGTATTAGAAATTTAGGAAAATTAGGGTAATTTTTACAACTTTTCGACTAAGCAGTGGCGATTTTACAAGGAAAATGGTATTTTGACCATTTTTGTCGAAATCAGAAAAACATATATATAGGAGCTATATCTAAATCTGAACCGATTTCAACCAAATTTGGCACGCATAGCTACAATGCTAATTATACTCCCTGTGCAAAATTTCAATTAAATCGGAGTAACAGATTGACCACTGTGGTCATAAAGGGTGATACGGTCAAAATTTGGTCAAGGGAAAACGCGTGTAAATCGGTGAAATCGTTTATTTAAAAAATCAAATTAAATTTCTTTTTCAAGTTCAATTAGTATAAAATTCAGGAAAAATATTCAGTTAGGCTTTCGCTTTTCCAAATCCGAATTGCCGGGCCTCACGCTTGACACCTGCCATCAGATTTTGTACAGCCACCTTGTCCTCCTTCTTCGCCGCAGAAAGCCAGTTTGCCTTGAACTGCTGCTCGTCCTTAGCAGTTTTTTTGGTCTTCTTTAGGTTCCGCTTGACAATAGCCCAGTATTTCTCAATTGGGCGGAGCTCTGGCGTGTTGGGAAGGTTCTTGTCCTTGGGAACCACCTGCACGTTGTTGGCGGCGTACCACTCCATGGCCTTTTTACCGTAATGGCAAGATGCCAAATCCGACCAAAACAGTACGGAACAACCGTGTTTCTTCAGGAAAGGCAGCAAACGTTTATTCAAACACTTTTTCACGTAAATTTCTTGGTTGTCAGTCCCGGAAGCTATGAAAATGCTGCTTTTCAAGCCACAGGTACAGATGGCTTGCCAAACCAAATATTTCTTTGCGAACTTTGACAGTTTTATGTGCTTGAAAATATCTGCTACCTTTCCCCTTCCTTTTGCCGTATAAAACTCCTGTTCCGGAAGCTGCTTGTAGTCGGCTTTGACGTAGGTTTCGTCGTCCATTACCACGCAGTCAAACTTCGTCAGCATCGTCGTGTACAGCCTCCGGGATCGCGCTTTGGCCGTCGTATTTTGTTTATCATCGCGATTTGGAGTCACTACCTTCTTGTAAGTTGATAGTCCGGCTCGTTTTTTGGCTCGATGCACGGTTGTAGACGATACACCCAGCTTATTTGCGGCATCTCGGAGAGAGAGGTTAGGGTTTCGCTTGAAACTACCGGCAACTCTCTTTGTCGTCTCAGCGGCTTCCGGTTTTCGATTTCCCCCCGATCCAGACTTCCTGTCTGTCGACAAACGTTCCCCAAACACTTTAATTACATTTGTAACGGTTGATTTGGCAACTTTTGGCGATTTTGCCAGCTTTGCGTGCGAGTAGCTCGGATTGTCGCGATGCGCGAGCAAAATTTTGATACGCTGCTCTTCTTGCTTGGACGGCATTTTGACAACTGAAGGGTGAATTCCAAAATCAAAATAGGAGCAACATTCTACACACACACACCTTCAAAATGAGGGTGTTCAGGTTTTTTAAATGCAAAATTGAACGAAATACGTCAAGTTTATATTGACCAAATTTTGACCGTATCACCCTTTATGAGTGTAAATCGGGCGAACGATATATATGGGAGCAATATCTAAATCTTAACCGATTTCAATAAAATTTGGCACACTTGACTACACTACTTATTGTACTCCTAGTGCAAAATTTCAACCAAATTGGGGTAATACTATGGCTTCTGAGACCGTATTAGTCCATATCGGGCGAAAGATATATATGGGAGCTATATCTAAATCTGAACCGATTTCAACCAAATTTGGCACGCATAGCTACAATGCTAATTCTACTCCCTGTGCAAAATTTCAACTAAATCGGAGTTAAAAATTGCCCTCTGTGGTCATATGAGTTCAAATCGGGCGGAAGATATATATGGGAGCTATATCTAAATTTGAACCGATTTCTTCCAAAATCAATAGGGTTCTATTCTGAGCCAAAACACATACTTGTGCCAAATTTGAAGTCGATTGGACTAAAACTGCGACCTAGACATTGATTACAAAAATGTGTCCACGGACAGACGGACATGGCTATATCGACTCAGGAGCCTACCCTGAGCATTTTTGCCAAATACACCATGTGTCTATCTCGTCTCCTTCTGGGTGCTGCAAACATATGCACTAACTTATACAGGGTATTATAAGTTAGTGCATACCCTGCGCCACAGTATAGATCATTTCAATCGATATATAACATATATTCCCCCATGGATCGGTGACTTTAGTTAGATCATCTTTAATAACGTCCTCCGGGATATTCGCCCTGTGGGCATTTGCATCAATGTACAGTCCGTTCATTGTCACCAAATACTTGTTTGAACTTACCTATGATTTATTAATCAACCTATGATTTATTAATCAAGTCAGTGAACCCAATACATATACCAAATTTACGAAATTTTTTTTGAAAATCAATGTAGGATTAACACATTTCTAGGTAAAATCTTCTATGTAAAAATAGGCCATTTCTCTAATTCAAGCTACTTCGCAAATCTTAACTCCCAAAAAAATCAAAACGGGAGAAACATTTTCCCACATTATGACCAACAACATGTGTGTTCGATTTCCTCAATGGTCTTGGGGGCCACCCAAAAATGGAAACCCATTGCTTTCGGACAATAAGGGAGACCAAGCATTCACAAGCAAATATCAGCAAACAAAAAAACAACAACAAAACGCAATCAATATTTGTTTGTTTGCCAGTTGTGTTGTTCGTTTTCACAAATTATAGCCAACATTAGCACACTATATTGAAGTATTAAGATTTTCTATAGAATTGTCAGTTTCTTGACAAAATTACTTATAAAATTTAATAAATTTAAACACGAACCTAACTTTACAGAAAACTGCCGCCGACGAAAAATCTGTCTGTCTTGTCGTGTCAGCCCGTCAGTCACCCCAGCAAGAGTCATAGAGTTGTCGCTTACAGCAGAAAACGTGCGATTTGTCAATTTGTTCACTAAAGTACAAAAAACGTAGCATTAAAATGTGACAACAAAAAATCAAAAACAAAATTTTTAAAAACGGCAGCAAATATTAGTGACAATCGTCTGTCTGATGACTTACGGCCAAGAAAAATCACAGATAAAATTGCAATGTTGGTATGGCATGTTTGGTTAAAAGTTCTATATTAATTACGATTGTACCATCCATAGAGATCGTGATTATTTTCTGAATTCCTACCCAAATTGACTCGTTGACCTTTCATTGGATTCTGTTACCATTATATTGCATGGATGGATGCATCTTATAAACTGATACAGCAATTTTCGCATTGGGCTCCTGTGGCCGTAAATATTTCTCAATTCTTACAAAAAAGTCAACGAAAATTTCTTTATTCGATTAAGCTTTATTTTAGTTCATGAAAATTAGTTTATTTTAGTTCAATTTTGGCAAATGTAAATGTATATTTTGCTTACTTCAAAACATAGACTAACAATGAGAAATAATATTTTTAATAAATTCGAAATTCCCATAAAATTGTTAATATTTTTCATAAACGCAGAGAAGGAATATGATCACCTCAAACATGTTTCAAGAGCAAAATCTTATTTTTGTATGGTGACCATGTAACATGTTTGTAACTAAAATGTTATTTTCTCGTCAAATATAACCTGCTTGTCGAAATCAGATACATGATTTCTGAGAAAATAATGGTTGCGAAAACCATGCTACATGGTCACCACCCAGCAAAAAAATTTGGAAGTTCTTCCAAAGGCACAACTTTAAAAACACTTCTAGAAGATGCACTCCCAATGATGTTCTTTATTTTAGCTACCCAGGAAGTTCTTTTAATTTTTTATAACTTGGTTTTTTTCATACTTTTAATGGTTAATTTTAACTTTTTTTGTTTCAAATAGGTTAAAAACAGAGTAAGAATTCATAAAATGGTAGAAATCATTTAAATTTTGTCGAAAAAAAACCGAATTCCAATCTGAAAAAATTGTACATTTTTGGAAATATTTGTAGTCAAACGTTTCCGACAAGCGTTAGAATCCATTAAAATTATAAAAAAATTATAAAAATTATTTATTTGACAAAATATCACAGAATTTTTTAATTTACATCCAAAACATTGAATTCGGATCACACCTAAAGAAGTGATGCAAATTCAGTGCAACGACTGTTGAAATGGAGGACTTCCGTCCTATGACAAGCCCATGTTGAATTCATCGCTTCTGCGTCAATTTTGCACCACTTCCGAATCCAAAAAGAACATTTTCATTACTTTTTTGGTGACGCTTTTTTTGCTGGGATGTTTTAGGGGATCATATTCCTTCTCTGGGTGTAAAAGAGTAAATTGTATTTAATTATAAAAAATGTTTCGAACTTCATATAAAGGAATTTTAAAATTGTTTAACTCTATTTTTTTTTAAATTGACATTTGAAATAAAATTTTCTTAAACAAAACATAAAACAATATTATTTTGAATAATTTTCTTAAATTTGACAAATATTACTACCCAGCAAAAAAAGAGCTTCCAGAAAAGTAGTTTGGATCCCCAATCTGTGATCGGGAAGTAGCGCAAACTTGGATCATCCCCAATGAATTTTACATGGGCTTGTCATAGGACGGAAGTACTCCCTTTTTGATCCTTTGCATTGCTTTAGAAGTTGTGCCCTGGAAGTTAATTTGAATGAAGAGATTTAAAAAGCGAAAAAAAAATTTTCAATCAATTTTAATATTTTTCATTTATATTTTTTATAACACTATTATTTTCCTACTATCTATTTTTTACAATTTTAAAAACTTTTACGCTGCGACCAGGGGTTGAACCTGGGTTTGCCTGCACCATAACAGAACTCCTTAGCACACTCAGCCACAAACGTCATTGAACATAAAGCGTCGAAAGGTCAATTCAAATGTTTGTGATATGATCGTAAAACGACACCAAGGAATACCATTCTAATTGCTTCTCGAGAAGTTCTTTATTAGTACGAACGAAAAAAAGAAACGCAGGTTCAAATCTCACCAGCGGCAATTTTTTTATCAAATATTTTTCTAAAAAATTATTTTTTATGTTATGCATCGTTTTTATACCCTCCACCATAGGATGGGGGTAATTATATATAGCCCCCATATAAACCGATCCACAGATGTGACCACCGGAGCCCCTTGGATGAGCAAAATTCATCCGATTCGGTTGAAATTTGCTACGTGATGTTAGTACATGATATTTAACAACCATGCCAAAAGTGGTCCATATCAGTCCATAATCATATAGAGCCCCCATATAAACCGATTCCGAGATTTGGTTTTGGAGCCACTTGGAGGAGCAAATTTCATTCGAGTCAGTTGAAATTTGGTACGTGATGTTAGTATATGGTATCCAACAACCATGCAGGAATTGGTTCATATCAATCCATAATTATATAGCCCCCATATAAACCGATCCCCAGATGTGACCTCCGGTGCCTTTTGGAGAAGCAAAATTCATCCGATCTGGTTGTAATTTGGTACGTGGTCCATATCAGTCCATAATAATATATAGCCCCCATATAAACCGATCCCGAGATTTAGTTCTCGAACCTCTTGGAAGAGCAAATTTCATCCGAGTCAGGTGCAATTTGGTACATTGTGCTAGTATATGGCCGTTAACAACCATGTCTAACTAGGGCCATATCGGTCTATAGTTATATATAGTCCTCAGATAAATCGATTCTCAATCACACAAAAATTGGTCCATATCAAGTTCATAATTGTATATAGCCCCCATATAAGCGACCCCTATATTTCAATTCTGGCTCTCTACCATGTATGGACTAAGTCGCAATTTAGAAAACAATGTTAAGAAGTTTTAAAATACCACAACCCAAGTAATTCGATTTTGGATGACAGTCTTTCGTAGAAGTTTCTACGCAATCCATGGTGGAGGGTACATAAGATTCGGCCTGGCCGAACTTACGGCCGTATATACTTGTTATCCCCTGCTCCACACTGCACTGTGTGCATATGTTTGCAACACCCAGAAGGAGACGAGATAGACACATGGTGTCTTTGGCAAAAATGCTCAGGGTGGGCTCCTGAGTCGATATAGCCATGTCCGTCTGTCCGTGAACACATTTTTGTAATCAAAGTCTAGGTCGCAGTTTTAGTGCAATCGACTTCAAATTTTGCACAATTATGTGTTTTGGCTCAGAATAGATCCCTATTGATTTTGGAAGAAATCGGTTCAGATTTAGATATAGCTCCCATATATATATTTCGCCCGATATGGACTTATATGGCCCCAGAAGCCAGAGTTTTACCCTAATTTGCTTAAAATATTGCACAAGAAGAACAATTAGTACTATAGTCAAGTGTGCCAAATTTTATTGAAATCGGTTCAGATTTAGATATAGCTTCCATATATATCTTTCGCCCGATATGGACTAATACGGTCCCAGAATATATATAGCTTTCGCCCGATTTACACTCATATAACCACAGAGGCCAATTTTTTCCTCCGATTTAGTTGAAATTTTGCACACGGAGTAGAATTAGCATTGTAGCTATGCGTACCAAATTTGGTTGAAATCGGTTCAGATTTAGATATAGCTCCAATATATAGATTTCGGCCGATTTACACTCATATGACCACAGAGGCCAATTTTTTGCTCCGATTTACTTGAAATTTTGCACAGGGAGTAGAATTAGCATTGTAGCTATGCGTGCCAAATTTGGTTGAAATCGGTTCAGATTTAGATATATCTCCCATATATAGCTTACGCCCGATTTACACTCATATGACCACAGAGGCCAATTTTTAACTCCGATTTAGTTGAAATTTTGCACAGGGAGTAGAATTAGCATTGTTGCTATACGTACCAAATTTGGTTGAAATCGGTTCAGATTTAGATATAGCTCCCATATATATGTTTTTCTGATTTCGACAAAAATGGTCAAAATACCAACATTTTCCTTGTAAAATCGCCACTGCTTAGTCGAATAGTTGAAAAAATGACTCTAATTTTCTTAAACTTCTAATACACATATATCGATCGATAAATCATAAATAAACTTTTGCGAAGTTTCCTTAAGATTGCTTCAGATTTAAATGTTTCCCATAGTTTTTACTAACATTGTGTTCCACCCTAGTCCATTAGCCGACGTAAATTTTCAGTCTATAGATTTTGTAAAACTCTATCAAATTCTGTCCAAATCGAGTGATATTTAAATGTATGTATTTGGGACAAACCTTTATATATAGCACCCAACACATTTGACAGATGTGATATGGTATCGAAAATTTAGATCTACACGCAAAGAAAAAAAACGTTTGGAAAACGAGTACCGAAAACGTTTTTCTTTTGTTAGAGTTTTTTGAATTGCTTCGAAAATTTTAAACTTTTATCACCAAAAAAATTCGTTTGTTACAAAGTTTTTATTTTTTCAATAAAAAAAGTTATTTTTGAAACAACAACAGAGTCCATTTCGTTTATATCAAACACTCTTCTTTTCTGACTTTTGGTCTTTAATAAAACACATTTTACAGTTCAAAATTTAATATAGTACAATGTAATGTTGAACATTTTTTTCGGAATCTTCCGAACATATGTAGAATGTATGTAAAAAAAAAAAAAAAAAAAAAAAACTTTGGTCGAAGCAGGGATCGAACCCACGACCCTTGGCACGAGAGTCAGACGTAGCAACCACTGCTCCACGGTGCCAAACTAAATGTTTGTTTCTGTTAAATAAACTTTGTTTATTCGGTTCGTGGGCGCCGCAAGCTATGCTATATAAATATAACTTATATGGATATTTATCTCTTGATGACCATAACAGGTACATAGCTCAGTGGTTAGTGTGTTGGCTTACAAAGTGCATGGTCCGCGGTTCGATTCTCCGTCCAGGCGAAAGGTAAAAAATTTTAAAAATTTATAAAATCGTATAATTTCTTCTACATTGTTTGTATTACAGAAAAAGGTGCTAAGAACTAAAAATCTTCGTGGAAGTGAGAAAGATGTGAGGGAAAATGCAATTAGCCAGAAAAAAATTTTTTTTGAGTTAGTCTTTATGAAATTGTTTTTACATCCTGGAAAAGAATAAACGTTTATCACAAAAAGTATATACTTTTCTTCCAAATACACTTCCTTACAGCGAAAAGCAAATGAGAAACGAACTTTGTTTGTCTAAAATTTCGTTTGGGAGGAAAGAATTATTTTTTTGCGTGTATAAAGTGGTGCAGGGTATAATATAGTGCCCCGCCCGACTTTAGACTTTCCTTACTTGTTTTTTTTTTTCTAAAATTGTGTTTTGTCCCATAACGTTAGATTTAAATTTTAAGTACATAGATTTTGTAGAAGTGGATACAATTTTGTCTAAATCGGTTCAAATTCAAATTCATGCATATGTGATAATAAACCTTTATATAGCTCGCAACAAATTTAAAGGATTTGAGATGGTATAAATATTTTGGTCCAGAATGTGTTGAAGAGTATAAACAATGAGCCCCGTCCGACTTTGAACTTTCTGTACTTGACTATAAATACATATACTGAAGACTGTTGGTATCTGTTCATATTGTCATGGATATTCATATCATTATTTTATTTATTAGACATAGGAATAGAGTTCAATTGGCATCAAATGCGAAATTATTACCTTTTTTGCACACATATTTAAATAAATACGATTTATATCGATCCATTTACGGTATCCCCACAATAGAACTATATATTAGTGCTATTAAAATGAGATTTAGTTGTATTACCGGAGTCGAGCAAAATTGGCTCGACTCCACAGCCCTGACTATAGCCCAATCAAAACCGATTTGAATTATATTTTTCGGGCGATGCATATATTTGGGAGCTATACCTAAATTTATTTATCCAATTTTTTCCAAATTCAATAGCGTTCGTCCTTGTGTCAAAAAAACACTCTGTACCAAATTTCATCGAAATCGGTTAATAAATGCCACCGGAATCCTGCGAAAACCAAATACATGGACAAGCGGATGACTTATGAGGTGATTATAAGTCGATCGGTACATATTTTATGGGGTCTTACATCAATATTTCTGGTAGGTACATTTTTTGGGACCACCATGGTTTAGGGTATAAAACATGGTACCACGGTAGCATTTTCACCATGTTCAATACATCCCCCAAAGAGGCTAAATATTGAACAACAATTTCCCAACTGCATTCGTAAATGTCATCAATAAAAAAATGAATCAATGAAGAATTTTAAATCAAGTTTTGGGTAATTTTTCTCAACATTTAAAAGCACTACTATTTTGAAACTTCTAATGCACATCGAAATAAACAAATTTTTCATATTTCTTGGATTAATTCATTTAAGATTAGCATTTCTGCAATCTTAGAGGTACCTCAATTTACATTCGATTTGCAGCTTACGGTGGCATGCCGCAGGCAACATGCTGTGTACCACAATTATATTAAACTATAAAAATTAGTTAAATTTTTGTTTGTTTTTCTCATTTTGCTTTGGGAAACTTGAATGAATGAACAATTATGGGGCAGCAAATGTGGCAAGCTGTAGAGCACAGCATCATACACCAGCCATATTACTGCCAGCAATCAATGACATTTTCCACGCAGACACCACCAAATGAACCACTCAGTTGGAGCCAGTCGTCATTCAGTCAATAACACCCATAGAAGGAAAATATTCCACTACCAAATGGTGATAAAAAATGAGAACATGAACAAAAATTAAAGCAATTATTTAATCACGCACAGAGTTTTTTCTTCGCATATATGGTTTGTTTGTGAGAGGGGTTTTATGATCATATTTTTTTGACAATATTTTATACACTGAAAAGAAAAAAAAATAAACAGAATTGTTAATATAAAAATAAAAAGGATATATATATTTAAACACCTTTTTGTAAATTTGTGAAGCTACCTTGGTACAAAAACACTGTCGATTATATAATGATTGCTTTAAAAAAAATATTCTAGCTAGTACATTTTTTTGTGGTACCAATCAATTTATCTTAATATAATGTGTGGGAGCCACCGTGGTGCAATGGTTAGCATGCCCGCCTTGCATACACAAGGTCGTGGGTTCGATTCCTGCTTCGACCGAACACCAAAAAGTTTTTCAGCGGTGGATTATCCCACCTCAGTAATGCTGGTGACATTTCTGAGGGTTTCAAAGCTTCTCTAAGTGGTTTCACTGCAATGTGGAACGCCGTTCGGACTCGGCTATAAAAAGGAGGTCCCTTGTCATTGAGCTTAACATGGAATCGGGCAGCACTCAGTGATAAGAGAGAAGTTCACCAATGTGGTATCACAATGGATTGAATAGTCTAAGTGAGCCTGATACATCGGGCTGCCACCTAACCTAACCTAACCTAATATAATGTGTAATAGGAAAAATAATATTCATATTTTTCAACGTGTTCTAGCATTTAAAAAAGTCTAAATATTAAAAAAAAATACAAAAATGCTATTCAAAATTTTGCATAATATTATGACATGTAATTTTAGGTTATTTACCATAATAAACACTTTATAAATGTTAATAAAATCTACCACACAAGGCATGTTCACTCCTCACTCACCTCAAATATGAAAAGGCGATTTAAAATCGTGCGTTGGAAAACCAAACGTTCCCTTGATGATAGAGCTCTAAGCAGGGATCCGGAGCGGAGCGTGGAGCGGAGCGGAGCAAGCCCTTTTTTTGCCGGAGCGGGAGCGGAGCGGGAGCGGCATTTCTAAAATACGGAGCGGAGCGGGAGCGGAGCGGTTTCCAAATGAAAAACCGCTCCGCTCCGAATAAAATATTACTTGAATGAAATGTGTAACTTTGAAATTACACTGTGTAGGTAATTTCAAATTTAGCTAGTACATAGCGTAGTGTGAGTAAACGTTTAAAATGTACGATAGGTATTTTTGTACGTACGTACATTGGGGAAAACACAACGTGTTTTTTAGTAATTGTTTTCAAAAACGGCAAATGTCAAAATATATATCTAGTATGTGTTGTAAAAGTAACAACAGTACTTTCGATCAATTTCATCCCGTATTACTACAAAGATGTTTGTAATGAACGTCAAATAAATGCAATTAAACGATCTTATTTATATTTAATTTTTTAGTTTTCTACACTGAAAAAAATATTGTCGTGAAGTCAAAGATTCCATGTCCTTAAAATAAGAATGCAATTTGCTTAACATGGAAGACGCATTTCTCTAAAATAAAGTTTTTTTTTCTTGTCCAAAAGGCAATAAACTTTTGAATGAAGTTGTAATGTCCTTATAATTAAGTGATTTTACTTAAAAATGTGTATCATAACATGAAAGATACAATTTTTGAGGTAAGGTCAACGTGACTTTAATAATTAAGAAAAATTCTTTAAAATTAATAAAATTGTCTTTAAATTTGTTTCCATCTTGCCTACAAAGCAAAAAATCGTTAAAAAATAAGACATGTTTTTCAACACTTTATTTTAAAGACGCTTTTTACTTGAAACATAGCATAATTTCTACTGGAAGTCGAGTCTTAATATGGAAAAAAATAACTCATTAACTCGTTTTTAAAGGATTTTGATAACAACTGACGAAAAAAAATCTAAAAAAATTAAAAATTAACATTTGCTTCCTAGAAGCAAGTACATAACCCCCAAATTTAAAAGAGAATTACGTCTTTAAAGTATCCTTACTTGTATTCTCCGCTTCTTTGGCTCGGAATTAATACCCAAACTGTTAAAGTAAAGACAAAATCTTTGGAACCGGGCATGCTTTTTTCATTCACATTTGCTTTACTATTGTACTATATCCTAGCATTCTCTTATTTCTGATATTAGTTCTCGAAAATTTAATTAAAATTATGGATAGTTTCAATTTTGGTTGAGAAATGTGCGCATATACATTTATTATACAATAAAGGGGAAAAAAGCGAAATTAGGTAACACTAGATCTGAGTAAGAATATTCGTAGGTATACCACGGACTGATGTCGATGGAGGTTGTTGCAAACATAAACATACACACACACATTACAAATATAACAAAACCTCTTCTCTACGTCTGTTGCAAAACAAAAAAAAACTTTCGGAGAGTAGTTACTTATACTCTGTGTATAGACTTTCAATTCCAATCAGCGTTGCCGTTTTGGTCCGATCGGACCAAAATTGGTCCAAAAGATTTCTAATTTTTAAATTCAGTCCGATGGTCAGACCAAACAGAATTTGGTCCATTTTGGTCCATTTTCATAAATTTGGTTTCTATCACATATTAAATAGTAGATGGTGCACCGCAAAGAATATTGTCGGGAGGCCAAATATTTCACATGCTTAAAATACGAATACGAATTTTGCTTAGAATAGAAGACGTATTTCTCTGAAAAAAAGTTTTTCCTTGTCTAAAAGTCTCTAAACTTTTCAATGAAGTCTGTTTGTCCTTATAGCTAAGTGATTCGACATAAAAATGTGTATCCTAACATGAATGCAAATTTCGTTTTAATGAAGTCAAAATGGATTTAATATTTCTGAAAAAATCTTCAGAATTAATAAAATGTTTCAACACATTGTTTTAAAGTCATTATACCATAAACCACATAGTGGTTAGGGTATAATAAGTTTGATCTGCCAAAAAATGTGCCTACAAGAAATATTGATTTTAGACCCCATAAAATATATACCGATCGACTCAGAATCACCTCCTGAGTCGATCTAGCGCGTGGCGTCCGTCCGTCCGTCTGTTCATGTATTTGTTGTTCACAGGATTTCGGTCGCAATTATTAACCGATTTTGATGAAATTTGGTAGGTAGGGAGTTTTTTTGGGCACAAGGACGAACGTTATTGAATTTGGAAGAAATCGGATCAAATTTAGATATAGCTCCCATATATATGTATTGCCCGATTTCGACAAATGGGGTCACGTTGCACTTTTTTTACTAACCGATCGTCGTCAAATTTAGCACAAAATAATCTTCTGTATCACCCTTTAAGTCTGAAAATTTCATCGAAATCGGTTCAGATTTAGATATAGGTCCCATATATATGTATCGCCCGATTTTGTCAAATTAGGTCATAAAACCCTTATTTATCAACCGATCTTACTCAAAGTTGGCGAAATGTAATCTTCTATAGCACTAACTATATGTGCAAAAAATCATCGAAATCGGTTCAGATTTAGCTATAGCTCCCATATATGTACCGCCCGATTTTTCTAAATAAAATAAAACTCAATTGAACAAATAATACAATGTTTGTCCTACAATTTTCTCGAAGAGGAGCGGAGCGGAGCGTGGAGCGGAGCGGAGCGATTTTTTTTTTCTCGGAGCGGAGCGAGGAGCGGAGCGGTTTTTTTTTCTCCGGAGCGGGAGCGGAGCGGAGCGAAAAAAATGGACCGCTCCGGATCCCTGGCTCTAAGTTCTTTTCACGTAACAGAAAAAACTTTTAAGAAAAATAACAATATTTGCATATTGACAAAAGCCAAAAGACGAATTGCTGCAACAATGCTATTAGGTTAATCGATAGTATTGGGTAGGAGTAACGTGAAAGAGTAATATCCTATACTAACATAAATAATAATATTGTGTTGCGACAGCCAACCAAAGTCATACCCTAAACCATCCCCACTGATTTAGTAAACCCAAGCAATTGAGGGGTATCATTGATACAGGTTTGGGAGATAAACCGCATTTACATATTTAAGAACATTAAGGGGTACATGATTATTGGAGCTTAATTTCAATCTAAACAGCAATGCCTCATATTAAGACCAATAATTGATTTTGAGTTAGTATGCTACTAATATTGAGTCCATTTTCAAAATATAGAAAAACGCTCAATTAGTATGGATAGTTTAGCCAAATTTGAGTAAATCGGGCAATATATTTACAAAAGAAATATTTGTATATATCGGTTAACACATCTAAATTTAAAATTTGAGTAATATTAATTAATAAATAAGACTATTAAAAATTGGAAAAATCGGGCGATACATGCATACGCTGAAAACAATATTGCGGTGAGACCAAAGATTTCGTGTCCTTCATATATGAATGTGAATTTTGCTTAGCATAAAACATGCATTTCTCTGTTTAAAGTTTTTTTTTTTCCTTGTCCAAAATCGATAAACTTTTCAAGTCTTTTTTCCTTAAAGATAGTTGATCCGATACTCATGTTTACATGGGAATCTTTACATAAAAGAAAATTTTGTTTCACTAGGGTCAACTTGACTTTAATAATTCTGAAACATTTTTCAAAATTAATGAAATTTATCTTTATCCCTTAAATCCACATTATCACCTATTCCTCAAACAAAAAAAAAACTATAAATATGCATAATGGTAAAAAAAACATCTGCATTCCACATTTAAAAAAAATATAGTGGTTGTATCTTAAAAAAATACAGCGCGCATTAAACTAAGTTTTTACCAGGGATCCGGAGCGGTCCATTTTTTTCGCTCCGCTCCGCTCCCGCTCCGGAGAAAAAAAACCGCTCCGCTCCTCGCTCCGCTCCGAGAAAAAAAAAATCGCTCCGCTCCGCTCCACGCTCCGCTCCACGCTCCGCTCCGCTCCTCTTCGAGAAAATTATAGTACAAACATTGTATTATTTGTTCAATTGAGTTTTATTTTATTTAGAAAAATCGGGTGGTACATATATGGGAGCTATAGCTAAATCTGAACCTATTTCGATGATTTTTTGCACATATAGTTAGTGCTATAGAAGATTACATTTCGCCAACTTTGAGTAAGATGGGTTGATAAATAAGGGTTTTATGACCTAATTTGACAAAATCGGGCGATACATATATATGGGACCTATATCTAAATCTGAACCGATTTCGATGAAATTTTCAGACTTAAAGGGTGATACAGAAGATTATTTTGTGCTAAATTTGACGACGATCGGTTAGTAAAAAAAGTGCAACGTGACCCCATTTGTCGAAATCGGGCAATACATATATATGGGAGCTATATCTAAATTTGATCCGATTTCTTCCAAATTCAATAACGTACGTCCTTGTGCCCAAAAAAACTCCCTGTACCAAATTTCATCAAAATCGGTTAATAATTGCGACCGAAATCCTGTGAACAACAAATACATGGACAGACGGACGGATGGACGGACGGACGCCAAGCGCTAGATCGACTCGGGAGGTTATTCTGAGTTGATCGGTATATATTTTATTGGGTCTAAAATCAATATTTCTTGTAGGCACATTTTTTGGCAGATCAAACTTGTTATACCCTAACCACTATGTGGTTTAGGGTATAATGACTTTAAAACAATGTGTTGAAATATTTTATTAATTTTGAAGATTTTTTCAGAAATATTAAATCCATTTTGACTTCATTAAAGGAAGCATTCTAGGAAGCATATGTTAATTTTTCATTTTTTTAGATTTTTTCGTCAGTTGTTATCAAAATCCTTTAAAAACGAGTTAACGAGTTATTTTTTTTCCATATTAAGACTCGACTTCCAGTAGAAATTATGCTATGTTTCAAGCGTCTTTAAAATAAAGTGTTGAAAAACATGTCTTATTTTTTAACGATTTTTTGCTTTGTAGGCAAGATGCAAAAAGGAAACAAATTTAAAGACAATTTTATTAATTTTAAAGAATTTTTCTTAATTATTAAAGTCACGTTGACCTTACCTCAAAAATTTTATCTTTCATGTTATGATACACATTTTTAAGTAAAACAACTTAATTATAAGGACATTACAACTTCATTCAAAAGTTTATTGCCTTTTGGACAAGAAAACAAGTATATACAGTACTAAATTCGGCCGGGCCGAACCTTAAATACCCACCACCATGAACCAAATATTAGGGTTTCTTTTGAAATTTTAGGAGGGCTTGAGGACTTGAGGACACTTCCCGAAGATAAATTTAAAGATTTCACCTATGAGGACTATATCAGATTCTGGATTTATAAGAACCATTTTTGTTTGAGTTTTAGAGGAATCATTAACATCTCTTGTAAGTGTGCAAGAAAATTATAAAATAACGCCTTGATTTGAAATCTTAAATATGTAGAAGTAAAATCAGGAAATTTTACATTGAGTTTCAAGCAATTCAAGTGAAGTCGGTCTATATGGAGGCATTGCCAAATGGACCGAGCCTAAAATACCAGAATATTTACAATTTCAGGCAAATCAGATAAAAATTACGGTTTCTAGAAACCCAAGGAGTTAAATCGGGAGATCGTTATTATGGGGGCTATACTAAAACATGGACCGCTACTCCCTATTTTCGGCACACCTCTTTATGACCCGAAAATACCTCTAGATTTCCAATTTCAGGCAAATAGGATAAAAACTTCGGATTCTAGAAGCCCAAGAAGTAAAATCGGGAAATCGGTCTATATGGGGGCTATACCAAAATATGGACCGATACTCACCATTTTCAGCACACCTCTTTATGGTCCGAAAATACCCCTAGATTTCCAATTTCAGACAAATTGGATAAAAAATACGCTTTCTATAAGCCCAAGACCCCAAATCGGGAGGTCGTTTTATATGGGGACCATACCAAAACATGGACCGATACTCACAATTTTTGGCACACGTATTTGTGGTCCTACAATACCTCTAGATTTCCCATTTCAGGTAAATTGAATAAAAACTGCGGTTTCTATAAGCCCAAGAAGTAAAATCGGGAGATCGGTCACTATGGGGGCTATACCAAAATATGGACCGATACTTACAATTTTTGGCACACGTATTTGTGGTCCTACAATACCTCTAGATTTCTAATTTCAGGTAAATTGAATAAAAACTGCGGTTTCTATAAGCCCAAGAAGTAAAATCGGGAGATCGGTCTCTATGGGGGCTATACCAAAATATGGACCGATACTTACAATTTTTGGCACACGTATTTGTGGTCCTACAATACCTCTAGATTTCCCATTTCAGGTAAATTGAATAAAAACTGCGGTTTCTATAAGCCCAAGAAGTAAAATCGGGAGATCGGTCACTATGGGGGCTATACCAAAATATGGACCGATACTTACAATTTTTGGCACACGTATTTGTGGTCCTACAATACCTCTAGATTTCTAGTTTCAGGTAAATTGAATAAAAACTGCGGTTTCTATAAGCCCAAGAAGTAAAATCGGGAGATCGGTCTCTATGGGGGCTATACCAAAATATGGACCGATACTTACAATTTTTGGCACACGTATTTGTGGTCCTACAATACCTCTAGATTTCTAATTTCAGGTAAATTGAATAAAAACTGCGGTTTCTATAAGCCCAAGAAGTAAAATCGGGAGATCGGTCTCTATGGGGGCTATACCAAAATATGGACCGATACTTATAATTTTTGGCACACGTATTTGTGGTCCTACAATACCTCTAGATTTCTAATTTCAGGTAAATTGAATAAAAACTGCGGTTTCTATAAGCCCAAGAAGTAAAATCGGAAGATCGGTCTATATGGGGGCTATACCAAAACATGGACCGATACTCACCATTTTTGGCACACCTCATTACGGTCATAAAATACCTCCAGATTTCAAATTTCAGGTAAATTGGATAAAAAATACGATTTCTATAAGCCCAAGACCCCAAATCGGGAGGTCGGTTTATATGGGGACTATATCAAAACCTGGACCCCGTCACCATTCTATGGTGATGGGTATAAAAAACTTTATTTTAGAGAAATGCGTCTTCCATGTTAAGCAAAATTTGCATTCTTATTCTAAGGATATGGAATCTTTGACTTCACGACAATATTTTTTTCAGTGTAGAAAACTAAAAAATTAAATATAAATAAGATCGTTTAATTGCATTTATTTGACGTTCATTACAAACATCTTTGTAGTAATACGGGATGAAATTGATCGAAAGTACTGTTGTTGCTTTTACAACACATACTAGATATATATTTGACATTTGCCGTTTTTGAAAACAATTACTAAAAAACACGTTGTGTTTTCCCCAATATACGTACGTACAAAAATACATATCATACATTTTAAACGTTTACTCACACTACGTTAAGTACTAGCTAAATTTGAAATTACCTACACAGTGTAATTTCAAAGTTACACATTTCATTCAAGTAATATTTTATTCGGAGCGGAGCGGTTTTTCATTTGGAAACCGCTCCGCTCCCGCTCCGCTCCGGATTTTAGAAATGTCGCTCCCGCTCCGGCAAAAAAAGGGCTTGCTCCGCTCCGCTCCACGCTCCGCTCCGCTCCGCTCCGGATCCCTGGTTTTTACTGACAAATAACCAATTTGATTTAAGTAAAGAATAGATATATTTTTACCCTACACAATTTCGTTTTACCAACACTACTTTCAAATCTGATAAAAATTATTTAATTTCAAATTTGTAGTTTTTGAATTTTTGGTCAAAATTTTATTTTCAATTTTGGCTGCAGATCAGATTACTACAAATTTTCCTGAAAAGTATATTTTTGAAAATAGAGTTATGATGGTCACAATTTTAAGACGTTGTATCTTAAAAGATGCAGGCCTCATTTAAGGGTTATATTTGTTGACTTTTTGTATCTTGACTACAAAAATTGGATAATTTTTTTTAAACGCTTTTTTTTTGAAAGCGTCATTTACTTGAAACATAGAATAATTTCTACTTTAAGTAGATTTCCGAATTTGGCAATTTACCTATCGTACACGTTTATAAAGGACTTTGATAGCACATGAAGAAAAAAGATGTAAGAGCGAATAAAAACATGTATATTTGTTTCTTAGAATCAAGTACGCAAAACTCAAATTTAAATTGTGTCTTAATTATGTCTTATCCTTACTTCATCTCTCCCCTTCTTTGGCTCGTAATCAATACCAAAATCATTAGTGCAAAGGCAAAATCTTTGGAACCGGTCTTAGATGATATTTTTCAGGTTTGGTCGATATTAAAGAATATTGTCTTGTCCTAAAGTTGAGTATGATCGGTTAATAAATGAGGTCATTATGGTCAAAAATAAGGTTATTCGAGTTACATTTTTGAAAATCGGGAAGCTACATCTAAATTTGAACCGATTTCAATGAATATTTGCACATATAGTAAGTACTATAGAAGATAAGATTTAGCCAACTTTGAGTAAGATCGATTAATAAATAAGGGTTTTGTGGTTAAATTTGAGAAAATCGGATGATACATATATGGGAGCTATACCTAAATCTGAATTTCGATGAAATTATGAATTAGATTACCTTGTGCCAAATTTCCCGACGACCAGTTGGTAAAAAAGCGAAATGTGACCTCATTTGTAGAAATCGGGCGATACATATAAATGGGAGCTATATCTAAATTTGATCAGATTTTTTCCACACTCAACAGCTTTAATAAATGCAACCGGAAGGACTAGATCGACTCAGGTGGTGATTTTGAGACGATCGGTACATATTTTATTGGGTCTAAAATCAATATTTCTGGTAGGTATATTTTTGACAGATCAGATCACTGTGGATTGCGTACACAGAAAAAAATTTTACGAACATTTATCCAAATAAAGGCTTAATTGAGTTTTAAAAATATTCAATTGAAAATTTAATTGATTCAACAAATGTTTTAATTGAATCACAAATCAATCACAAAAATTAATAGTATCGATTAATTTTTAATTGGATCAACTAAATTTTGAATTGACTTTCAATTAATTTTTTAATTGATACTATCATTTCAGTGATTGAAGACATTTCAATTAAAAATTAATTGGATCAATTAATTTCGTGATTGAACACAAAAAATATTTTTTTTGTTATACTTGTTCCACATTCCAATTACATTTTCGACGTCCCACTTTACAACATAGTACGATTTCAACATACGGATGGATAGACGGACAGACCCTGAACATGGAACATTTTTGTCGCAAATACTTTCTTTTCTCGGTAAACATATACATGGTCGGGACAAACATGTTCCATGTTCACAGTCCAAAAATTACATTATGCTTTTGAAACATGTTTGGGGTGATCATATCCCTTCTCGGGGTGATCATAATGACCTCCCACCAAACTTCAACTTAATTTTTGAGCACTAAAAACATCTAATTGATGGGTCATCGCTGTATAGTCCTGACTTGTCCACGAATGACTTCATTTAATTTCCGTACGTAAAAAATAAAATGTCAAAGTTTTTCGTCACCCGAAGAAGTGGTTGATGCGTTCAGTATTTATGATTTGGAGATTCTCAATCAGAGTGGCAAAAGTGGTTAGCATGCCCGCCTTGCATTTTCAGCTGTGGATTATGCCCTCTCAGCAATAGTGTTTCCAAGCTTTTCTAAGGTTTGACAGCAATGTGGAAGCCGTTCGGACTCGGCTATAAAAAGGAGATCCCTTGTCATTGAGCTTAACTCAGTGATAAGAGACAAGTTGTGATATCACAATAAAATGAATAGTCTAAGTGAGCCTGGAAATATCTGGCTGTCACTATACCTAACCTCTTGGTTCAAACGCACACACAAGTGTTTAGATCATAATGGGTAATATTTTGATAAACAATAAAGCGATTTTCGATGATTACTATTCGTGTTTTGTGTTCCCTAACGCCAATATATAAAAGGTTACCCTCGTAAAACACAAACCTAATACAAAATTGATATTACCTATTCTCTCTGCTGAAGTTTTCTTCAACCAAATGAAACTTTAGGTCTACCAACCGACCAAATTTGAATATGTGGCAAGCATCAGCAGCAGACCTATAAATGCAGTGCTAAAATATTGTTTTGTTTTTTGATACGATTTGCATAGCAACAAAAACTACAACACTAACATTTACCATAGAATCCCAATACGTAACATTATGATATTGTCTGTGTATGTGTGTGTATGTGCATCGTATGTTGTTTGTTGCTTTTGTTTTCATTCGACATTATTAACTACAAAAGGAGACAATGTGCTGTACAATATGTCTCGCATGGCGTTTCATCGAAAGTACCAGCTAGACAAAGCCCAAAAATTCATATTTAGGCAACACGTATGGAAATAGGCATTCGAAGGCAAAAATACTTGACTCAAAGTGAATTCATATGTGTTCATATATGATCATGATTTCATAAACAAATAAAGAACAACAACTACAACAGCAACAAGGACACAAATTGAAAAACAAAAGTGTAAATAAAGTTGCGCAAAATGTTACAGTAGGCAATGTTATGTATCGACGAACAAAAAAAAAACACAAATATTCGCATTTCGCAGCAATATCAGTTAGTGAAGACAGAGGCGGAGTTCCGAGGAAAGCAGGGGATATGTTTTCTTATTGCGTATATGCATTCAAAAACTCATGAACCCATCACGAAGGAAAATTTTGGTTAATTTTGGAAAATAACGAGAATTTCATTTGCCTCTAATTTTCACCCTTTTTAATTTATTTAACTAACGTACGTAAACAATTATTAAAGTCAAGGAAACAAAACGTAATAGTTCAATGAACTAAAATAGAATAAGATTGGCTCTAGTGACATAGAGGGTTAACTTAACGGAAGCACTCATTATTACGAACACATAGAAAAAAGTCGAAGTAATTTTATATTGCCGACTTACCTTTATTCTACACACAAAAAAGTGAACCCTATATTTCACTAAAGCCAATTTAACTTTATTTTAGTTCATGGAATTATTATGTTTGAAGAAAGTTTCCTTTACTCTAATTTCTACTAGGTTAGGTTAGGTTAGGTTAGGTTATGTGGCAGCCCGATGTATCAGGCTCACTTAGACTATTCAGTCCATTGTGATACCACATTGGTGAACTTCTCTCTTATCACTGAGTGCTGCCCGATTCCATGTTAAGCTCAATGACAAGGGACCTCCTTTTTATAGCCGAGTCCGAACGGCGTTCGGACTTTTTGGTGTTCGGTCGCAGCAGGAATCGAACCCACGACCTTGTGTATGCAAGGCGGGCATGCTAACCATTGCACCACGGTGGCTAAAGACTGTCATCCACAATTACATGGGTTGCGGTAACACTTGCCGATGGCAAGGTATCCTAAAACTTCTCAACACCGTCTTCTAATTCAGTTTGACAATATTTTCTATGGAAATAAAATGTTGACAAAATTTTCTACAGGAATAAAATTTTGACAAAATTTTCTATAAAAATAACATTTTGACAAAATTTTCTTTAGAAATAAAATTTTTACGAATTTTTCTATAGAAATAAAGTTTTTACGAAATTTTCTATAGAAATAAAATTTTTACGAAATTTTCTTAGAAATAAAATTTTGACAAAATTTTCTATAGAAATAAAATTTTGAGAAAATTTTCTATAGAAATAAAATTTTGACAAAACTTTCTATAGAAATAAAATTTTGAGAAAATTTTCTATAGGAGTAAAATTTTGACAAAATTTTCTATAGCAATAACATTTTGACAAAATTTTGTACATAAATAAAATTTTGACAAATTTTTCTATAGAAATAAAATTTTGACAAAATTTTCTAGAGGAATAAAATTTTGACAAAATTTTCTACAGAAATAAAATTTTGACAAAATTTTCTATAGAAATAATATTTTGACAAATTTTCTATAGAAATCAAATTTTGACAAAATTTTCTATAGAAGTAAAGTTTTGACAAATTTTCTATAGAAATCAAATTTTGACAAAATTTTCTATAACAATAAAATTTTGACAAAATTTTCTATACAAATAAAATTTTGACAAAATTTTCTATACAAATAAAATTTTGACAACATTTTCTATAGAAATAAAATTTTAACAAAATTTTCTACAGAAATAAAATTTTGACAAAATTTTCTACAGAAATAAAATTTTGACAAAATTTGCTATAGAATTATGAACTTCAAAATACCCTACAGGATTTTACATTATTTCCGAAACCAAAGTGTCGATTGTGAGATGATTGATTTTTTAGTGCCAACCTTACTCTCCAAATTGCTGCAGATGCAAAAGGTTGAGATCCGAAGGTTTTGGTGGTTTTTTGCGATAGAAATGAAGTAAATTCTGGGTTGATGCGTCCTCACTGATATGGTGCTGAGTCCTGTTGGAATGTTCATGGCCTTTGGCCGAAATCTTTGCCTCCCTAGGGCTTCAAACCTGGGCTTTGCGACATTTTCCCTGTAATATTTGACATCTATTTTGACCCCACCGTCTATAAATATGAGCAAGGAGCTACCATCGGCCGATACGACGGCCCAAAGATTCAAAATCCTCAAAATAAGTCTTAGCCTAGAAGCGGTTTTATATTAAATCTAAAAATTCATATTAGAATTTTATTTTTTTTTGTGTTTTCTTGTCAAAAACATATATAAATTCCCAAGGAAATAATATAAACATCTTACATTTTACTCACAATGGACTGAGTAGACTTAGTGAACCTGAAAATAAATCGGGCTGTCACTTTAACCTTTGCCACTTAACCTTTTTTGCCATCTAAAATAACATTTTTCCTTTGAAACATGGTTGAGGAGTTCATATTCTTTCTCTGGGTGTTAGGTAAGGTAACTTGGATACAAAGATTTTGACCTTCTCATAAGGATTTTGGTAAAGGCGCACGTTCACGATATTTAACCGGTTCAGGTTCAAGAGTTCTCCGCCACACAATTTTATTGAATTAGCCTACCGAATTTTAGGAATGTTTGAGGCTTGCTTTTTCATCTCCTAACCCACCTAATTCTGTATCCCTCGGTTCTTCCACCTCACTGACGTTCTTCCAACATAATCATAACCATTGTCTTGTGGTGTTCTTTATTTATTTATGCAGTTTCTGTGAATGCTCACTCGGTGGTGTGTTCATGTCTATTGAATGCTTTATGTCACAAAACGACCAGCGACAACACAAAAAAAAAAAACAAAATCGAACCTCCCCATATTTGGTTAAAAATGAATTTGTTAAATGCCACCATTTGCAAATATTGTCTGGAATCGATACTTGGTTGTCGAGTTTTTTCTCAAAAAAAAAAAAAATTGTGTAAGTTTTCCTTTCATGATAGTCGCATTTTTTGGTCTAAACATCGAATTTGGGATTTTCTTGATTTGTGGCTATATGGCTAACCACAATAGTACGACTCAAAACGTTACTTAATATTAGTTAGACTAGAATGTTAGATTCGTGTTTGGTATTCACAATTAGAACATGAAATTTGGCGTCTTTCATATTCTAAGATTTAATGAATAATTTGTACAAACAAAACATAGAACACCCCCATAATAAAGTTACAGAATACTTCAAGCCCACTTTTGCCATATAAATTCATTCGATAAACTGTCAATAAATTGTTTTGCATATGGGCATTAATAAAGGGTGACGCGGTCAAAATTTGGTCAAGGGTAAACGCGTGTAAATCGGTGAAATCGTTTATTTAAAAAATCAAATTAAATTTCTTTTTCAAGTTCAATTAGTATAAAATTCAGGAAAAATATTCAGTTAGGCTTTCGCTTTTCCAAATCCGAATTGCCGGGCCTCACGCTTGACACCTGCCATCAGATTTTGTACAGCCACCTTGTCCACCTTCTTCGCCGCAAAAAGCCAGTTTGCCTTGAACTGCTGCTTATCCTTAGCAGTTTTTTTGGTCTTCTTTAGGTTCCGCTTGACAATACCCCAGTATTTCTCTATTGGGCGGAGCTCTGGCGTGTTGGGAGGGTTCTTGTCCTTGGGAACCACCTGCACGTTGTTGGCGGAGTACTACTCCATGGCCTTTTTACCGTAATGGCAAGATGCCAAATCCGGCCAAAACAGTACGGAACAACCGTGTTTCTTCAGGAAAGGCAGCAGACGTTTATTCAAACACTCTTTCACGTACATTTCTTGGTTGACAGTCCCGGAAGCTATGAAAATGCTGCTTTTCAAGCCACAGGTACAGATGGCTTGCCAAACCAGATATTTCTTTGCGAACTTTGACGGTTTTATGTGCTTGAAAATATCTGGTACCTTTCCCCTTCCTTTTCCCGTATAAAACTCCTGTCCCGGAAGCTGCTTGTAGTCGGCTTTGACGTAGGTTTCGTCGTCCATTACCACACAGTCAAACTTCGTCAGCATCGTCGTGTACAGCCTCCGGGATCGCGCTTTGGCCGTCGTATTTTGTTTATCATCGCGATTTGGAGTCACTACCTTCTTGTAAGTCGATAGTCCGGCTCGTTTTTTGGCTCGATGCACGGTTGTAGACGATACACCCAGCTTATTTGCGGCATCTCGGAGAGAGAGGTTAGGGTTTCGCTTGAAACTACCGGCAACTCTCTTTGTCGTCTCAGCGGCTTCCGGTTTTCGATTTCCCCTCGATCCAGACTTCCTGGCTGTCGACAAACGTTCCCCAAACATTTTAATTACATTTGTAACGGTTGATTTGGCAACTTTTAGCGATTTTGCAAGCTTTGCGTGCGAGTAGCTCGGATTTTCGCGATGCGCGAGCAAAATTTTGATACGCTGCTCTTCTTGCTTGGACGGCATTTTGACAACTGAAGAGTGAATTCCAAAATCAAAATAGGAGCAACATTCGACACACACACACACCTTCAAAATGAGGGGTGTTCAGGTTTTTTAAATGCAAAATTGAAAGAAATACGTGAAGTTTATATTGACCAAATTTTGACCGTATCACCCTTTAGATGAACACACCTAGATATTTAACATATTGCCAAATTATTAACTTATGGGGATTTTCAAAGTTTGATCTAAATAGATACAACCTCTGAGGTGAGAGGACACATGCCTTAAACTTAGCGGATCACTTCACAGAGGATAAATTCACTCAATAAGCTACATCTGATGACTGATCATTCTCACTCAATTCATTCCAACAAGTCCCTACACCGAAAAAACAGTGACCCCACCAGGAAAGATTTTTTTTTTTTGATAATTTGAGAAAACTTAGATTAATTTTAGAAAATTTTAATAAAAATAAGTAAAAAAATTCCGGCTAATTCAAGAAAATTTATTAAATTTTTCACTTGTTAAAGAAAACGTCTTAGTTTAAAGGAAACAATTGGTACCCAAAATTGCAAAAATGTCTCTAGTGCCATACGAAGTTCAAGATGGTCGCATTATTAGTAATATTTACAATTTTTAAGATATTCTGAACTATTTTGTGGGAGACACGAATTTGGCTAATCTTTATACTTCATTTGTGTATAATTCTTTCCTCTATTTTAGTGAATTTAACTAGCATACACAAAAAATTAGTAAAGTCATCGAAACTTTCTTAAAACGTAAAAATTCCATGAACTAAAATAGAATTAAATCGGCTTTTTTGGGGAGTGTAGCATATACAAATTAATATAACGGGATTTAAAAACATATAAGCAACATATACAGCAAAAAATGTCTCGAAAATTTCCAATTAAAGTCTTAATTGAGTTTTAAAAAATATTCAATTAAAAATTGATTGAAAAAATTTTTTTAATTGAAACAAAAATCAATCACAATTAATATTTTAATTGGATTAATTAATTTTTAAATTGACTTTCAATTAATGTTTTAGTTGATACTATCAATTCTGTTATTGAAGACATTTCAATTAAAAATTAATTGGATCAATTAGTTCGCCGTGATTGAAGACAAAAAAAAAATATTTTTTGTGCGTAGGATTAATATAATTGTCAATCAATTTGTTTAAGCTATCTTTGAACTCTACACTCAAAAAAAAGTTTACTTGGATCCAAAGAATTGTAAGGATTTTGGTGTTGATTCCGAGCCAAAGATGCGGCTTCTTTAAAATAAAGACATTTTTAGCGACCTATCTGGCTTTAAATCAAGGACCAATTAAATTAAAATTAGGATACAGATCTCATTTATCAAATTTTCATTCTCTTTTCGCGGTTTATTAATAAAGGTACTCACGTACTAATGAATACCAGTTTTCCAAATTATAACGGATAATTCAAAAATAATAATTAAAAAATGTTTTCTTAATTCCAAAAAAACTTTAAACCAAAGACGCTAAATCCTCAAAATAAGTCTTAGCCTATACTTAAAGCGTTTTTATTTTAAATCTAAAGTTTTAATAGTTCAGTTAATTTAAGGACACTTTCTTTAAATCAAAAATGTATTTCCAAAAGACATGCGACTTTAACGGAAGGACTCAAATTTACAAAATTTGTGTCCTAAATTTAATGAAAAACATTTTTGAAGCAAAGATTATAAACTTTATTTTAAAGAAATTTGTCATTAATGTTTTGTAAATTTCGCATCCTAAAATTTAGGTTGCGTAATCTTTAATATAACGTACATATTTTTTTCAGTGTAGATACACTCAAAAAAAAATTACTTGGATTCAAAGATTTTGACCTCCCTTAAGGATTTTTGTACTGATTCCGAGCCAAAGATGCGGCTTCTTTAAAAGGAAGACATTTTTAGCTGGCTTTAACAATATATAATAATATAAAAAATTAATAAATAATATATAAAATCAATAAAATTAAAATTAAGATACAGATTTCTTTGGTCGAATTTTCATCATCTTTTCGCGGTATATTAATAAAGCTTTTCACGTACAACCAAATGCCATTTTCAAAAATCAAATTATAACGGCTACTTCAAAGTAAGAAATGTTGTCTTAATTCCAAAAAACTTGAAACCAAATATGCCAAATCCTCAAAATAGCGTTTTTATCTTAAATCTAAAGATTCCACATTTCAGTTAATTTAAGGAAGATTTCTTTAAAGCAAATTTGCCTAAGTTCAATACATATATTTCAATACAGGTTTACCGGAGAGACGAAAAATTTCATAATTTATGTCCTAAATTTAATAATAAAAATTGTTGAAGCAAAGATTATTATCTTTATATTAATTAAAATTTAATAATTTTACCGAAATGTATACTTAATATTTTGTAAATCGCGCATCCTAAAATTTAGGTTGAGTTAGCTTTCATATCAAGTAAATATTTTTTTCAGTGTAGTTATATAACCATTCCCCATCAATAGTTTTCTCATTCATTCAAATAAATGCGGGTAAGGAAAACAATTCCCTGCGACTTGTAGTCTTTAGAAATCATAATATTTTAGGTGTGAAAACTAATTCATTCTTTTATAAGAATATTTCTTTAGATTCTGAATACTCTTCCCATGTATTGCATTTACTAAATTTCTATAGAAATCCTAGTGAAAAAATTTACTTAAAAAAAAAAACAAACCTGACAACAATGTAGGTTTGAAAAACTTTGGCAGCTCCTTCAAATGGGGCGTTGATTTGCCAAGCGCTTTTTTGAAAGCCTAAAGAGAGAGAGCGAGAAAAAAGGCTCATTTAGAAATCTTATTGAATGCTAATTCTTTTTTTTTCTATGGAACCGTTAGAGCTTCATTCTATGAAAACAAAAAAAAAAAAAAACAGTTCAGGCCAAACAAAATCAACTGCACGAAATAGATTTCTCAATGAAGACAGACAGACAGACAAAGATAGACACACACATTGTCTGAAGATATTAATAATCGCGATTTGTTTCTTTTCTAGGTTTTGAATATCTAACCATTATTACCTATAACGATAGCTTTAAAGCATTTTACACAATACAGTGGGATGAAACGCATATTGAACCGATAACCTCACATACCGAATTCCAAGTGGTTCGGATGAACGAAAAATCATCAGGATACTCAAGACTGCACACACAATTCTGATCCAATCACAAAATTAATTGATTCAATAAATTTTTGAATTCAAACTTCTTCAATCACGAAAATGATAGTATCCATCACAGAATAAATTAGAAATAAAAAAAAATACTTTTTTAAACATTAATTTCTTTTACTTATTTATTTATTTATTACATTTACAATAAAATTATAAATATTATTGTAAGCTTTGACTGCTAGGGTCATAATAAAAATTAATTGATTTATTAGGCACTTTCAATTAATTTTTTAATTGTTACAAAAGGGAATTTATTCTCAATTTCCCAAAAAAAAATTCTATTTTATGTGTTTATATTCATTTTCGTCCATTCAACACCCACTGTCTAATACCGTACACCTCATCAAAGTCTTTGTGAACTGATTGAAGGTGTGTTGTTTTCAATGCTTTGATTTCTGGGCCTTTTCTTGTCTTTTGCCATTTCGACTTTTGTGTGTAAACATTTTAAGTTGTTATAGTGTGGTAAAGAACCCTTTTATTAGGAAATAATAAATAATAAAATGTTGACACGACAACGTCATAACCTTTGAACGTGAAAATCGCACACCAACATCACCATCAACAACAGGGACAGGCGCTCAAAGCGGTGATGACAAGTAATGGCATGGGGATATGGAGAAAATGTTTTCCCTACAAATATTGCGTTGGCAATGAATAATGAATTCAATTAGTTTGTTTCCTTCTTTCTCTTTTCATTCGTTCTATCCCAAATCTATCTGTAAAGCTATCTATCTATTTTCATCGCCATTGTTTGTTTGATGTCATGTTAAGATTGCCAAAGTCAAACTTTGTTGGAAATCACACAAAAAACAAACAAACTCAAACTCAGGAGTGTTGATTTGCGATCAGATCATAATAAAATATAACAGCCCAAGAAGGGGTTGTGAAATGTTACCGACAATTTGTAGGCAGGCTATAGAGGTTTTACGTTAGTTTTTTTTTCACAAACTAAACAAAAGACTTAAGACACAAACCTTAGTTAAGCCCACTACACAAATCACCCAATACACTCCACACATACACACACTCACATGGTCCTATCTCATCGTTATAAGCTTAAATCTAACTCTAACAACTGTGATTTTGCGGGTGCATATTTTCTGTTTGTTTAACATCGATTTAATCTCCACCATTCTCAAGAACAAATAGCTTTTGTAACCTTTGTGTTTCGGTTTCAGTTCAATTCAGTGCTTTAGGTTTGTTAGTGTTTTCGTTTTTTTTTTTTTTTTTTGAAAAATCGTCATTAAAGCTATTAAATTGTTATCTTTGCCGTCTTGCCACACAAAAATAATTAGAATTTAAAGTTTAGAGAGCAAGACAGAAATTTGTTTAATCTAAAATTGCTACCACATTTATTTGTTCTCTGTCTGTGGTAATCACCACTATTAAATTTACACTCGCTCGATCAAAAACTGGCCATAGTTTATGGCCAAAATAAATTTGGTTTTTTAAAGATTTAATGAGTTTTTGTATGCACCCTACATGCATTCTATTCTGGATTCTGGGCTTCTTGTAACGTAAGGATAAATTTATAATTTTCCAAAAAACGGCTAACAAGACGTCCGAGTGGGATACCAGAAGGATGTCCCTTATATTGACCCTAAATATAATTGCATATCGCTTTAATATATGAAATAAATCATGGCATGTCATAGGCCAGTTATTTTATTAAGATGAAATACTCAAGAATTTTAAAAACATAAATTATCAATTTCGATGGTGACTCGATACGGCATAACTAGCCAACCCGATCGCATATATGGTTTTAATAAGCTGCAAAAAAGGTTTTAAATCAGGAAAAAATTAATTTAGGTATGGAAATGTACATCTAATTGATATATTGAGCCATTCAAGACAAAAATAGTCTACCAAAATTTGAAGAAAATTTTACTAAAAAAACTAAAAGAAATATCTCACTTTGTAAAATTTTTATTTCTTAGAAAATTCTTATTTAGAAAAATTTTATTTAGAAAATTTTGTCAAAATTGTATTTCTATAGAATATTTTGTCAAAATTTTATTTCTAGAGAAAATGTTGTCGAAGTTTTATTTCTATAGAAATTTTGAGAAAATTTTATTTCTACAAAAAATTGTGTCAAAATTTTATTTCTACAGAAAATTTTGTTAAAATTGTATTTCTATAGAAAACGTTGTCTATAGAAAATTTTGTTAATTTTTTGTCAAAATTTTATTTCTATAGAAAATTTGTTAAAATTTTATTTCCGTAGACAAATTTGACAAAATTTTCTTTCTATGTATGCACCCTACATGCATTCTATTCTGGATTCTTGGCTTCTTGTAACGTAAGGATAAATTTATAATTTTCCAAAAAACGGCTAACAAGACGTCCGAGTGGGATACCAGGAGAATGTCCCTTATATTGACCCTAAATATATTTGGATATCGCTTTAATATATGAAACAAATCATGGCATGTCATAGGCCAGTTATTTTATTAAGATGAAATACTCGAGAATTTTAAAAACATAAATTATCAATTTCGATGGTGACTCGATACGACATAACTACCCAACCCGATCGCATATATGTTTTTAATAAGCTGCAATAAAGTTTTTAAATCAAGAAAAAATTAATTTAGGTATGGAATTGTATATCTAATTGATATATTGAGCCATTCAAGCCAAAAATAGTCTTCCAAATTTGAAGAAAATTTTACTAAAAAAAACTAAAAGAAATATCTCACTTTGTAAAGTTTTTATTTCTTAGAAAATTCTTATTTAGAAAAATTTTATTCAGAAAATTTTGTCAAAATTGTATTTCTATAGAATATTTTGTCAAAAATTTATTTCTAGAGAGAATGTTGTCGAAGTTTTATTTCTATAGAAAATGTTGTCAAAGTTTTATTTCTACAGAAATTTTGAGAAAATTTTATTTCTACAAAAAAATGTGTCAAAATTTTATTTCTACAGAAAATTTTGTTAAAATTTTATTTCTATAGAAAACGTTGTCTATAGAAAATTTTGTTAATTTTTTGTCAAAATTTTATTTCTATAGAAAATTTGTTAAAATTTTATTTCCGTAGACAAATTTGACAAAATTTTCTTTCTATAGAAAATTTTGTCAAAATTTTATTTCGAAAAAAAATGTTGTCAAAATTTTATTTGTATAGAAAATTTTATTTCTACAGACAATTTTGCCCAAATTTTATTTCTATAGAAAACTTTGTGAAAATTTTATTTCTATGGAAAATTTTGTCAACATTTTATTTCTATAGATAATTTTGTCAAAATTTTATTTCTATAGAAAATTTTGTCAACATTTTACTTCTATAGAAATTTTTGTCAAAATTTTATTACCATAGACAAATTTGTTAAAATTTTATAATTTAAATTGACACGACAACGTCATAACCTTTGAACGTGAAAATCGCACACCAACAGGGACAGACGCTCAAAGCGGTGATGACAAGTAATGGCATGAGGACATGGAGAAAATGTTTTCCCTACAAAATTTTATTTCTATAGAAAATTTTGTCAAAATTTTATTTCCATAGACAAATTTGTCAAAATTTTCTTTCTATAGAAAATTTTGTTAAAGTTTTTTTTTCTAAAGAAAATTTTGTCAAAATTTTATTTCGAAAGAAAATTTTGTCAAAATTTTATTTCTATAGAAAATTTTATTTCTACAGACAATTTTGTCCAAATTTTATTTCTATAGAAAACTTTGTCAAAATTTTATTTCTATAGCAAATTTTGTCAACATTTTATTTCTATAGAAAATTTTGTCAAAATTTTATTTCTACAAAAAATTTTGTCAAAATTTTATTTCTACAGAAAATTTTATTAAAATTTTATTTCTATAGAAAACGTTGTCAAAACTTTATGTCTATAGAAAATTTTGTAAATTTTTGTTAAAATTTTCTCAAAATTTTATTTCTATAGAAAATTTTGTCAAAATTTTATTTCCATAGACAAATTTGGCAAAATTTTACTTCTATACACGCAAAAAAATAATTCTTTCCTCTCAAACGAAATTTTAGACAAACAAAGTTCGTTTCTCAGTTCTTTTGGCTGTAAGGAAGTTTATTTGGAAGAAAAGTATAAACTTTTTGTGATAAACCTTTATTTTTTTCCAGGATGTAAAAACAATTTCATAAAGACTAACTCACACAGAAATATACATTTAGTTGGGCACGGTGGAGCAGTGGTTGCTACGTCCGCCTTGCATGCCAAGGGTCGTGTGTTCGATCCCTGTTTTTTAGGTTTTTTTTCATATATTTCAGATATGTTCGGAAGATTTCGAAAAGATGTTCAACATTACATACTATTATATTAAATTTTTATTAGGAACTGTAAAATGTGTCTTATTTAAGACTTAAAGTCAGAAAAGAAAAAAAAATTGTAACAAACGAAATTTTTTGATGATAAAAATTTAAAATTGTCGAAGCAATTCAAAAAACTCTAACAAAAGAAAAACGTTTTCGGTACACGTTTTCCAAACGTTTTTTTGTTTTTTCTTTGCGTGTAGAAAATTTTTTTAAAATTTTATTTGTATAAAATATTTTGTCACAATTTTATTTCTATAGAAAATTTTGTCAAAATTTTATTTCTATGTAGAAAATTTTATTAAAATTTTTTATATCTATAGAAAATTTTGTCAAAATTGTTTTTTTTAGAACATTTTGTTAAAACTTTATTTCTATAAAAAATTTTGTCAAATTTTATTCTATAGAAAATTTTGTCAAAATTTTATTCTATAGAAAATTTTGTCAAAATTTCATATCAAAAACAATTTTTGTCAAAACTTTATTTCAATAGAAAATTTGGTCAAAATTTTATTTCAATAGAAAATTTGGTCAAAATTTTATTTCAATAGAAAATTTTGTCAAAACTTTATTTCTATAGAAATTTTTGTCAAAATTTTATTCTATAGGAAATTTTGTCAAAATTTTATTCTATAGAACATTTTGTCAAAATTTTATTTCTATAGAAAATGTTTGTCAAAATTTTATTTCTATCGAAAATTTTTGTCAAAATTTTATTTCTATAGAAAATTTTGTCAAAATTTTATTTCCATAGACAAATTTGTCAAATTTTTCTTTCTATAGAAAATTTTGTTAAAGTTTTTTTTTTCTAAAGAAAATTTTGTCAAAATTTTATTTCGAAAGAAAATTTTGTCAAAATTTTATTTCTATAGAAAATTTTATTTCTATAGAAAATTTTGTCAAAATTTTATTTCTAAAAAAAAAATTTTATTAAATTTTTATTTCTATAGAAATTTTTATTTGTATAGAAAATTTTGTCAATTTTTTGTCAAAATTTTATTTCTATAGAACATTTTGTCAAAACTTTATTTCAATAAAAAATTTGGTCAAAATCTTATTTCAATAGAAAATTTTGTCAAAACTTTATTTCTGTAGAAATTTTTGTCAAAATTTTATTCTATAGGAAATTTTGCCAAAATTTTATTCTATATAACATTTTGTCAAAATTTTATTTCTATTGAAAATTTTTGTCAAAATTTTATTTCTATAGAAAATTTTTGTCTAAATTTTATTTCTATAGAAAATTTTTGTCAAAATTTTATTTCTATAGAAAATTTTGTCAATTTTTTGTCAAAATTTTATTTCTATAGAAAATTTTGTCAATTTTTTGTCAAAATTTTATTTTTATGTAGAAAATTTTGTTAAAACTTTATTTCTGTAGAAAATTTTGCCAAAATTGTTTTTCTTTATAATATTTTGTTAAAACTTTATTTCTATAGAAAATTTTGTCAGAATTTTATTTCTATAGAAAATTTTGTCAGAATTTTATTGCTATAGAAAATTTCATCAAAATTTTATTTCTAAAGAAAATTTTGTTAAAACTTTATTTCTATAGAAAATTTTGTCAGAATTTTATTTCTATAGAAAATTTTGTCAAAATTTTATTTCTATAGAAAATTTTGTCGAAATTTTATTTCTATAGAAAATTTTTTCGAAATTTTAGCTCTATAGAAAGTTTTGGCAATTTTTTGTCAAAATTTTATTTCTATGCAGAAAATTTTGTTAAAACTTTATTTCTGTAGAAAATTTTGTCAAAATTGTTTTTCTTTATAATATTTTGTTAAAACTTTATTTCTATAGAAAATTTTGTCAGAATTTTATTTCTATAGAAAATTTTGTCACAATTTTATTTCTATAGAAAATTTTGTCAAAATTTTATTTCTATAGAAAATTTTGTCAAAATTTCATCTCTATAGAAAATTTTGTCAATTTTTTGTCAAAATTTTATTTCCATAGACAAATTTGTCAAAATTTTATTTTTATAGAAAATTTATTTGTATAGAAAATTTTGTCAAAACTTTATTTCTATAGAAAATTTAGTCAAAATTTTATTCTATATGTTGTCAAAATTTTATTTCTATAGAAAATTTTGTCAAAATTTTATTTCTATAGAAAATTTTGTCAAAATTTTATATCTATAGAAAATTCTGTCAAAATTTTATTTCTATAGAAAATGTTGTCAAAATTTTATTTCTATAGAAAATTTTGTCAAATTTTTTTTTCTATAGGAAATTTTGTCAAAATTTTATTCTATAGGATATTTTGTCAAAATTTTATTTCTATAGAAAATGTTGTTAAAATTTTATTTGTATAGAAAATTTTGTCAAAAATTTATTTCTATAGAAAATTTTGTCAAAATTGTTTTTTCTATAGAAAATCTTGTCAAAATTTTATTTCTATATAGAAAATTTTATCAAAATTTTATTTCTATAGAAAATTTTGTCAAAATTTTATTTCTATATAGAAAGTTTTATCAAAATTTTATTTCTATAGATCATTTTGTCAAAATTTTATTTCTATAGAAAATTTTGCCAAAATTTTATTTCTATAGAAAATTTTGCCAAAATTTTATTTCTATAAAAAAATTTGCTATATTATCACAGTAAAAGTAACCTTTCGTAAGTCAAGTTCTTCCCAAATGTGAACAAAAATTTAGGCGACCGCGAGTATCCACTTCTGGAAGGTTTCACTGTAAAAATATAAACTATACCAGATACTTTATAGTAAAAATTATTTTATCAAATTTAAAAATCCTCAAAATAATCTTATCCTATATTTGAAGTTTTTTATCTTCAATCGAAAAAATTCAATATTTCATTTAATTTTAAGATTGTTTTTTTTTAAACAAGAATGTTTTTCTTTACTTGAAGGAAAACTTACATTACCACACTGACTTTAACGGAGCGACGTAAATTTCAAAGATTCGAACCCTAACCTGGCAAGGTCACCGTCGCCATAGTAGCCCCAAATGTTAAGTTCCGTTGAAGGCTAATTACTTATCGAACCAATCTCCTAAACTATCAAAATTTTATTTTGTATGTAGCATCATTCCAAAATCGCATATTGCCATCAGCAATAAAGAATCTCTTGTAAAAGAATTTAATCTCAGTTTGCACCCAGATTACTTCTTGCCACATTTAGCATTTATGCCACAAATGTTAGTGTCTCATTGTGAACTAAAACAAGACAATTAATGAATAGATATATACTAGGATTATTTTTATTTTTGTAGTCTTGTTGTTGCTGTTATTTATTTCATTTATCGATTTATGGCCATAGAACACAATTTGATTGTTTATTATTTTATTTAATAAGATATTAACGATTAAACGAATAAACGAATAAATATACTCACAGAGAGAGAGAGAGGAACAACGTTAGGGACATCGGCAAGTTTCGTTGAAAACTCATTCCCTCTCCCCTTAAAATGGATTTAAATCGACATCATATCATAGAGTCAACATAGCAAATGGAATCGTATTAAGCCAAAAGTTAAGAAGACGTGAGAAAAAAACACCTGCATTGTATTCTTCGAGGTGACCAATTCACTTCTGAGACACCATGAGAGTGCTAGATTAAGTATCCATATGTGTTGCTACTGCGGCTATGGCTGATGTCTTATACTCATGGGCCATGGAAATGATACGAGTTGCTGTTTTATGGCCAAATTATTTGGTTTATAACTCCAGTCATGTTTCTATTTTGAATTGTTGGCTTTATGGTTTTTGTTTGCTGCTCCTTCGTCTTTGTTTTTTTTGGCTAATAGGAAGATTTTTATCACTGCTCATATTTCTCATGTTATTGCCAAAATAAAGCTGCAGTTCATATAGACAAAGCTAGTCGATTATCTACATCCGTTTTGCACAGTGACTCACAGTGGATGCAAAGCAAAATTATTATTACATTAATTTTTTTTCTTATCAATTAACCCAAAAAAGAACAAAATTTTGAAAATAGCTCCAACATTTGCTTATGCTTTAGTTAATATTGAACTAATTCCTATAATCATTGCAAATCGTACATAGGATCAGTTCAAAAAATTATTGAGACATTTTTAATGTGAGCCTGATACTGAAACAGGCGATGAACGTCCAAATGCATGTTTACTTAATTGACAATATTTTTGAGACATACTAAGAATAAAGAAATTTTTATTTATTTAATTATTTTTTCATACCCTCCACCATAGGAGGGGGGTATATTAACTTTGTCATTCCGTTTGTAACACATCGAAATATTGCTCTAAGACCTCATAAAGTATATATATATTCTGGGTCGTGGTGAAATTCTGAGTCGATCTGAGCATGTCCGTCCGTGCGTCTGTTGAATTCACGCTAACTTCCGAACGAAAAAAGCTATCGACTTGAAACTTGGCACAAGTAGTTGTTATTGATGTAGGTCGGATGGTATTGCAAATGGGCCATATCGGTCCACTTTTACGTATAGCCCCCATATAAACGGACCCCCAAATTTGGTTTGCGATCGCTCTAAGAGAAGCAAATTTCATCCGATCAGGCTGAAATTTGGTACATGGTGTTAGTATATGGTCTTTAACAACCATGCAAACATTGGTCCATATCGGTCCGTAATTACATGTAGCCCCCATATAAACCGATTCCCCGATTTGGCTTGCGATCGCTCTAAGAGAAGCAAATTTCATCCGATCCGGCTGAAATTTGGTACATGGTGTTAGTATATGGTCTCTAACAACCATGAAAAAATTGGTCCACATGGGTCCATAATTATATATAGCCCCCATATAAACCGATCCCCCGATTTGGCTTGCGGAGCCTCTAAGAGAACCAAATTCCATCCGATCCGGCTGAAATTTGGTACATGGTGTTGGTATATGTTCTCTAATGACCATTCAAAAATTGGTCCACATCGGTCCATAATTATATATAGCCCCCATATAAACCGATCCCCCGATTTGGCTTGCGGAGCCTCTAAGAAACGAAAAATTCATCCGATCCGGCTGAAATTTGGTACATGGTGTTGGTATATGTTCTCTAATGACCATGCAAAAATTGGTCCATATCGGTCCATAATTATATATAGCCCCCATAATTATATATATAGCCCCCATAATTATATATAATTATATATAGCCCCCATATAAAAAATCCCCAGATTTATCCTCCGGAGCCTCTTGGAGGAGCAACATTCATCCGATCCGGTTGAAATTTGGAACATGGTGTTAGAATGTGGTCTCTAACAAACACGCAAGAATTGGTCCATATCGGTCCATAATTATATATAACCCCCATATAAACCGTTCCCCAGATTTGATCTCCGGAGCCTCTTGGAGGAGCAAAATTCATCCGATCCGAAATTTGCAACGTGGTGTTAGTATAAGGCCGCAAATAACCATGCCAAAATTGGTCCGTATCGGTCTATAGTTATATAGAGCCGATCCCCAACCACACAAAAATTGGTCCATATCGGTTCATAATCATGGTTGCCACTCCAGCCAAAAATAATCTACCAAAATTTTATTTTTATAGAAAACATTGTAAAAATGTTATTTCTATAGAAAATTTTGTCAAAATTTTATTTCTATAGAAAATTTTGTCAAAATTTTATTTCTATAGAAAATTTTTTCCAAACTTTACTTCTATAGAAAATGTTGTCAAAATTTTATTTTGTCAAAATTTTATTTTTTCAAAATTTTATTTCTATAGAAACTTTAAAAGATTACGTATTTAATCGGTCTTTTTTAGTTTAATATATACCACGTATGGACTATGTGGTATATATTACGTTGTTAGGAAGTGTTAAGATACCTTGCCATCGGCAAGTGTTGCCGCAACCCAAGTAATTCGATTGTGGATGACAGTCTTCAGTAGAAGTTTCTACGCAATCCATGGTAGCCTGGCCGAACTTACGGCCGTATATACTTGTTTAGTTTAGTTTTAATATATACTACGTATGGACTACCTTGTAATTTAGAAGACGGTGTTAGGAAGTTTTAAGATACCTTGCCATCGGCAAGTGTTAGCGCAACCCAAGTAATTCGATTGTGGATGACAGTCTTCAGTAGAAGTTTCTACGCAATCCATGGTAGCCTGGCCGAACTTACGGCCGTATATACTTGTTTAGTTTAGTTTTAATATATACTACGTATGGACTACCTTGTAATTTAGAAGACGGTGTTAGGAAGTTTTAAGATACCTTGCCATCGGCAAGTGTTAGCGCAACCCAAGTAATTCGATTGTGGATGACAGTCTTCAGTAGAAGTTTCTACGCAATCCATGGTGGAGGGTACATAAGCTTCGGCCTGACCGAAATTACGGCCGTATTTTTTTTTTTTTTTTTTAAACTTTCCCCAGCCTAAGTTTCATAAAGAAATTCAAAAATAAACTAAAACAAAATAAATTTTCAAAAATTACCTTCTTCTGTATACTAAATTTCAGATTTTTGTTTCTCTCCCTATTTGAAAATACCATTCCACTGTATTTTATATTTTCGAAAAAAAAAAACGAAAACGAAACAACAATATTTTAGATAAATTGAAAAATATTACAATTTGACAATTGCATTTGTGTACTCATTGGAATTTTGAAATTATTCAATGACCAATGCAGCTTAGTTAACTGGCCAGAATATCCGAAATAGGGGTATCATTCTCGTTTTACACATTGATGGTGGTCTCCATTGTTTGGAGCTATTCGATTTTGTTTTTGTCTTTCTTTTAAATGGCATAGTTGTTGGTGTCATTTTGTAATATTACAAAATTTTAATTGGCATTTAATCATTTACAGCTTTAACTATTCCAAAAGGTGTTAAACTTTGTTTTTATTGCCTTTTTTGGGGCTCTATGAGACGAGGGCAAACAATTGCAATGAAGGATTTAATGAATGGTCCAATAAAATAATTATCATCACATTAAATGACAACTCACAAGGACATGTGCTTTATTCATTCGATTCGAGTTCATTATGTACATTAATTGTAAAAGATATTTTTGAACTTATTTAATCATCTTGGAGTACAGTAACAAAAGCATTTAAGTTAAATGGGCATTTTCATAAAATAATTGTTTTCACTAATTTTCAGAAAAAAAGTGGTAGATCATGCGAAAAACATTTAACATCGCAGTAGAAACTATTTGATATTATTTTTTTTTTATTTTATCTTTCGCCTGGACGGAGAATAGAACCGTGGACCATACAGTATGTACGCCAAACAACCTCGGTTTGGTAGAATTCGATCAAAATGGTAGATTTGTTAGTGTTTGGTAGATTGGTATAATTCTTGATGTTTTGCACAATATTCCTCTCCAACTAAGAGTTTGTTATATACAGATTTAAACGAAGTATTATTTTTTGGTATAATAGGGTTTTTATACCATTTTTTATACCCACCACCATAAAATTGATCAGGGAGAAATTCTAAGACGATATAAGCATGTCCGTCTGTCCGTCTGTCTGTCTGTCTGTCTGTCTGTCTGTCTGTCTGTTGTAATCACGATAAAGCCTTCAATAATGGCGCTATTATCCCGAAATTTGGCACAGATTCGTTTTTTGTTTGCAGGCAGGTCAAGTTCGAAGATGGGCTATATCGGTCCAAGTTTTGATATAGTCCCCATGTAAACCGACCTCCCTATTTGGGGTCTTGGGCCTATAAAAACCGTAGTTTTTATCAGATTTGCCTGAAATTGGAAATCTAGAGGTATTTTGGAACCATAAAGAGGTGCGTCGAAAATGGTCTGTATCGACCCATGTTTTGGTATAGCCCCCTATTTGGACCGATCTCCCGATTTTGCTTCTTGGGCGTCTAGAAACTATATTTACCATCCGATTTGCCTGAAATTGGAATCCTAGAGGTATTTTGAAACCATAAAGAGGTGTGTCGAAAATGGTCCGTATCGGTCCATGTTTTGGTATAGCCGCCATATAGACCGATCTCCCGATTTTGCTTCTTGGGCGTCTAGAAACTATATTTACCATCCGATTTGCCTGAAATAGGAAATCTAGAGGTATTGTGGGACTATAATGAGGTGTGTCGAAAATGGTCCGTATCGGTCCATGTTTTGGTATAGCCCCCATATAGCCCGATCTCCCGATTTTACTTCTTACGCGTCTAGAAACAGTATTTTCTATCCGATTTGTATAAAATTGCAAATCTAGAGGTATTTTGCGACCATAAAGAGGTATGTCGAAAATGGTCCGTATTGGTCCATGTTTTGATATAGCCCCCATATAAACCAACCTCCCGATTTGGAGTCTTGGATCTATAAAAACCGTAGTTTTTATCCAATTTGCCTGAAATTTAAAATATAGAGGTATTTGAGGACCATAAAAAGGTATGCCGAAAATGGTGCCCATCGGTTCATGTTTTGGTATAGCCCCCATATAGACCGATCTCCCGATTTTGCTTCTAGGTCTTCTAGAAACTATATTTACAATCCGATTTGCCTGAAATTTAAAATATAGAGGTATTTGAGGACCATAAAAAGGTATGCCGAAAATGGTGCCCATCGGTTCATGTTTTGGTATAGCCCCCATATAGACTGATCTCCCGATTTTGCTTCTAGGGCTTCTAGAAACTATATTTACCATCCGATTTGCCTGAAATTCTTGAGCTTCTATAAACTTTATTTATTACCCGATTTGCCTGAAATTCGAAATCGAGATGTATTTTTAGACCACTAATAAGTGTGCCGAAATTGAGGTATATCGAGGTCCATTTTTTGGTATAACCCCCATATAGACGGATCTCTCGATTTTTACTTCTTGGGCGTCTAGAGACTATATTTTTTAGCCGATTTGTTTGAAATTGAAAATCTGGAGGTATTTTAAGATCACAAATATGTGAGTAGCAAATGATACCTATGGGTCCATGTTTTGGTATATCCCCTATATAGATCAATCTCCCGGCTTTATTTCTTGGGCTTCTAGAATCCGTAGTTTTTATACGATTTGCTGGAAATTAGTAATCTATAATGAAATTTTAAACAAACGAAATTTCCTTTTCTTATAAAGTATTTTCGTTTATTCAACGATTGTCTCTAAAATTTGTGTCAAAAAAACTTTGCTTGTCTAAAATTACGTTTCTCAAAAAAAGAAAACACTTCTTTCATGGTCATGAAAATTGCTTGAAACTGAAATTAGAATTTCCAGATTTAACTCATCGTATTTGTTCAAATAATGGCGGAAAAACTCTACAGATTTAAGATTTAAAATCAAGGCGTAATTTCATCATATACACGATATGTTTATAATTCTCTAAAACTCAAACAAAATTGGTTCTCATAAATCTAGAATCTGATCTGGTCTTCATAGGTAAAATCTTTAAAGTTCGTCTTCGGGAACTGACTTGCTTGGGAGAAGATTTGTCACCAAACCCCCTACAATTCTATATATTATCAAGTAACCTACTACAACGAAGAGTTTTCAAAGTAAACTATTATATTTGATTCATGGTGGTGGGTATTTCAGATTTAAGATTACTTATATAAAATAGTTTTCATCATAGTAGGCTTTTGTTATTGAATTTATTAAAACCTCATTTTCTCTACACGCAGAGAAGGAATATGATCACCTCAAACATGTTTCAAGAGCAAAATGTTATTTTGTATGGTGACCATGTTTGCCACTAAAATGTTGTTTTCTCGTCAAAGTCCCCGGTCTGACACATAGATGGCGTCGCTAGTATTAAATGCATATTATTTTTATATAGTACCAACCTTCAAATGATTCGTGTCAAAATTTGACGTCTGTAAGTCAATTAGTTTGTGAGATAGAGCGTCTTTTGGGAAAAAATACGGTGGAAGCAAAAACTTGGCTTGATAATGAGTTTCCGGTGTCTGCCCCAGGGAAATCAACAATAATTGATTGGTCTGCAAAATTCAAGCGCGGTGCAATGAGCACGGAGGGCGGTGAACGCAGTGGACGCCCGAAAGAGGTGGTTACCGACGAAAACATCAAAAAATCCACAAAATGATTTTGAATGACCGTAAAATGAAGTTGATCGAGATAGCAGAGGCCTCAAAGCTGTAGAAGGAACGTGTTGGTCATATCATTCATCAATATTTGGATATGCGGAAGCTGTGTGCAAAATGGGTGCCGCGCGAGCTCACATTTGACCAAAAACAACAACGTGTTGATGATTCTGAGCGGTGTTTGCAGCTGTTAACTCGTAATACACCCGAGTTTTTCCGTCGATATGTGACAATGGATGAAACTCAAAAGTCCGCTGTCAAAGTAATGGCCTCTGTTTTTTGAGATTCGCATGGAATAATTTTTATCGATTATCTTGAGAAGGGAAAGACCATCAACAGTGACTATTATATGGCGTTATTGGAGCGTTTGAAAGTCGAAATTGCGGCAAAACAGCCCCATATGAAGAAGAAACAAGTATATACGGCCGTAAGTTCGACCAGGCCGAATCTTATGTACCCTCCACCATGGATTGCGTAGAAACTTCTACGAAAGACTGTCATCCACAATTGAATTACTTGGGTTGTGGTATCTTAAAACTTCTTAACATCGTTTCCTAAATTGTGAGTTAGTCCATACGTGGTATATATTAGACAAAAAAGTTATGTATAGTTTAGTCTACAAATAATTACGAATCGATATAGACTTTTTGCACGGTACGTAGAGAGCCAGAATTGAAATATGGGGGTCGCTTATATGGGGGCTATATACAATTATGAACTTGATATGGACCAATTTTTGTGGCATTGGAAATCGATTTATCTGAGGGATATATATAACTATAGACCGATATGGACCTAGTTACGCATGGTTGTTAACGACCATATACTAGCACAATGTACCAAATTTCAACTCACTCGGATGAAATTTGCTCCTCCAAGAGGCTCCAAAACCAAATCTCGAGATCGGTTTATATGGGGCTATATATGATTATGGACTGATATGGACCACTTTTGGCATGGTTGTTAAATATCATATACCATCACCACGTACCAAATTTTGCTTCTCTAAAAGGCACCGGAGGTCAAATCTGGGGATCGGTTTATATTGGAGCTATATATAATTATGGGCTGATAGGAACCAATTCCTGCATGGTTGTTGGATACCATATACTAACATCACGTACCAAATTTCAACCGAATGGGAAGAATTTTGCTCTTCCAAGGGACTCTGTAGGTCAAATCTGGGGATCGGTTTATATGGGGCCTATATATAATAATGGACCGATGTGGACCAATTTTTGCATGGGGGTTTGAGGCCATATATTAACACCACGTACCACATTTCAACTAAATCAGATGAATTTTGGTCTTCCAAGAGGCTCCGGAGTTCAAATCTGGTGATGGGTTTATATAGGGGCTATATATAATTATCGACCGATGTGGACCAATTTTTGCATGGTTGTTAGAGACCATATACTAACACCATGTACCAAATTTCAGCCGGATCGGATAAAATTTGCTTCTCTTACAGGCCTCGCAAGCCAAATCGGGGGATCGGTTTATATGGGGGCTATATATAATTATGGACCGATGTGGACCGATTTTTGCATGGTTGTTAGAGACCATATACTTACACCATGTACCAAATTTCAGCCGGATCGGATGAAATTTGCTTCTATTAGAGGTCTCGCAAGCCAAATCGGGGGATCGGTTTATATGGAGGCTATATATAATTATGGACCGATGTGGACCAATTTTTGCATGGTTGTTAGAGACCATATACTAACACCATGTACCAAATTTCAGCCGGATCGGATGAAATTTGCTTCTCTTAGAGGCCTCGCAAGCCAAATTTGGGGGTGCGTTTATATGGGGGCTATACGTAAAAGTGGACCGATATGGCCCATTTGCAATGCCATCCGACCTACGTCAATAACAACTACTTGTGCCAAGTTTCAAGGTGATAGCTTGTTTCGTTCGGAAGTTAGCGTGACTTCAACAGACGGACGGACGGACGGACATGCTCAGATCGACTCAGAATTTCACCGACCCAGAATATATATACTTTATGGGGTCTTAGAGCAATATTTCGATGTGTTACAAACGGAATGACAAAGTTAATATACCCCCCATCCTATGGTGGAGTGTATAAAAAGTGTTGTTCCACCAAGACAACGCACCGTGCATACAAATCAATCATTGAGAACGATGGCAAAAAAATTAATGAATCGGGCTTCGTATTCTCCAGATGTGACCCCCAGCGACTTGTTCTTGTTCTCAGATCTCAAAAGGATGCTCGCAGGGAAAAAATTTGGCTGCAATGAAGAGGTGATCGCCGAAACTGAGGCCTATTTTGAGGCAAAACCGAAGGAGTACTACCAAAATGGTATCAACAAATTGGAAGGTCGTTATAATCGTTGTATCGCTCTTGAAGGGAACTATGTTGAATAATAAAAACGAATTTTGACAAAACAAATGTGTTTTTCTTTGTTAGACCGGGGACTTATCAGCCAACCTGTTACATATAAAAAAAGAACTGAACTTATATACAATCCAATCTAACATAGGATCCATAGAAAAACCATTTACAGTTCAGAAAAAATATTGTGGGTATTTTGAAGCTTAATTTCGATCTATGATCATAAACCCAACAGAGCGGACAATTCCTTAAATGCAATGGCGAAGAGTACATAATAGTCGAAATTTTGCCTAATATATCACCTTGAAATATTTGTTAAAAAAAATCCCCCATTTGGAAGTTTTTAAAAAGTTCTAATCATTCATTCGATTAGAAATTTAGGCCAATAGAATAATAACCAATTTATCCAATAACTTCCATGTTCTTCATTCACAAAACACACCAGGGAGTTGTCAAACATTTCTTGAACCCCTTAATAATCAATGTGAAACAATTTCCATGTGACCATTACTACCAAAAAAGGCATTCATTTGAACTGACTGACATCCACCCAGAAATGAAACAATGAAATGTTTGGAGGAAAAAAAATCTGTTTTGTTTTTTGGAGAAAAATCACCACCGACAACAATTACGACAATCATGAAACAACATTAAAACATTTCAAACAACATTAGTAACAAAACATCCAAGCAGGAAGGCAGGCAACCAGCTCAAAACAAAAGCCTAACAAGAATGCCATTAACATTTTGTGGCCAACAGCAAAGGCTAGCAACAGTTGTAGCCCACAAATGAAATGTTGCTGCGTTTGTTTATTTGTCCGTCTGTCCGTTCGTCCGTCCATTTGTTCGTTAAGCCGTCATCTATGATTGTTGGTGGTTGGTTTGTGATGTTATGTCGTTTTGCCGACAATGCCAGTGAGGGACCCTTGTTCTATTTATGCATGACATTACATAGCCATCGCGCCTTTAACTTCATGGCTGCCATCATCACCAGAATCACCAATTCGGGGACCCCGGAACAAACGGAGGAAGTTTTAGAATTTAAACCAAAAACAGTGTAATTAAGGCAAATACGAATATTGAAGGACCTTAAATGGAAATCAGAAATTGCCTATTAGTGGTTTATATTCTAAAGGAATAAAAAGGAAAATTCATTTTTTCCTTTTAAAAAGTAGTTAACAACAATAACTAGCAAAAGTAAAAAAAAAAAATTGGTGCAAAAAATCTTATTCCTTGGATAAATTCCATAAAATAGTTTTCCATTTAAATGCTGAACTAAGAATTTCCTCTGATTTCCTTGTAGGGTACCCTTCAAGAGCTTGATTGTCTTTCATCTAAGACATCATCAACATTAAAAGCGGAGGTCTGTCATAATCCACCCACACCCACATTTATTGTCGGCGTAAATTTATGTCAAATTGTGCTGTTCCATCTGCTGCTGCTACTCCCTGTGATATTTTTTAAGGCGAAAAAGTCAGCAGCAGCAGCAAACAATTAAAAAATTGGCCAGAAAGCACCATCATTGCCATGGCCAAAGATTGCATTAACCACGTTCGTTCGCTTGTTGGCCACTTTTCTAGAGTAGGAACCCACATGATTTGTCTTCTGTCCCCTTACACTTTTTTCACCGAACGTTTTTGTTGCTGATGAAAAGGGGCATAAAATTTCAAAAAGAAAAACAACCCGAAGAATTTTAAACATTATTCGTACTAACTACTTCATTAGAACTGCACAGAAATAAAACTCCCGACAAACATGCGTCGAAAATTGTTTTCTTCTACGTGATTAGAGAACGAGGTTGGGTTCGTAAGGCAAAAGGAGGAAAATTAAAACAGCAAGTAAAATAGAAAATATTTAAAACATAAAAACAAGGGTCCAGTTTTTATACCCTGCTCCACACTGTGGAACAGGGTATTATAAGTTAGTGCATATGTTTGCAACACCCAGAAGGATACGAGATAGACACATGGTGTCTTTGGCAAAATTGCTCAGGGTGGGCTCTTGAGTCGATATAGCGATGTCCGTCTGTCCGTGAACACATTTTTGTAATCAAAGTCTAGGTCGCAGTTTTAGTCCAATCGACTTCAAATTTGGCACAAGTATGTGTTTTGGCTCAGAATAGATCCCTATTGATTTTGGAAGAAATCGGTTCAGATTTAGATATAGCTCACATATATATATTTCGCCCGATATGGACTTATATGGCCCCAGAAGCCAGAGTTTTACCCTAATTTGCTTAAAATTTTGCACAAGAAGAACAATTAGCACTATAGTAAAGTGTGCCAAATTTTATTGAAATCGGTTCAGATTTAGATATAGCTCCCATATATATATTTCGCCCGATATGGACTAATACGGTCCCAGAAGCCAGAGTTTTACCCCAATTTGGTTGAAATTTTGCACAGGGAGTAGAATTAGCATTGTAGCTATGCGCGCCAAATTTGGTTGAAATCGGTTCAGATTTAGATATAGCTCCCATATATAGCTTTCGCCCGATTAACGCTCATATGACCACAGAGGCCAATTTTTAACTCCGATTTAGTTAAAATTTTGCACAGGGAGCAGAATCAGCATTGTAGCTATGTGTGCCAAATTTGGTTGAAATCGGTTCAGATTTAGATATAGCTCCCATATATAGTTTTCGCCCGATTTACACTCATATGACCACAGAGGCCAATTTTTAACTCCGATTTAATTGAAATTTTGCACAGGGAGTAGAATTAGCATTGTTGCTATGCATGCCAAATTTGGTTGAAATCGGTTCAGATTTAGATATAGCTCCCATATATATGTTTTTCTGATTTCGACAAAAATGATCAATATACCAACATTTTCCTTGTAAAATTGCCACTGCTTAGTCGAAAAGTTGTAAAAATGACTCTAATTTTCCTAAACTTCTAATACATATATATCGAGCGATAAATCATAAATAAACTTTTGCGAATTTTCCTTAAAATTGCTTCAGATTTAAATGTTTCCCATATTTATACCCTGCTCCACACTGTGGAACAGGGTATTATAAGTTAGTGCATGTGTTTGCAACACCCAGAAGGAGACAAGATAGACACATGGTGTCTTTGGCAAAAATGCTCAGGGTGGGCTCTTGAGTCGATATTAGAGGTCTGCATCGAATAACTTTTCGCTACATGTATGCAATTCGCTGTCGAATATAGTACATACACTGTCTTTCTCTCAGAGCGCAAGTAGTGAAGTGAAGAGAACACTTGCTTGTCAAATACCACCAAGTACTTATCCGAAACAATATGTGTTCCGAAAAAAAGGAACAATAAAAATGTAAGTACTTGAGAAAAAGTACAACATGGTTTCTCTTCACTTCACGTGGTACCACAAGTATTTCTCAGTTATGTGCGAAGCAAAACTTTCCATTATTATTAATCATAGATATGTATGTATATCACATATTTCATATATTTATGTATGTCACACACTTACCTTAACGTTTGCCGTTCTTTATAACAAACCGAAAACATATATTGTGGAGAGTAACTGTTTTTTTGTATTTCTGAAACTGCACGTGGTACATGGAGTACTCTATGAAGTTTTGTTCTCGCAACATACTCGACGTGATCACTCTGAGTACACTTCAATAAGAGAGAAAGAAGAATATGTGTTTGTTGGTAGTGAAGACATCAGAGTAGCAACAAGAAGTTACTCGTGGCTTTTGGTGTTCATCAAAATGTGTACCAATAGTTTTGCGACTCTCTCAAATAGATGTACTCATGTAGCAAGTACACGTGTACTCTGCATTTACAAATGGAATTGTGCAGACCTCTAGTCGATATAGCGATGTCCGTCTGTCCGTGAACACATTTTTGTAATCAAAGTCTAGGTCGCAGTTTTAGTCCAATCGACTTCAAATTTTGCACAAGTATGTGTTTTGGCTCAGAATAGATCCCTCCCTATTGATTTTGGAAGAAATCGGTTCAGATTTAGATATAGCTCCCATATATATATTTCGCCCGATATGGACTTATATGGCCCCAGAAGCCAGAGTTTTACCCTAATTTACTTCAAATTTTGCACAAGAAGAACAATTAGTACTATAGTCAAGTCTGCCAAATTTTATTGAAATCGGTTCAGATTTAGATATAGCTCCCATATATATCTTTCGCCCGATATGGACTAATACGGTCCCAGAAGCCAGAGTTTTACCCCAATTTGGTTGAAATTTTGCACAGTGAGTAGAATTAGCATTGTAGCTATGCGTGCCAAGTTTTGTTGAAATCGGTTCAGATTTAGATATAGCTCCCATATATATCTTTCGCCCGATTTACACTCATATGACCACAGAGGCTAATTTTTTGCTCCGATTTAGTTGAAATTTTGCACAGGGAGTAGAATAAGCATTGTAGCTATGCGTGCCAAATTTGGTTGAAATCGGTTCAGATTTAGATATATCTCCCATATATAGCTTTCGCCCGATTTACACTCATATGACCACAGAGGCCAATTTTTAACTCCGATTTAGTTGAAATTTTGCACAGGGAGTACAACTAGCATTGTAGCTATGCGTGCCAAATTTGGTTGAAATCGGTTCCGATATAGATATAGCTCCAATATATATATTTTGAGTCTATAGATTTTGTAGAAGTCTAGCAAATTCTGTCCAGATCGAGTGATCTCTATAGAAAATTTCACTAACATTTTATTTCTATAAAAATTATTGTCAACATTTTTTTCTATAGAAAAATTTGTCATAATTTTATTTCTACAGAAATTTTGTCAAAATTTTATTTCTATAGAAATTTTGCCAAAATTTCATTTCTATAGAAAATTTTGTCAAAATTTTATTTCTATAGAAATTTTTGTCAACATTTTATTTCTATAGAAAATTTTATCAAAATTTTATTTGTATAGAAAATTTTGTCAAAATTTAATTTCTATAGAAAATTTTGTCAAAATTTTATTTGTATAGAAAATTTTATCAAAATTTTATTTGTATAGAAAATGTTGCCAACATTTTGTCAACATTTTAATTCTCTACAAAATTTTGTCAAAATTTCATTTCTATGGAAAATTTTGTTAAAATTTTATTTCTACAGAAAATTTTGTCAAAATTTTATTTCTATAAAAAATTTTCTTAAAATTTTATTTGTATAGAAAATTTTGCCAACATTTTATTTCTATAGAAAATTTTGTCAAAATTTTATTTCTGTAGAAAATTTTGCCAAAATTTTATTTGTATGGAAAATTTTGTCAACATTTTATTTCTATAGAAAATTTTGTCAAAATTTCATTTCTATAGAAAATTTTGTCAAAAATTTTTTTTTCTATAGAAAATTTTGCCAAAATTTTATTTTTGTAGAAAGTTTTGTCAACATTTTATTTCTATAAAAAATTTAGTCAAGATTTTATTTCTATAGAAAATTTTGTAAAAATTTTATTTCTATAGAAAATTTTGTCAAAACTTTATTTCTATAGAAAATTTTTGTCAAGATTTTATTTCTATAGAAAATTTTTGTCAAGATTTTATTTCTATAGAAAATTTTTGTCAAGATTTCATTTCTTTAGGAAATTTTATTTCTCTAGGACATTTTGTGAACAGTTTATTTCTGTAGAAAATTTAGTCAAAATTTTATTTTTATAGAAAATTTTATCAAAATTGTATTTGTATAGAAAATTTTGTCAAAATTTTATTTCTACAGAAAATTTTGTCAAAATTTTATTTCTATAGAAAATTTTGTCTAAATTTTATTTCTATAGAAAATTTTGTCAAAATTTTATTTCTATAGAATATTTTATAACAATTTTATTTCTATAGAATATTTTATCAAAATTTTATTTCTATAGAAAATTTTGTCAAAATTTTAATTCTATACAAAATTTTGTCAAAATTTCATTTCTATAGAAAATTTTGTCAAAATTTTATTTCTACAGAAGATTTTGTTATAATTTTATTTCTATAAAAAATTTTGTCAAAATTTTATTTCTACAGAAAATTTTGTCAAATTTTTATTTCTATAAAAATTTTTTTTTTAAATTTTATTTCTATAGAAAATTTGGTCAAATTTTTTTCTATAGAAAATTTTTTCAAAATTGTATTTCTATAGAAAATAGAAAATGTTGTCAAAATTGTATTTCTATAGAAAATAGAAAATGTTGTCAAAATTCTCTTTCTTTAGAACATTTTGTTAAAACTTTATTTCTATAGAAAATTATGTCAGAATTTTATTTCTATAGAAAATTTTGTCAAAATTTTATTCTATAGAACATTTTGTCAAAATTTTATTTCTATAGAAAATTTTGTCGAAATTTTATTTCTATACAAAATTTTGTAAAAATTTTATTTCTATAGAAAATTTTGTCAACATTTCATTTCTATAGAAAATTTCGTCAAAATTTTATTTATATAGAAAATTTTGTCAAAATTTTATTTCTATAGAAAATTTTGTCAAAATATTATTTCTATAAAAAATTTTCTTAAAATTGTATTTGTATAGAAAATTTTATCAAAATTTTATTTGTATAGAAAATTTTGTCAAAATTTCATTTCTATAGAAAATTTTGTCAACTATGTTATTTATATAGAAAATATTGTTTCTAGAGAATTTTTTTTTAATTTCATTTTCAAAGAAAATGTTCTCAAAATTTTATTTCTATTGAAAATTTTGTCAATATTTTATTTGTATAGAAAATGTTGTTAAAAAGTTTATTTCTATAGATAATTTCAGAAGTTCAGAATTTTTGTCAGAATTTTAATTCTATAAAAGATGTAGTCAACATTTCATTTCTATAGAAAAATTTGTCAACATTTTATTTCTACAGAACATTTTCTCAAAATTTTATTTCTATAGAAAATGTTGTCAAAATTTTATTTCTAGAGAATATTTTCTCAAAATTTTATTTCTATAAAAACTGTTGTCAAAATTTTATTTCTATAGAAAGTTGTTGTGATTTACCACCCAAATAGAAAGCTAACACGTGTGATTTCACCACGAAGAACTTAATTTCTGAATGCAATAGATCGAAATGCGTTTGTAAGCTTTTGACTAACAAAATTAACTGCCACTGGAATAAAAAAAACTAGCTGTCTAAAAATAAGAGTAAATTGAAGTTGGTGACAATACATATCAGCCACAATGTATGCACTTATGTGACCAAATATTCTTCGTCCCTAGCTACCATGTCACTACCAAATTTCTTTACCACCTATCGTATCAGTTTAAAATTTCCCCACAAAAAAACAGTGAGTAACCAGCAGTTGGCAATTTCAGTGATTGTTATGGTCGTTCCATTTACGAGAGTATGGGAGTGTTTTTTTATTTAGAATTTCTTAGTGCTATTTTTTTTTCTTGACTTACAATCTAACAATAAACCTAGAAAATAAAAATTACAGGACCAAGAAAAAAAACGAAAGAAGAATAAGCTAAAATTCAAAATGAAAGAATGGCAATGAAATGTTATGTCGTATTCGTCGTGGTTTACTGAATACTGTTGTTCTTTCCATGGGGGTGGCTTTATAGGCCCATAACAATCATTAAGCGCCAGCCACCAACTCAAAAGTTTGTTGCTAGAATTGTGCTAGTGCTGCTGCAGCTGATCTCTACTTTTTGTAGTCGTCAGTTTTTGTCGTCGCAGTCATCATCATCTTCGTTAGTCCGTCAGGCCTTCTTTTTGGAAAGTCTCAGTTGTTATACTTTAGCAGTGGCTGTGCGCTTGCGCAGCATTATGGCAGTGGTAATCATCATACTTGGATACTTTACAAGCTCATTCACCACATACTTAGACGCTAACAATCAGTTAAAAAATGTTTTGCGTTTTTTTCTCTCTCTTTGCTTTTCTCCAATTTTTCTTGGATGCCATAAAGTTTTGGAAAAAAAATATTATAGCATTTGGACAGCGAATAATGACAGGATTTCGGAGGAGGAAGTATTTGAAGAAAATATTATCTCACACTGAAAAACAGCGATCCCGGTTCCAAAGAGTTTGTCTTTACACTGATGCACTGAAAAAACATTGAAAAAACACCAACAATTTTGGTTAATTTTAGAAAATTTAGAACCCAAGCAAAAAAATAATAGACTGAAGTTATAGGTTCAATTAATGTTTTATTTTATAAAAATTAATAAAAAATCTGACTTCAACATAAATAGACAATTAATTAAGAACATGTATATATGGCCGTAAGTTCGGCCAGGCCGAATCTTATGTACCCTCCTCCATGGATTGCGTAGAAAGTTCTACTAAAGACTGTCTTCCACAATTGGATTACTTGGGTTGTGGTAATACTTGCCGATGACTTTGCCATCTTACAACTTCTTAACATCGTCCTCTAAATTGTAAGTTAGTACATACGTGGTATATATTGGATAAAAACAAATATATACGGCCGTAAGTTCGGCCAGGCCGAAGCTTATTTTACCTCCACCATGGATTGCGTAGAAACTTCTACTAAAGACTGTCATCCACAATCGAATTACTTGGGTTGCGGTAACACTTGCCGATGGCAAGGTATCTTAAAACTTCCTAACACCGTCTTCTAAATTGCAAGGTAGTCGATACGGGATATATATTAAACTAAACAAGGCCGATTAAATACCTATATAATTAAGTTTGACAAAATTTTCTACAGAAATAAAATTTTGACAAAAGTTTCTAAAGAAATAAAATTTTGACAAAATCAAATCTTGACAACATTTTCTATAGAAGTAAAATTTGCACAAAAATTTCTATAGAAGTAAAATTTGGACAAAAATTTTTATAGAAATAAAATTTTGACAAAATTTTCTATAGAAATAAAATTTTTACAAAATTTTCTATAGAAATAAATTTTTGACAAAATGTTCTATAGAAATAAAATTTTGACAACATTTTTTATAGAAATAAAATTTTGACAAAATTTTCTATAGAAATAAAATTTTGACAAATTTTCTATAGAATTAAAATGTTGACAACATTCTTTATAGAACTAAAATTTTGACAACATTCTTTATAGAATTAAAATTTTGACAACATTTTCTATAGAAATAAAATTTTGGCAAAAATTTCTATAGAAATAAAATTTTGACAAAATTTTCTATAGAAATAAAATTTTGACAAAATTTTCTATAGAAATAAAATTTTGACAAAATTTTTCTATAAAAAATAAAATTTTAACAAAATTTTCTATAGAAATAAAATTTTGACAAAATTTTCTATAGAAATAAAATTTTGACAAGATTTTCTATAGAATTAAAATGTTGACAACATTCTTTATAGAATTAAAATTTTGACAACATTTTCTATAGAAATAAAATTTTGGCAACATTTTCTATAGAAATAAAATTTGACAAAATTTTCTATAGGAAGAGGCTCCGGAGGTCAAATCTGGGGATCGGTTTATGTGGGGCTATATATAACTATGGACCGATATGGACCAATTTTTGCATGGTTGTTAGAGACCATATACTAATACCATGTACCAAATTTCAGCAAGCCAAATCTGGGGGTCCGTTTATATGGGGGCTATACGTAAAAGTTGACCGATATGGCCCATTTGCAATACCATCCGACCAACATCAATAACAACTACTTGTGCTTGTTTCGTTCAGAAGTTAGCGTGATTTCAACAGACGGACGGACATGTTTAGATCGACTCAGAATGTCACCACGACCCAGAATATATATACTTTATGGGGTCTTAGAGCAATATTTCGATGGGTTACAAACGGAATGACAATGGTGGAGGATATAAAAATTAATAGACTGAAGTTATAGGTTCAATTAATGTTTTATTTAAAAAAAAAAATTAATAAAAAATCAGACTTCAACATAACTAGACAATTATTTTACAAAAAAGCAACTAAAAGTAGTTCCACACCTTTTCCCATAAACAAATTGGTGTTGTTGTTGTAAAGGCACAACTTTAAAAGCACTTCCAAAAATATCCTCACAAAGAATTTAATTATTTTAACTACGCAGGAAGTTGTTTTAATTCAATTTTTATAACATGTTTTTTCGTATATTTAGTTGGTATTTTTTTAATAGATTAAAAGGAGTAAGAGTTTATAAAATGGTACAATTTGTTTTTTCAAATTTTACCGCAAAAATGCTAATTCCATTCTAGAAAATTTTAATATTTTAATAATTTTTGAAAATATTCGAGGTCAAATGTTTCAGACAAGCGTTATAATACATTAAAAATCATAAAAACATATAAAAAATTTTTATTCGGGAAAATATCACACAATTTTTTAATTCACCTTATAATAAAGAAACTAACTTACAATTTAGAAACCAATGTTAAGAACTAAAATTATATATTGCCATCGGAAACTGCTACATTGTGGTAGTCGTAAATAGGTTTTCAAATTCTGGGGGGGGGGCTAAAATTTTTCTGGGGTGTCTAAGCCCCCTCCCTAGAGGCCTTCTTAGGCTTATGGACCATACGAAGTTCAATATGGGCGTATTTGTAGTAAAATGTTCAAATTTAAAGATATAAAGAACTATTTTGTAAGAAGTACGAATTTATAATTTATTCCCGTTTTGTAGTTCATTTAATAGTGATTTATATTTGCTTTTGTTATCTAATCGCGAAATATTAAAGGAAACCCTCGTCTTCCATTACCAACATCATACCATCAATTTGAATGGCCAGTTATTACAATCATTTTCTGCTTTTCGAATTTTTAATTTTAGTAAGGTAAAAGGATCATGGGGTTGCAAAGTACTGTCCCAAATCCGATGTAGGCAGCAAAAAGTTCATGCAAACTTGCGAAGAAGGCGAAAAATTACCTCTCGGCTAAAGAGGTGATGATTACGAGTTTCCTGTATTTACACGTTTTAATCCACATCAATCACAAAGAAATCTGGGAAAACGAAGTACCTCCTAAATTGAAATTATTTGAACGCTGATAGAGTTTTATACCCACGTCTTTTTGGAAAAAGGAAATCACGACCATGACATAATTGATGAGACAACTTATTGTCATATCCACTGTATGCTCCTGATTGCACCCAGGCAAACAGGCACCGAAAAATGTGAGGGCTATCCTGTCGGCCTGAAAGATGATGGCCACTGCTTTCTGCAATTCTCCGCCACGGAGGTTTCAAGAAAACAAATTTTCCAAACGGTTTAAAACTGTACTTGTCGCACAACTCTCAGTGTAGCTTTCTTCTTCTTTCACCAACAACTTAATAAACTTCAAAATAATTTGTTCGAACATCCAACTCTATGTTGTGAATAACAAATAAATGCATAGTAGAACAAACAGACAGACTGGTATCCATAGTTCAATCAGGATTTAGTTCTGAGTTGATCCATACATGAATAGCATATCCTGATCATTTAATGGTTATCGGAATCAAAACTTATGTGGTGGTCCCTCAGAACAGTATCGATTCAATTTCGCATGGCTTTTTTTGAAGTCACAGCAATAGTTGTGATGTTGTTTGTTTCATTTCGCAGTTTTTCAGCTATAGTTTGCTATGCCAACTGAGCTTTGCTTTGGCTATGGCTGTTGTTGGACTGTTTTGACTTTGATTTATGTATGACGCAAATTTCTTCATTTTTTGCATTCATTATGTGGCATTATGATTTAAGAATACAAGTTGTTATAGAATCAACCAAACAAGCTGGAACAGAAGACTTTTGCCATCATCCTTTCTTGTGGCATTTCCGAGCAATAGCAGCATTTTCAGCAGCCGCAAAAGCATCATCATCGTCGTCAAAGCATAAGTTGGGGTTCATTCTTTTCCGGCAAATCCAATGCCAAGAAATGACAGGAACCACAATAACAAAACTCCAAAAAAAAAAAAAACAGAAAATCATCTCAAAATAAATAGGAACAGTCCAAAACTTAAAACATTCGTGAGTGTGCAATGATAATGACAGAGCATTTGGGTTGGCGGTGGCTTGATGATGATGACGACCACATCAGTTCCTTTCACAAGGAAGATAGGTAGGTGGGGGTCTATGTATACCGACTTAGTAACGCCGAATCTATTTAGTCTCTGAGCGTTTCGATGTATGTTTCTCCCTGTAGTGTAGATGTTGAATGTTTGGAGTTTTGTATTAAAAAAAGAAAAAAAAAACATTTATTTGGAAAAAGGAGCAATCGTGACATTTCCTACAGGGGATATTCAATTAATTTTATGCTAATTTCTCTGAAGCTCAACTATTATGGAGCACTTAACAATCCTTTAAAAATAGCAAATCACGAAGAACAAGAACACCATAGGAAATTAAGAGGGTGTGATCGGTGTACTCGTATTTTGGGAATGAGAATGGATATACAAGGCAACAAAGCAGATGAGACAGCTTCCATAGAAGCTAGAAAGAATTGAGAAATTTTGTGAAAACACAGCACTAATTATTCACGGATTTTGTTTTGTTATTTAATCCTCATTAAAAAATCAAACATTCGATCATTTCTAAGAAAAATATTTTATGAAAACCTAGGTCCTATCCATTTGTCCACGAAACATAAGAAAACGATTCGCTTTTATCCGTGTGGAAATGTATTTCAGACCAACGGAGTCAGCCTTTAAATTTTTCATTTTTAAAATGTGCTGTGGAGGGATTGTATCCCAAGATCGGGATGAATTTCTAAGAAGCTCTTCCGATGTTCAAAGATTTTTGTTAAAGTGTCATTCTGAACATAGTTTCTATAGATCTCATTTCATTCCTTAAAACATGACATGATCGGATGATTTGAATTAAAATATGCTTAGTACCAAATATTGACAACATTACCAGTACACAGAAAAAAAATTCCGTACTTAAACTAACGCTAAATTTAATTTAGCGTTAGAAAAAAATTATTTGCTAGTAGTTAAATTTTATTATTTTTTTCGAAATTTTCTACAGTTTAAGTATGTCTCAAAAATTTTATCAACTAAACGTGGGTATAAAGTTCAATGACCGTACACATAAGTTCAATATGAACTAAAGCAAACGAAGATTTTCGTACGATTCCCAAAAATAGTAAGAATGAACTACTATATGGCTAAAATGGTGATGATTTGGCGCCAATGATTTTCTTCTTTACTTTTAGTTGATTTTTTCTTCCATGAGAAATTTCGTGAACTGCAGTTAAAAAGTACAAAAGGTCATTAATTTTTCCTGGTTTTAACAACGCTTTGTGGAAATCTCAAATGTGGAGTAAAATTTAGTTCAATTTTCGTGCGAGGTAGTTCATTCTTCCTATAAAACAATTCACTTTTTTCGGTGTATTACGTACAGATCGATACAGAGATGTTTTGTGAGGTAATCAAACACTGATAGACAGAGGGAGCAACTTCTGTAAAGTCTTTTTTTTAGCGCAAACACTACCCATTTGTATATCTAAAATATCTGTTGGTTTCCAATATAAGGTAAACCGGAAACTCAAGGAAACAACTTGGGGGCGGATTACTCGTATACATTTTAAAAACCTGAGCACCCCTCATTTTGAAGGTGTTTGTGTAGAATGTTGCTCCTATTTTGATTTTGGAATTCACTCTTCAGTTGTCAAAATGCCGTCCAAGCAAGAAGAGCAGCGTATCAAAATTTTGCTCGCGCATCGCGAAAATCCGAGCTACTCGCACGCAAAGCTGGCAAAATCGCTAAAAGTTGCCAAATCAACCGTTACAAATGTAATTAAAGTGTTTGGGGAACGTTTGTCGACAGCCAGGGAGTCTGGATCGGGGGAAATCGAAAACCGGAAGCCGCTGAGACGACAAAGAGAGTTGCCGGTAGTTTCACGCGAAACCCTAACCTCTCTCTCCGAGATGCCACAAATAAGCTGGGTGTATCGTCTACAACCGTGCATCGAGCCAAAAAACAAGCCGGACTATCAACTTACAAGAAGGTAGTGACTCCAAATCGCGATGATAAACAAAATACGACGGCCAAAGCGCGATCCCGGAGGCTGTACACGACGATGCTGACAAAGTTTGACTGCGTGGTAATGGACGACGAAACCTACGTCAAAGCCGACTACAAGCAGTTTCCGGGACAGGAGTTTTATACAGCAAAAGGAAGGGGAAAGGTAGCAGATATTTTCAAGCAAAGAAATTTTCGCAAAGAAATATCTGGTTTGGCAAGCCATCTGTACCTGTGGCTTGAAAAGCAGCATTTTCATAGCTTCCGGGACTGTCAACCAAGAAATTTACGTGAAAGAGTGTTTGAATAAACGTCTGCTGCCTTTCCTGAAGAAACACGGTTGTTCCGTACTGTTTTGGCCGGATTTGGCATCTTGCCATTACGGTACAAAGGCCATGGAGTGTACGCCGCCAACAACGTGCAGGTGGTTCCGAAGGACAAGAACCCTCCCAACACGCCAGAGCTCCGCCCAATTGAGAAATACTGGGCTATTGTCAAGCAGAACCTAAAGAAGACAAAGAAACTGCTAAGGACGAGCAGTAGTTCAAGGCAAACTGGCTTTCTGCGGCGAAGAAGGTGGACAAGGTGGCTGTACAAAATCTGATGGCAGGTGTCAAGCGTGAGACCCGGCAATTCGGATTTGGAAAAGCGAAAGCCTAACTGAATATTTTTCCTGAATTTTATACTAATTGAACTTGAAAAAGAAATTTAATTTGATTTTTTAAATAAACGATTTCACCGATTTACACGCGTTTTCCCTTGACCAAATTTTGACCGCATCACCCTTTATGTGAAATATATCAAAATTTTGGGCGATTTGCCACATCTTTGAACCTAGATTTCCTTGGCTGTCAGACCTACATCAAACGAGTACGGTATAATCAATACGGAGTGTCCGAAGAGCGAAAAAATCCCTAGAAAATTCATATTGGTCTTTTGTGATTCCTCATTCTTGGTTTCCTCCTCTTCATCATCTCTCTTCCTCCATCAGGTTTGATCCCATCATATTTGCTTTTCCAAATGAGTTTTCTAGGCCTTACATTACACAAAAACCTTGATGACGGCAAGAATATAGTTTAGATCACAGTACCGATTCAGTACATCGGTAATATCTTGAAAGAAAAACGAGCCCAATATCTTATTTCTTCTAAATGATAATGCCGGACACTGACAGAGAAAATGGTAAGAGTATTCCGTTGCCTTTGGGTCCAGACCACGGTTGCCACTCGAGCCAAAAATAATTAACCCAAAAAGTTAGAAAAATATTACCTAATAAATATATCTTATGCAAGATTACATTTTTAATAGAAAATTTTCTCAAAATTTTTTTTAAAATTTTATTTAACAATTTTATTTGTATAGAAAATGTCAAAAGTTTATTTCTATAATTTTGTCGAAATTTTATTTCTACAGAAAATTTTGTTAAAATTTTATTTCTATGGAAAACTTTGTCAAAGTTTTATTTCTATAGAAAATTTTGTCAAAATTTTATTCCTATATAAAATTTTGTCAAAATTTTATTACAATACAAAATTTTTGTCAAAATTTTATTTCTATACAAAATTTTATTTCTAGAGAATTTTTTTTTCAAAATTTTATTTCTATACAAAATTTTATTTCTATAGATTTTTTTTTTTCAAAATTTTATTTCTATAAAAAATTTTGTTAACATTTTATTTCTATAGAAAATTTTGTCCAAATTTTATTACTATAGAAATTTTTGTCAAAATTTTATTTCTATCGAAAATTTTTTTTTTCTATAGAAATATTTGTAAACATTTTATTTCTATAGAAAATTTTGTTAAAATTTTATTTCTATAGAAAATTTTGTCAAAATTTTATTTTTATAGAAAATTTTGTAAATATTTTATTTCTATAGGAAATTTTGTAAACATTTTATTTCTATAGGAAATTTTGTCAAAATTTTATTACTATAGAAAATTTTGTCACAATTTTATTTTTATAGAAAATTTGGTCAAAATTTTATTTCTACAGAAAATTTTGTTAAAATTTTATTTTTACAGAAAATTTTGTCGAAATTTTATTTCTATAGAAAATTTTGTCAAAATTTTATTTCTATATAAAATTTTGTCAAAATTTTATTACTATAGAATTTTTTGTCAAAATTTTATTTCTATAGAAAATTTGGTTAACATTTTATTTCTATAGAAAAAATTTTGTCAACATTTTATTTCTACAGAAAATTTTGTTAAAATTTTATTTCTACAGAAAATTTTGTTAAAATTTTATTTCTATAGAAAATTTTGCCAACATTTTATTTCTACAGAAAATTTCACCAAATTTTATTTCTATAGAAAATTTTGTCAAAAATTTTATTTCTATAGAAAATTTTGTCAAAAATGTATTTCTATAAAAAATTTTGTTAAAACTGTATTTTTATAACAAATTTTGTCAGTATTGTATTTGTAAAAAAAATTGTCAAAATTTTATTATCTATTATTTCTATTGTCAAAATGTTATTTCAATAGAAAATTGTGTCAAAATTTTATTTCTATAGAAAATTTTCTCAAAATTTTATTTCTAGAGAACATTTTGTCAATTTTTTTTTTCTATAGAATATTTGGTCAAAATTTTATTTCTATAGAAAATTTTGTAAAAATGTTATTTTTACAGAATTTTTTTTTTAAATTTAGTTCTATAGAAAATTTTGTCAAAATTTTATTTCAATAGAAAATTTTGTCAAAATTTTATATCAATAGAAAATTTTGTCAAAATTTTATTTCTATATATAAAATTTTATTTCTTTAAAAAAAAATTGTCAAAAATTTATTTCTATAGAAAATTTTGTCAACAATTTTTTTCTATAGAATATATTTTCAAAAATTTATTTCTACAGAAAATTTTGTCAAAATTTTATTTCTATAGAAATTTTTGTCACAGTTTTATTTCTATAGAAAACTGTGTCAACATTTTATTTCTGTGGAAAATGTTCTCAAAGTTTTATTTCTATAGAAAATAATGTCAAAATGATATTTCTGTGGAAAATTTTGTCAAAATTTTATTTCTATAGAAAATTTTGTCAAAATTTTATTTCTATAGAAAATTTTGTTCAAATGGAGAGGTATATTTGGCAAAATCTACCAAAACATCAAGAATTCTACCAATCTAACAAACATTGAAAAATCTTCCATTTGTGGTAGAATTCTACCAACAGTGGCAACCTTGGTCCTGACACCATCTACAAATATCTTCAGTCATTAAGTCAATCCTTACCATGTGTTTTGCAAGTGTGTTATGTCCTGTTATGATGCCTATTGATGGTCTTAAATCCTCTCTATGTGTCGTCATTAGAAATCCAGAGTACTCTTGTCGTCCCATATCAATTTGGTTTGCTCGAAGCCTGCAGAGGAGGCCGAGCGTCCTTTCCATAAATCATTGTATTTGACATTGACTCTGTAAATATAAAAAGATAGCGGGGGGAAACATCCGTAACGATGTAATTCGTGTCCCGTGCGCCTTCTATAGCCACCACAACAAGCCCATGTTATATTCATCACTTCTGCCCCAATTTTCTTTCGGATCCAAAAAGAACATTTTCACTACGTTTTTGGCGAGGTTTTTTACGCTGGGTAGTAATAACATTGGAGGATTTTAGATGGGGTGTAGTGTGGTACAAGCTATAATATAGCAAACCCCGTCTGACATTAGAAATTACTTATTTATTTAACAAAAAAGTCTTTTGTGTCTGGGACTGATCTATGACCTTTGTGATCAATGTGGTTTCTGAGCTGGTCAAATAATATTTAATGACTTTCTTAAAATATGGACTTTTTAGTGACCAAACAGACCATTTGTTAGCCCAATATTTGTCATTGAATTCAAATAGTGATTGTAGTTCATGTGGGGCTTTCCCGCTTTATCGATTACTAATTTTGCAGCTTGTACATTTTACTGTTAACCTCAATAGAGCCCATTGGTTTGTTTTTAATTCTAAAGACTTGCCGTTTTTTGCATGATTTCGTAGTTCATTGTTGGTTTGTAGTTTGAGGCCGTGTTTTGTATGCTAAAGTGTTCGATAGCTTCTGTTTTTTTTTTTTTTGTTCTCCATACCTTCTCTAGGAGCTGCTTGAAACAAATAAAACTCCTGTTACAAGAGGGAAAACGTGATCATTTTAACATTTTCTTAAATGATTTTAACTTGCTTTATGATATTTGATGGCGATGTTGTAAAAAAAAGACTATGTTGGATTTTTCGGCCAATTCAATGGTTTGTTAAGAATTTATCCAAAAAATGAACATAATCAATACCAAAGAAGAAATCCCATGAATAACTAAAAGAAGCCGAAAATGTTCCAACACCCCCCAATATTGACATACTTTCTCATATGGCTTTATTTTGTTATCGGACTAAAATCCTATGTTTCCCACAATATAGTTACATTAAAATATTCTCTTTTGCAATGGAATGGAATTTAAAATGAAATATTGTATATGTACGTATGTACTGCGCAAACAAAATGGTGTGGTTTTGTTTTTGTGTATGTTTGCGATTGACACAAATTTGATAGATATGCTATAAAACAATAGTCACGTTTATTGCTTAAGTCTTTTGTTTTAGTGATTGTGAAATTCTTGTCTCTTGTATGCATATTAAGCATAAGGAATTTGACATCTTAAGGTGTGAGAAGACGTTATCTATGAAACTATAAATTATTTTATATAGAATCGTGTATAATCAAAATTATAACATTTACTTATACACTGACAAAAATGTTCACTTAATATGCAGGTTGATGTATCCTGAATTTTAGGTCTGGAAATTTACACAACATTAAAAAAATTAAATTTTAAATAACAAATTGTTGAGCAAGTAAATGTTCATAAACTTTGCTTCAAACAGTTTTTATATACTGAAATACAGTACGGAACAGGGAATTATTAGTGCATATGGAAAGTAGACAATGCGTCAAATGGAGCTCAATTGCAGTGAGCTCCATTTGAAATCTCTAATAAGACACCGTACTGTTCGGCTTGGAATCCAAATGAATACTAATTTATTTATTTAATAAAAAACTTGTATCTAGAATATAGAAAATCTTAAACTAATCTAGAACAAGACAACAAGAATCCGTTATCATTCTTCTAGCTCTCTTATCACCTAACAAACGATCCCAAATGAACATGCAGTACACATGCACGTCCACTAGTTGTTTAGTTGTAACCTTTCGAAAACACCCTCACACATAAGTGTTTCTTAGAATGAGTGATTCATTTTGATCGTTTCTCTTATCTTCATAAGTGGAAAGAGAAAGTAATAAACATAAACGTAAACACTATGCTAGAGATTATTGATATTTAGTTGCATAGAACGTATTTATTCCATATGCATTTGTTTTGATTAGAACCCCTCAGAGATCCCATATTCAAAGCATTTTTGTTTTGAACACCCGATATGGCCAAGAGGCCGTTTGGTTTTGCTTAAAATTTTGCACAATGAGTAAAATTAAATAAAGACTCTACGTGTACCGAATTCGGTTAAAATCTAGTTAGATTTGCGCAATTTACCTTCATATGGCCCCAAAAGCCAAAATTTGTATTCGGATTTACTTGAAATTTCGCGCAGGAAGTAGAATTAAAATTGACGGATTTGAGATGGCGTTGAAAATGTGGATCCACAAATGGTTCAGGTTATAATATAGTCGGCCGACTGTGGATTTTCCTTACTTGTTGATTTTTTATTAAATTTAGGACACGAATCTTTGAAATTTAAGTCCACCCATTAAAGTCGTGTGTTTGAAAGTAAATGTTCCTTAACATAAAATAAACAAACTCATTTTTAATTTAAAATAATTTTAACAAATAATCTTTAAATTAACAGAGGTATAGAATCTGGGGATTAAAATAAATATCTTCAAGTAGAGTTTGAGACTTATCTCAAAAATTTTACATCTTTGGTTTCATTTTTATACCCTCCACCATAGGATGAGGGTATATGTTATTAACTTTGTCATTCCGTGTGCAACACATCGAAATATTGCTCTAAGACCCCATAAAGTATATATTCTTGGTCGTGGTGAAATTCTAAGTCGATCTGAGCATGTCCGTCCGTCCGTCCGTCTGTTGAAATCACGCACGAAACAAGCTATCGACTTGAAACTTGGCACAAGTAGTTGTTATTGAGGTAGGTCGGATGGTATTGTAAATGGGCCATATCGGTTCACTTTTACGTATAGCCCCCATACAAACGGACCCCAAATTTGGAATGCGGATCCTCTAAGAGAAGCAAATTTCATCCGATCCGGCTGAAATTTGGTACATGGTGTTAGTATATGGTCTCTAACAACCATGCCAAAATTGGTCCGCATCGGTCCATAATTATATATAGCCCCCACATAAACCGATCCCCAGATTTGGCTTGCGGAGCCTCTTGGAAGACCAAAATTCATCTGATTCAGTTGAAATTTGGTAGGTGGTGTTAATATACGGCCTCAAACACCCATGCAAAAATTGGTCGAAATCGGTCCATAATTATATATAGCCCCCCTATAAACCGATCCCCAGATTTGACCTCCGGAGCCCCTTGGAAGACAAAATTCATCCGATTCGATTGAAATTTTGTACGTGATGTTATTATATGGTATCCAACAACCACGCAGGAATTGGTTCATATCAGTCCATAATTACATATAGCCCCCATATAAACCGATCCCCAGATTTGACCTCCGGAGCCCCTTGGAAGACAAAATTCATCCGATTGGGTTGAAATTTTGTACGTGATGTTATTATATGGTATCCAACAACCATGCAGGAATTGGTTCATATCAGTCCATAATTACATATAGCCCCCATATAAACCGATCCCCAGATTCTACCTCCGGAGCCCCTTGGAAGACAAAATTCATCCGATTCGGTTGAAATTTTGTATGTGATGTTATTATAAAGGGTGATACGGTCAAAATTTGTTCAATATAAACTTGACATATTTCTTTCAATTTTGCATTTAAAAAACCTGAACACCCCTCATTTTGAAGGTGTGTGTGTGTAGAACGTTGCTCCTATTTTGATTTTGGAATTCACTCTTCCGTTGTCAAAATGCCGACCAAGCAAGAAGAGCAGAGTATCAAAATTTTGCTCTCGCATCGCGAAAATCCGAGCTACTCGCACGCAAAGCTGGCAAAATCGCTAAAAGTTGCCAAATCAACCGTTACAAATGTAATTAAAGTGTTTGGGGAACGTTTGTCGACAGCCAGGAAGTCTGGATTGGGGGAAAATCGAAAACCGGAAGCCGCTGAGACGACAAAGAGAGTTGCCGGTAGTTTCAAGCGAAACCCTAACCTCTCTCTCTGAGATGCCGGAAATAAGCTGGGTGTATCGTCTACAACCGTGCATCGAGCCAAAAAACGAGCCGGACTATCGACTTACAAGAAGGTTAGGTTAGGTTATGTGGCAGCCCGATGTATCAGGCTCACTTAGACTATTCAGTCCATTGTGATAACACAGTGGTGAACTTCTCTCTTATCACTGAGTGCTGCCCGATTCCATGTTAAGCTCAATGACAAGGGACCTCCTTTTTATAGCCGAGTCCGAACGGCGTTCCACATTCCAGTGAAACCACTTAGAGAAGCTTTGAAACCCTCAGAAATGTCACCAGCATTACTGAGGTGGGATAATCCACCGCTGAAAAACTTTTTGGTGTTCGGTCGTAGCAGGAATCGAACCCACGACCTTGTGTATGCAAGGCGGGCATGCTAACCATTGCACCACGGTGGCTCCCAAAAATGTGGAACGCTTCACGATTTTGCGTGTCATCCTTGCGCAAGAAGGTAGTGACTCCAAATCGCGATGATAAACAAAATACGACGGCCAAAGCGCGATCCCGGAGGCTGTACACGACGATGCTGACGAAGTTTGACTGCGTGGTAATGGACGACGAAACGTACGTTAAAGCCGACTACAAGCAGCTTCTGGGACAGGAGTTTTATACGGCAAAAGGAAGGGGAAAGGTAGCAGATATTTTCAAGCACATAAAGCTGTCAAAGTTCGCAAAGAAATATCTGGTTTGGCAAGCCATCTGTACCTGTGGCTTGAAAAGCCGCATTTTCATAGTTTCCGGCACTGTCAACCAAGAAATTTACGTGAAAGAGTGTTTGAATAAACGTCTGCTGCCTTTCCTGAAGAAACACGGTTGTTCCGTACTGTTTTGGCCGGATTTGGCATCTTGCCATTACGGTAAAAAGGCCATGGAGTGGTACGCCGCCAACAACGTGCAGGTGGTTCCCAAGGACAAGAACCCTCCCAACACGCCAGAGCTCCGCCCAATTGAGAAATACTGGGCTATTGTCAAGCGGAACCTAAAGAAGACCAAAAAAACTGCTAAGGACGAGCAGCAGTTCAAGGCAAACTGGCTTTCTTCGGCGAAGAATGTAGACAAGGTGGCTGTACAAAATCTGATGGCAGGTGTCAAGCGTGAGGCCCGGCAATTCGGATTTGGAAAAGCGAAAGCCTAACTGAATATTTTTCCTGAATTTTATACTAATTGAACTTGAAAAAGAAATTTAATTTGATTTTTTAAATAAACGATTTCACCAATTTACACGCGTTTTCCCTTGACCAAATTTTGACCGTATCACCCTTTAAGGTATCCAACAACCATGCAGGAATTGGTTCATATAAGTCCATAATTACATATATAATATTTTTTCCGGTTCTTTAGATAAAAAAAACTGCTAAAGGCGAAAATTATACACAATTTAGTAAATCTTTACTAAATTCGTATCTCCCACAGAATAGTTCAGTATTTCTTAAAATTTGTACATTTTACCAATAATACGCCCTTCATAAACTTCTTATGGCAGTAAAGAAATTTTTGCAATTTTTCTAATTACTAAATTTTCTTTTACAATTGACGATGTCAAATCGAAATATTGGCTTCAATAAAGTAAAACTCGAATAAAAACATCGGGAGTTTTTTCATTAATGACCTTAAGCTGGACTAAAACCAAAATTATAGTTAAACACAGGTCAACAATCCAAATAAATAAGTGAAAAAAATAATAAAAAATAATAATAAATAATAATAAATAATAAAAAAATAATAAAATATATTTAATATTTTTTTAAATCAGCATGACATCTGCTTTTGTAATACAGTTTAGTTAAGATTTTATAAAATTAACCTCAATTTACTAAAATTATTCACAATTTTCATTCCTGGTGAGTTCACTGCTTTCTGAGTGTGTATTGATTCCTGAATACTTTACAGAATCTGCATCTTTGGCACGAAATTAACATCGAAATTAACAGTAAATGTTGGTCCAACTCTTAGGATCAAAGAAAGCCTTTTTTGAGTTAAGTTAAATACGATTTATCTAAGGTAAAAAACAAGTTTGGATCTCTGTGGAATATTTTATCTAATTCTAATCATTCTAAAGTTAGCATCATTTCCATAGGCGAACGGATGGGCATATATCCTCAATATTTGAACCCAACCAATTTTAAACCATAAGACCAATATTTCATTATTATATTACAAACTGAATATTACTATATATTCACCTATGGTAAAAATTATAAAAAAATGCATGTTTTTATTTAATTTAATTTTTTTTCTTTAGTATATATTCTCTCTCTCAATAGAAAATTTATCTTTGGCATAAAAATGCAAATGAATGTCGATAATTCAAACGATAAGTTTGTCTTTTGTCTTGTTTGTGCTACTGTTTAATGTTGGCTTTGTTAGATTTGCTGCTGTTATTGTCATCATTGTCAACGGTGTTTCTTGCTGAAAGTTTTAGTTTTTTTTCTATCTAAGTACTTTTTGGGATTTCCTTTAGGGTTAGTACCCTACTGAATCTAGGAAAATATAATTAAAATTTCACGAGATTTGTCATTGAAATGAAGTAGCCAATCGATCAGACAGATGGACGGACAAAAAAAAATCCATATTGACTCAGAAAGTAATTCTGATTCGACCTCTGTTTTCATTGTGGGGTATAGAACTAGCTAGTCACATTTTTACTTAGATCAAAGTTGTTAAACTCTTGGCGCATATGAGGTGGCCCAAGAAACACTAAAACTTAGAGTTCGTCTAAACCTACTTGCTTCAGAATCTAGAAAAATATAATTAACATTTTAAGAGGTTTGTCATTGAGATGAAATGGCCAGACGGTCAGACAGAGGGATGGACATAAACATCCAGATAGATTCAGAAAGTGATTTTGAGCAGTTTGCCAGCTCATACAGTGCCATACCTAAGTATTGCCACAGCACCCTAAACCACATAGTGATCAGGATATCTGCCTAACAGAAATATGGATTTTAAGCTCCATAAAATATATAACGATCGACCCAGAACCATCTCCTGAATCGGTTTAGCCCTTGGTGTCCGTCCGCCTGACCATGTATTTGTTGTTCGCAGTATTCCATTCATTGTCTGGACTGCTTTATGCTGTTACAAAACAAAAAGAAATGCCCAAAAAGTACTAAATGTACCAAAAAACTAATTTAGAACTACATGTGCCAATACTTTTGTTTCTCAAAAAAAATTGTTTTTTTTTAATTTTTTTAATTTAAAATAGATTAATATCACTTTTAACATGTGGGTTTTAAACAAAAGATGTTGGTGTGCCAATACTTATGAGTGTAACTGTACTAAAACTAAAACATAGAGTTGTTCTAACCAGTTTTGCTAGGGAAAATGTTCGATTTACCCTACAAGGACAAAAAGTTCCCTACTCTCCCCTACCTTTCCAAAAAATTTCCCTACAATTACCCCTACATTATTTTTCGTTAAATTTCAGCACAATGTACAAAACAATAATTGTTCTATATGCTTTATTATCTTAAAACATATGAAAATGCAACGTATATTACGTAAAACTAAATTTGTATTACGACCACGGTTGCCACAGTTGGTAGAATTCTCTCAAAAATAATTTTTTTTTCTGTTTTGTAGATTGGTAAAATTTATGATGTTTTGATAGATCTCTCTACACTAAAAAAATATTGTCGTGAGGTCAAAGATTTCGTGTCTTTAAAATACGAATGCAAATTTTTCTTAGTATAGAAGACGTATTTCTTTAATATAAAGTTTTTTCCTTGTCCAAAAGTTGATAAACTTTTCAATGAAGTCGTATTGTCCTTATATTTAAGTGGAAAATAAAGTTGTCGTTAACTCGTTTTTAAAGGACTTTGATAACATATGAAGAAAAAAAGCTGAAAAAGCGAAAACTTAAAATATGCTTCCTAGAAGCAAGTACACAAAACCCAAATTTAAAAGAAAATAGTGTCTTAAAAGTATCCTTACTTGTATTCTCCGCTTCTTTGGCCCGGAATAAATTCCAAAATTTTTAAAGTAAAGACAAAATCTTTGGAACCGGGAATGCTTTTTTTTCAGTGTAGAAATTAAATTTTGGAAAAAGTTTATATAAAAAAAATTGTTAAGTTTTTCTAATATAAATAAAATTAAAAAAAAAATCTATAGAAATAAAATTTTGAGAAATTTTTCTATTTTATTTCTATAGAAATAAAATTTTGATTTTGCAATTTTCTATCGAAATAAAATTTTAAAAAAATTTTGTATAGAAATAAAATTTTGAGAAAATTTTCTATAGAAATAAAATTTTGCCATAATTATCTATAGAAATAAAATGCTGACTAAACTTTCTATAGAAATAAAATTATGAAAAAATTTTCTATAGAAATAACATTTTGAGAAATGTTTCTATAAAAATAAAAATTTGAAAAAGAAAATTCTATAGAAATAAAATTTTGACAAAATTTTCTATACACAGAAAAAAATATCACCAAAATATTTCCAATTAAAAAGTTAATTGAAGTTGAAAATTTTTTCAATTAATAAATTAATTGATACAATTAACTTTTTAATCATGATAGAAAATTAAGTTAATTAAGTCAATGATTGAACATTTTAAAATTTTTAATTAAAAAATTAATTGATACAATTAATACAATTAAAAATGTATTTCAACCAATCATTTGTTAATCCAAATAAAAACTTTAAGCCAATTCAGAAAGTAATTAAAAATAGTTACCTTTTTTAATTAATAAATTATTTGAGCTTTGCAATCAACATAAATTAAATTTTTAATTGAATCAATTAAAAAATTAATTGAAATTTGCTGACAAAAATCAATTAATTTTTTAATCAAGAATTTTTTCTATGCTCAATTAAAACTGTGATTGATACTATCATTTTCGTGATTGAAGACATTTCAATTAAAAAATTAATTGGATCAATTAATTTGGTGATTGAATCAGAAAAAAATTTTTTTGTGTGTAGAAACAAAATTTTAAAAAAAAATTTATAGAAACAAAATTTTGACAAAATTTTCTATAGATATAAAAGTTTGAGAAAATTTTCTATAGAAATAAAATTTTGATTTTGCAATTTTCTACCGAAATAAAATTTTAAAAAAATTTCTATAGAAATAAAATGTTGACTAAATTTTTTATAGAAATAACATTTTGAGAAAATTTTCTATAGAAATAAAATTTTGAGAAAATTTTCTATAAAAATTAAAATTTGAAAAAGAAAATTCTATAGAAATAAAATTTTGACAAAATTTTCTATAGAAACAAAATTTCAAAAAAAAAAATTCTATAGAAATAACATTTTGAGAAAAAAAACTTTGAATTCTCTCAAAAATGGATTTTTCTGTTTGGTAGATTGGTAAAATTTATGATGTTTTGATAGATCTCTCTAGACATAAAATTTTGGAAAAAGTTTACATAAAAATATTGTGACGTTTTTCAATAGAAATTAAATTTTTAGAAAATTTTTTATAGAAATAACCTTTTGAGAAAATTTTCTATAAAAAAACTTTTGAGAAAATTTTGTATAGAATTAAATTTTGAGAACATTTTCCATAGAAATAAAATTTTGAGAAAAAAATTTTCTATAGAAATAAAATTTTGAGAAAATTTTCTATAGAAATAAAATTTCGACGAAATTTTCTATAGAAATAAAATTTTGAAAAAAAATTTCTATAGAAATAAACTTTTGAGAACATTTTCTATAGAAATAAAATTTTGCAAAAATTTTCTATATAAATAAAATTTTGCAAAAATTTTCTATATAAATAAAATTTTGCAAAAATTTTCTATATAAATAAAATTTTGCAAAAATTTTCTATATAAATAAAATTTTGCAAACATTTTCTATATAAATAAAATTTTGAAAAAATTTTCTATAGAAATAAAATTTTGAGAATATTTGCTATATAAATACAAGTTTGAAAAAATTTTCTATAGAAATAAAATTTTGAGAACATTTTCTATAGAAATAAAATTTAAAAAAAATTTCTATAGAAATAAAATTTTGAGAACATCTTCTATAGAAATAAAATTTTGAAAAAATTTTCTATAGAAATAACATTTTGAGAAATTTTTCTATAGATATAAAATTAAAAAAAAAAAATTCTATAGAAATAAAATTTTGAGAACATTTTCTATAGAAATAAAATTTTGACAAAATTTTCTATAGACATAAAAGTTTGACAAAATTGTTTATAGAAATAAAATTTTGAAAAAATTTTCTATAGAAATAAAATCTTGACAAAATTTTATGTAAAAATAGGGAGCCACCGTGGTGCAATGGTTAGCATGCCCGCCTTGCATACACAAGGTCGTGGGTTCGATTCCTGCTGCGACCGAACACCAAAAAGTTATTCAGCGGTGGATTATCCCACCTCAGTAATGCTGGTGACATTTCTGAGGGTTTCAAAGCTTCTCTAAGTGGTTTCACTCCAATGTGGAACGCCGTTCGGACTCGGCTATAAAAAGGAGGTCCCTTGTCATTGAGCTTAACATGGAATCGGGCAGCACTCAGTGATAAGAGAGAAGTTCACCACTGTGGTATCACAATGGACTGAATAGTCTAAGTGAGCCTGATACATCGGGCTGCCACATAACCTAACCTAACCTATGTAAAAATAACATTTAAAAAAAATTTTTCTTTAGAAATAAAATTTTGAGAAAATTTTCTATAGAAATAAGATTTTGAGAAAAATTTCTATAGAAATAAAATTATGAGAAAATTTTCTATAGAAATACAATTTTTAGAAAATTTTCTATAGAAATAAAATTTTGAAAAAAAATCTATAGAAATAAAATTTTGACAAAGTTTTCTATAGAAACAAAATTTTGGAAAAAAATTCTATAGAAATAAAATTTTTACAAAATTTTCTATATAAATATTTGTTTGGTAGATTTCTAGTAGGGTTTTCTTCAAATTTTGGTAATTTTTTCTTGGCAGGAGTGGTAATCATGGATAAAGTTCAAGCCTTGCCGGCTTCTAATTTCCTCCTCTTGAGCCACCAAAATGTAAAAATTATTAAAAATTGTGTTAAGTGAAAAAGTCCCTACATTTTGCCCCTACGTCCCCACAAGAAGCTAAATATTAGAAAAAAATCGCTTCTGTAACATATACCCCAAACACATTTTGCTTCAAGCATATATATCTTCAGGATTGGTGCAAACAAAATATTGTTTGAATTGTTCAAACATATTATGTTTCACCTTAGGACATACATTGGTAGAAAAAAACTATAATGAAATTTTCATTGTGTGGATATATTTTTAAAGCGCCAATTTGTTACATCCACTTACAGCATACTCTCTAGGTCTCTCTTTCTAGACACATATATGTTTATAGGGTATTTCTAAATTAATATATGTTTGCATCTAAGCATATTATATTTAGCAACATTTTATGTCCCAAACATAATATGTTCTAACATATTAACATATATGTCCCAAAAATGTTATGCTAGTTTATGGACATTATATGCTTGCACTTAAAAATATTGTGTTAAAAAATTTGAGTTCCAAACATATAATTTTTACACCCAAACATATGAAAAATAGTCTTTTTCGTCCGTGTACATGTAGGGAATTTCCCCTACTTCTGGCAACACTGGTTCTAACCCACCTAGCTTTAGTTTTCTATTTGATCATGGACTAGTGTCACTGTATCCTCCGTAGCAACCATTGTACACAGCATCCGACTATAATTTCACGATTCACTTTCCAATTCGAATCACCTAAACGGAAAAAAGCATTTCTTTTCTCAGAAACTAAACTTTTTCCAAAACAAAAAAATCTTTAAAAGCAATTATGCTTATCTGCTGCAATCGTTAAATCGTTTGCAATAAATTCGTTTGTGTACGGGTAGGAAAATATTTGACGAAAATGAGAGTCAAACGTTTTCCAGGTTCATTTTGGAACTATCTCAAAACCGTTTTTGGAAAAGACTCCAATCGTGCCCAATACAAGCTAAAAATGTTTGACTGTGGCGACGAATTCATTTTTGATTACTGTCAAACATTTTCCCAGTGTAACCGTTCCGTATGATTTCATGCCGGTTTCATGATTTCATGTGTGTGTTGATATCATTCAGTTTCTATTGCTCTAGAATCTCTGGCCGCTTTAATACGCGTTTCATACCAAAAAACGAAACCGATCTGGATGAAATTTTTATATCTATGTTATAATAGGCTAAGTACTCATGGGACCAATCTTGAACACTGTATTTCATCAAATTGCGATAAAGCTTCCAATATAATTACACTTTGAATAAAATCTATTGCGAATATTAAGAAAAAATCCTAGCATAAAATATGTTGAAGAGCACAATATATTCGGGGCCACCTGACCTCCAAGCCAAAAATCTATTGAAGGGTCTAATATAGTCGGCTCCTTCGGACTTTACATACTTCTTTTATATATATAATATTTTTTACTTGGCATCAACAACCGTAATGCCCAAATGGTGTAGCTGTAGTAGCCTTAACAGAACTTTTTACATAAAAGCTTGTGCCATTTTGTACTTACTGTGATTTTTCTTCTAACAAAAAAAAGGAAGCAAAAATCTACTTAATCTTGCGATTGTTTCGAAAGACAAAATTTGGAAAAAATCCCAGTTTACTTCTATGATCACGATTTTTTAGTTGAGACATTTGTTGTTGATGATTTTTTTGGTTTTGTTGATTTTGTATGCTTGGTCTTTGAAAGCTTGCTTTTTTCTGGATTGCCTTGCACCGATTGTTTTTTATTTGCCATTCTAGTCAAATGAGCATTTAGTGTCGATACAATGAAACCTCTACCAGAGGCAGAAAGCAAATCAACAATGAAATCAAAGCATTTCCAAAATTCTGAACAGTAATTGCTTCGAAACATTTTTGTTTTAATTGAAGAGAGTTCTATAGAACTCTAGAATATAGGATAAGGTATTTTACTCAATAATGGATAAAGAGCTTTTGATTCTCTGTTTATTTACAATCTGTACACAATATCCTCCATTAGAGAGACCGTGATTGTTGCAATATTCCAAATAATACAAAGTTAATCTTCAAAACAAAATAGGAGTCATTGGATTTCAGGGTCTTCGTTCGAGCTTCACTGCTTAATCCAGTTACAATTTTAAATTTTTAACTCCATAATGAAAGGAAACAAAAATGACCGTTTTGCCGCGATTTCCACCTTCAAACGCTCCAATAACGCCATATAATAGTCACTGTTGATGGTTTTTCCCTTCTCAAGATAATCGATAAAAAATTTTCCATGCGCATCCCAAAAAACAGAGGCCATTACTTTGCCAGCGGACTTTTGTGTCTTTTCACGCTTCGGAGACGGTTCACCAGTCGCTCTCCACTCAGCCGACTGTCGATTGGACTCAGGAGTGTAGTGATGGAGCCATGTTTCATCCATTGTCACATATCGACGGAAAAACTCGGGTGTATTACGAGTTAAAAGGTGTAAACACCGTTCAGAATCAAAACCTTGTTGTTTTTGGTCAAATGTGAGCTCGCGCGGCACCCATTTTGCACAGAGCTTCCGCATATCCAAATATTGATGAATGATATGACCAACACGTTCCTTTGATATCTTTAAGGCCTCTGCTATCTCGATCAACTTCATTTTACAGTCATTCAAAATCATTTTGTGGATTTTTTTGATGTTTTCGTCGGTAACCACCTCTTTCGGGCGTCCACTGTGTTCACCGTCCTCCGTTCTCATTTCACCACGCTTGAATTTTGCATACCAATCAATTATTGTTGATTTCCCTGAGGCAGAGTCCGGAAACTCATTATTAAGCCAAGTTTTTGCTTCCACCGTATTTTTCCAATTCAGAAAACAGTATTTTATCAAAACACGGAATTTCTTTTTTTCAATTTTTTTTTTTCACAATAACAAAAGTTGCTTCATAAAAGACGCTCTATCTCACAAACTAATTGACTTACAGACGCCATATTTTGACACGAATCATTTGAAGGCTGGTACTATATAAAAACAAGTAAGGAAAGTCTAAAGGCGGGCGGGACCGACTATATTATACCCTGCACCACTTTGTACATCTAAATTTTCGATACCATATCACATCCGTCAAATGTGTTGGGTGCTATATATAAAGGTGTGTCCCAAATACATATATTTAAATATCACTCGATTGTGACAGAATTTGATAGACTTTTACAAAATCTATAGACTCAAAATTTAAGTTGGCTAATGCACTAGGGTGGACCACAATTTTAGTAAAAAAAATATGGGAAACATTTAAATCTGAAGCAATTTTAAGGAAACTTCGCAAACTTATTTATGATTTATCGCTCGATATATATGTATTAGAAGTTTAGGAAAATTAGAGTCATTTTTACAACTTTTCGACTAAGCTGTTGTGATTTAACAAGGAAACTGTTGGTATTTTGACAATTTTTGTCGAAGTCAGAAAAACAAACAGAAAAACGGGCGAAAGCTATATATGGGAGATATATCTAAATCTGAACCGATTTAAACCAAATTTTGCACACATAGCTACAATGCTAATTCTACTCCCTGTGCAAAATTTCAACTAAATCGGAGTTAAAATTGGCCTCTGTGGTCATTTGAGTGTAAATCGGGCGAAAGCTATATATGGGAGCTATATCTAAATCTGATCCGATTTAAACCAAATTTGACACGCATAGCATAATGCTAATTCTACTCCCTGTGCAAAATTTCAACTAAATCGGAGCAAAAAATTGGCCTCTGTGGGAAATGAGTGTAAATCGGGCGAAAGCTATATATGGGAGCTATATCTAAATCCGAACCGATTTGGCTGATATTTTGCAAGTTTTTCGAGACTCTTAAAATATTCGGATATACGGAATTTGAGGAAGATCGGTTGATATACACGCCAATTATGACCAGATCGGTGAAAAATATATATGGCAGCTATATCTAAATCTGAACCGATTTTTTCCAAAATCAATAGGGATCGTCTTTGAGCCGAAACAGGACCCTATACCAAATTTTAAGACAATCGGACTAAAACTGCGAACTGTACTTTGCACACAAAAATACACCAACAGACAGACAGACAGACGGACATCGCTAAATCGACTCAGAATTTAATTCTAAGACGATCGGTATACTAAACGATGGGTCTCAGACTTTTCCTTCTTGGCGTTACATACAAATGCACAAACTTATTATACCCTGTACCACAGTAGTGGTGAAGGGTATAAAAATTTGCATGTAATACTAGCGACGCCATCTATGTGTCAGACCGGGGACTTATCAACCAACCTGTTACCTCTAGATTTCCAATTTCAGACAAATTGGATAAAAACTACGGTTTCTATAAGCCCAAGAAGTAAAATCGGGAGATCGGTCTATATTGGATAAAAACTACGACACCACATCGGGAGATCAGTTTATATGGGGACTATATCAAAACCTGTACCGATATAGCCCATCTTCGAACTTGACCTGCCTGCAGACAAAAGACGAGTTTGTGCAAAATGTCAGCACGATTGCTTCATTATTGAAGACTGTAGCGTGATTACAACAGACAGTCAGACAGACAGACAGACAGACAGACAGACAGACGGACATGGTTATATCGTCTTAGAATTTCCCCTGATCAAGAATATATATACTTTATATAGTCGGAAATCGATATTTCGATGTGTTACAAACGGAATCACAAACTTATTACCATTCTATGGTGGTGGGTATAAAAAAGCTGAAAGAAAGAAAAATTATAATTTGCTTCCTAGAAGCAAGAACACAAAACCAAAATTTAAACGAGAATTGTGTCTTAAAAGAAAAGACAAAATCTTGAAAGAAAAGACAAAATCTTGGGAACCGGGCTTGCTTTCTTCCAGTTTAAGAGTTAAAAGGATTAAATTAAAATTAGGTTAAAGATGTCATTTATCAAATATGATATTGTCTAGGGAAGTCCCCTTCCAATATGTTGTCTTATCGCTAGACCTTCGTCTATGTTCCCTATAAATTTCAAGTAAATCAGAGACCATTATATTTCATGTTAGCCTGATAACGAAACACGCAATTGAGGTCCAAATGCATTTTATCTAATTATACAATTATTTTTCGAGCTTTATGGACAGATATAGATTAACCATGTTCCTTAATCTATATCTGTCCATAAAGCTCGAAAAATAATTGTACAATTAGTAAATCAGAGACTTTATATTTTCATATTTGCTTTTCTCTGTCCAAATATTAAAAAATGAAATACCAATTTAGTCAAGTACCACATTCTTATATTACAGAAATACTTAGAACAATATGTTTTTCAGTGTACCAATTCCCAAATCAAATATACATATCAGATTGACTTTTCCGCACATTGACTTATCCTCAACCACGAAAACTTTTCGTCAATTCTTGGTGGAATCCATTGATGGGTTTTCAACGCAAATACTTTTTCAACGCTTTAGCAATAAAAACAAAAACTCCACCCTAGCACAAGCTTGTGATAGAGATCTAAATAACATGGTACTTTCAGCATTGGCAACATTGTATTTTTAATAAAAGGCATATGTCACATTCTTTTGGTCGTAACATCCATTCCATCCAAGCATTGATCTATTTAAGGAATTGTACCATGAAAGACGGCGTATAAGGATGGTAATTTATGATCTACGCTAGTACAACGATTGGAGGATTAACCCATTGAATACCATAGTCTTCTACAGAGAAACTACAATGATCACTATATTTATGGTGAACTCACAGTCCCGTACAGATCCCATGTTGTAGCTAGGACCTTTTTAAATGATTTCGACCGTCTGCCCAATAAATCCCTGCAAAAAGAGCTTCCAAAAATTTGTTTGGATGTCCAACTTGTAATTCGGAAGTAGTGCAAACTTGAATCATCTCCAATGAATTTTACATGGGCTTGCCATAGAACGGAAGTATTCCGTTTTCGGATCCTTTACATTGCTTTAGAAGTTGTGCATTGGAAGAAGAAATTTAACAAGCTTAAGATCCTAGCAGTTAAAGCTTTCAATTATATTTATAATTTTATTGTAAATGTAATTAATAAATAAATAAATAAGAAATTTAAAGAAGCTTAAATGATTTTCTCAACAATTTAACTTTTTATTTTTATCAATATTTTTATTACACTTTTATATTTAAATTATATAATTTTATAATTTGGTTTTTAATAGAAAAACTCTTTCAAATCTCACCAGGCGGCAATTTTTTTCAATCAAATATTTTATCAAAAGACTTTTTTTATTTTGTACATCGCTTTTAATTTGTTTTTTTTTTTACCCTCCACCATAGGATGGGGGTTTATTAACTTTGTCATTCCGTTTGTAACACATCGAAATATTGCTCTAAGACCCCATAAAGTATATATATTCTGGGTCGTGGTGAAATTCTGAGTCGATCTGAGCATGTCCGTCCGTCCGTCTGTTGAAATCACGCTAACTTCCGAACGAAATAAGCTATCGACTTGAAACTTGGCACAAGTAGTTGTTATTGATTTAGATCGGATGGTATTGCAAATGGGCCATATCGGTCCACTTTTACGTATAGCCCCCATATAAACGGACCCCCAAATTTGGCTTGCGATTGCTCTAAGAGAAGCAAATTTCATCCGATCCGGCTGAAATTTGGTACATGGTGTTAGTATATGGTCTCTAACAACCGTGCAAAAATTGGTCCATATCGGTATATAATTACATATAGCCCCCATATAAACCGATCCCCCGATTTTACCTCCGGAGCCTCTTAGAGGAGCAATAGTCATCCGATACGATTGAAATTTGGTAAGTGATGTTAGTATGTTGTCTCTAACAACCATGCCAAAAGTGGTCCATATCGGTCCATAATTATATATAGCCCCCATATAAGCCGATCCCCAGATTTGACTTCCGGAGCCTCTTAGAGGAGCAAAATTATCCGATTCGGTTGAAATTTGGTATGTGGTGTTATATGGTCTCTAACAACCATGCAAAAATTGGACCATATCAGTCCCTAATTATATGTAGCCCCCATATAAACCGTTCCCCAGATTTGATCTCCGGAGCTTCTTGGAGAATCAAAATTCATCCGATCCGGTTGAAATTTGCAACGTGGTGTTAGTATATGACCGCTAATAGCCATGCCAAAATTGGTCCATATAGGTTTATAGTTATATATAGCCGATCCCCAATCACACAAAAATTGGTCCATATCAGTTCATAATCATGGTTGCCACTCGAGCCAAAAATAATCTACCAAAATTTTATTTCTATAGAAAATTTTGTCAAATTTTATTTCTGTAGAAAATTTTGGCAAAATTTTATTTCTATAGAAAATGTTGTCAAAATTTTATTTCTATAGAAACTTTTATCAAAATTTTATTTCTATAGAAAATTTTGTCAGACTTAATTATATACATATTTAATCGGCGTTTTATACCCTGCTCCACACTGTGGAACAGGGTATTATAAGTTAGTGCACATGTTTGCAACACCCAGAAGGAGACGAGATAGACACATGGTGTCTTTGACAAAAATGCTCAGGGTGGGCTCTTGAGTCGATATAGCGATATCCGTCTGTCCGTGAACACATTTTTGTAATCAAAGTCTAGGTCGCAGTTTTAGTCCAATCGACTTCAAATTTGGCACAAGTATGTGTTTTGGCTCAGAATAGATCCCTATTGATTTTGGAAGAAATCGGTTCAGATTTAGATATAGCTCCCATATATATCTTTCGCCCGATATGGACTTATATGGCCCAGAAGCCAGAGTTTTACCCTAATGTGCTTAAAATTTTGCATAAGAAGAACAATTGGTACTATAGTCAAGTGTGTCAAATTTTATTGAAATCGGTTCAGATTTAGATATAGCTCCCATATATATCTTTCGCCCGATATGGACTAATACGGTCCCAGAAGCCAGAGTTTTACCCCAATTTGATTAAAATTTTGCACAGGGAGTAGAATTAGCATTGTAGCTATGCGTGCCAAATTTGGTTGAAATCGGTTAAGATTTAGATATAGCTCCCATATATAGCTTTCGGCCGATTTACACTGATATGACCACAGAGACCAATTTTTTGCTCCGATTTAGTTGAAATTTTGCACAGGGAGTAGAATTAGCATTGTAGCTATGCGTGCCAAATTTGGTTGAAATCGGTTCAGATTTAGATATATCTCCCATATATAGCTTTCGCCCGATTTTCAACCATATGACCACAGACGCCAATTTGTTACTCCGAATTAGTTGACATTTTGCGCCGGGAGTAGAATTAGCATTGTAGCTATGCGTGCCAAATTTGGTTGACATCGGTTCAGATTTAGAAAGCTCCCATATATACATATGTTTTTCTGATTTCGACAAAAATGGTCAAAATACCAAAATTTTCCTTGTAAAATCGCCACTGATTAGTCGAAAAGTTGTAAAAATTACTCTAATTTTCCTAAGCTTCTAATACATATATATCGAGCGATAAATCATAAATAAACTTTTGCGAAGTTTCCTTAACATTGCTTCAGATTTAAATGATTCCCATATTTTTTTACTAACATTGTGTTCCATTAGCCGAATTAAATTTTGAGTCTATAGATTTTGTAGAAGTCTATCAAATTCTGTCCAGATCGAGTGATATTTAAATGTATGTATTTGGGACAAACCTTTATATATAGCCCCCAACACATTTGACAGATGTGATATGGTATCGAAAATTTAGATCTACAAAGTGGTGCAGGGTATTATATAGCCGGCCCCGCCCGACTTTAGACTTTCCTTACTTGTTTCAGTTTAATATATACCACATATGGACTACCTTGCAATTTAGAAGACGGTGTTAGGAAGTGCGGCAAGTGATACCGCAACACAAGTAATTCGATTGTGGATGACAGTCTTCAGTAGAAGTTTCTACTCAATCCATGGTGGAGGGTACATAAGCTTCGGCCTGGCCGAACTTACGGCCGTATATACTTGTTCTTTTTTAAATCTCACCAGCGGTAAATTTTTTATCGAATATTTTTTCAAAGCATTGTTTTTTATGTTTAACATCGGTTTTATTTTGTTTCTTCTTCTGCGTATATTTATGTAGAAATATATTTATTGCATTTAAACCCAAATGTAAAATTCTCTAAACATTCTCAAAAGAACTGGAAAAGTCATCAGGCACAGGTTCAAATAATTTTTATTTTTTTTATAGCTTTTTTACTTTTTTTTATTGATTTTCCTTTATTATTTTTTTTTTATTATTTTTGTCCAAAATTTAAATTTTGATTTTAAACAGCCAAAGAGCGTATTTTCTAAGACTGGTCCAAAAGAGCTTCATTGGAAGTGGGAAAAATTGATGGGGGATTCCGAAATGCTCTTAAAGAGCAATAGTTGTCGAAAAATGGTTTTTACTGGATTATTCTTGATTGGTTAATGTAGGTTATAATAAGACAACATTCTATGCCCAATAAAAGTGACAGACAAGTCACTCCATCTCTCAAACTAAACAAAAACCACCTGTTTTTTCATATCATCTTACTCTAGGTGTCCTTTAATTTAACTTTAAGTATATTTAAAAATGATACAGATATATCCATTTGAAACAAAAAATTGTAATTTTAAGTGAAATTAATTTTTATTTGAAATACAAAAACAAAAGACTTAAGAAACACTTAAGAAACTTACTTTATTAAGTTTGTTGATTTAGTCTTTCTTTGTATTTCAAATATAGCTGCATTGTAGGCAAACTACTTTGAACTGAAAATAAATTCACCTTAATTTTGACAAATGAAGAAAGAACCTTAAATCACGAAAAATATTCTTTAAAGAAATTTTAGATTTCGAATAGCAGTTCTAGGATAGGTTTTTAAAGAGTTAAAATCACAACTGGTTAAAAGTACTAAAGGAAGAACATTGCCTACACCTACATTAATTCCTAAATACTTACAACGAATTAACAAGATTCACAAGATGAATGTCAATTCCATCCATTAAACTGTGCATGACGAATTTTCGTTGTCAAAATTGTTGACTATGTCTACCAATTCTAAGATATAAATCCTCCCAACATATCAATTCCATCTGTTTAATAATTTTTTAATGATCCACAGATGGCCAGGATATACTAATCATAATTTTCATCATCATTATAGATAGACAAAAAAGTGAGAGGGAGAGAGAGAGCGCGAAAGATCAAGTGACAAAAAACCACCGTTCACAAATCTCATATGAAAAATTTATAAAATTTCGTAAAATATTTATTACTAATTAACATGTCACTTTGTCCATATGGCAACTAAATCATACAACAGCGAACCTATCTCCACCAACAACTGCTGCCACCACCACCACAACTCTTAGCCATTCGTAACGTAAAGATCAGTGCTTAGCGAAATATGCACAAATATTGGATGATTGTCTCATGTGGTCGTTCGATGGATGTATGGTTTAGCGTGCACTGTGGTAAATGAAATTTTATTTCAAAACTCAGAAAATCAGTGAAACCAGCAGGAAGAAACATTTTAGTTCATTTTACAAAAAATTGTTAAATTTTTGAAAATTTTAACTAAACTGTATTACGAACGCAGATATCATGTCGATTTCACAGAACTAAGTACAATGACACTTCTCAAACGTGGACGCCCACGGTTGCCTAAATTTTGTGCAAATTTTCAAAATATTTTTCAAAATGAATAGCTATGAATTTCTCAAGAGGGTTCCCAGGTTTATAGTAAAACATTCTATGTCCAATAAAAATGTCAGGAAAATGATTTTTTTAAATCATTCCATCTCTCAAACTAAAAATAAGTACCTTTTTCCTAGCTTCTAATTCAAGGTGCCCTTTAAAATCTGAGTGTATTTAAAAATGGTCTTCACTTCATATCATTTGAAACGTAAAATTTTAATTTTAAAATGAAATTAATTTTTATTTGAAATAGAAAAACAAAAGACTTAAGCAACACACATATGTTAAATAGCAGTAAACTTTATTAAGTTTGTTGCTTCAGTCTTTCGTTTTGGCATTTTGCCATATTTTTTTGGACAATCACAAATCCGAAATTTTATCTTATTATTGCATGTTTTAGACTTCAAAATATAGTATAAGTAATATATTTTTTTAAATTTAATATTTAACTATTGCTTCAATCGATTTGATCCAATACCACTGTAACACCCTGGGGAATATGTATCTTTTTTTTTTAAATATTTCTCATTGCTTTTTGGTATGTGAAGACATATCAGCAAGTTGTCATGTCGTTTAAAATACTATGGCCGAAAACACAACACATTTAATCATTTGTATTTTTCCTTCCACTGGGTACGCCATAATTTATATTCTTTAAGATTTAATGTGGCAACAGATAAAACCAGAAATCTGCCACAGTTATTGTGGTATTATAGTCACATGGGACAAAACTCTTGGATGAGAAGAAAACTACAGAATGATTTCTACACACACCAGCATCGGGTTATTAATATTTCGATAGTTGGTAACAGGATAAATATCATCCATCTGGACAAATTAACCAAGTCCCAATTGCTAGAATCACGAATTTAAAATGGAGAAAAATTTGTTTACAAAAATAGCTATGAGGGTGTGGGTGTGGGTTATATTCATGGATATTTAGCTTTGTATATTAATTAAGGCTATTAAAGGCCGGAAACGAAATTAGTATTCGTTTGAGTCATTTATATGAAAGAAAAATAGAGGCGGAAATGGAAGAGAAGTGGAATATTTTAGAGTCAAAGGTACACAGCAAAAAACAATATCACTAACATTCTTATTTACCAAAATTTTGTTTCAATTAAAAAAAAAAATTTTTTTAATGATTATTTTATTTTTTATGATTAAATTAAAATAAAAGTTAATCACATTTATAAATTGAATCAACAAAGTTGTTATTAGACCAATTCAATTTTTAATTGACGTCGATCATTGATAATACATAACTGAAGAAATTTTAATTCAAATTAAAACAATTAATAAATCACAAAGTTTGAAAAGTATGCTGTACTAAGGGAGTTGCCGTGGTGTAAGGTTTAGCATTCTCGCCTTTCGTTGGCAGTGTTGCCAGTATTGGGGATTTCCCCCAAATTGGGGTTATTTTTTGGTGAATGGGGTCGAGAAATCAGGTTTAACTATTTATTCAAAATTTTATTTCTACAGAAAATTTTGTCAAAATTTTATTTCCACAGACAATTTTGTCAAAACTTTATTTTTATAGAAAATTTTGTCAAAATTTTATTTCTATAGAAATTTTTGTCATAATTTTATTTCTATAGAAAATTTTGCCAAAATTTTATTTCTGTAAAAATTTTTGTCAAAATTTTATTTCTGTAGAAAATTTTGTCAAAATTTTATTTCTATAGAAAATTTTGTCAAAATTTTATTTCTATAGAAAATTTTGTCAAAATTTTATTTCTATAGAAAATTTTGTCAAAATTTTATTTCTATAGAAAATTTTGTCAAAATTTTATTTCTATAGAAAATTTTGTCAAAATTTTATTTCTATAGAAAATTTTGTCAAAATTTTATTTCTATAAAAAATTTTGTCAATATTTTATTTCTACAGAATATTTTGTCAAAATTTTATTTCTATAGAAAATTTTTTCAAAATTTTATTTCTACAGAATATTTTGTCAAAATTTTATTTCTATAGAAAATTTTGTCAAAATTTTATTTCTATGGACAATTTTGTCAAAATTTTATTTCTATGGAAAATTTTATTTCTATACAAAATTTTGTCAAAATTTTATTTCTATAGAATATTTTGTCAATATTTTATTTCTACAGAATATTTTGTCAAAATTTTATTTCTATAGAAAATTTTTTCAAAATTTTATTTCTACAGAATATTTTGTCAAAATTTTATTTCTATAGAAAATTTTGTCAAAATTTTATTTCTATTGACACTTTTGTCAAACTTTTATTTCTATGGAAAATTTTATTTCTATACAAAATTTTATTTCTATAGAAAATTTTGCCAAAATTTTATTTCTATAGAAAATTTGGTCAAAATTTTATTTCTATAGAAAATTTTGTCAAAATTTTATTTCTATGGACAATTTTGTCAAAATTTTATTTCTATGGAAAATTTTATTTCTATACAAAATTTTGTCAAAATTTTATTTCTATAGAAAATTTTGTCAAAATTTTATTTCTTTAGAAAATGTTGTCAAAATTTTATTTCTATAGAAAATTTTGTCAAAATTTTATTTCTACAGAATATTTTGTCAAAATTTTATTTCTATAGAAAATTTGTCAAAATTTTGTTTCTATAGAAAATTTTGTTAAAATTTTATTTCTATAGAAAATTTTGTTAAAATTTTATTTATGTAGAAAATTTTGTCAAAATTTTGTTTCTATAGAAAATTTTGTTAAAATTTTATTTTTATAGAATTTTGTCAAAATTTTATTTCTATAGAAAATTTTATCAAAATTTTATTTTTATATAGAAAAATTTCTCAAGATTTTATTTCTATAGAAAATTTTGTCAAAATGTTATTTCTATAAAAAATTTTGTCAACATTTTATTTCTATATAAACTACATATTGCCCCAGAAAATTACATAGTTGGGACAAACGATTTACACTTTCACCGTTCAAAAATAACGCTCTAAGAATTGATCACATTCCTTCGAGCGAACATTAAAAATTTTTTCAGCAGTGGAGCATCTCTTCACAGAAACAAGTATTGACCTAATATGAAAAATTATGCAAACTAAATTTAAGGACATTAAAATTACAAAACAAATATCTTTACATTGAATAAATTTTAATTGAAATTGAAAATTCATAATCTTTCCTTAAATTAATACTTATATCACGAATTTTTAAAATTTGCGTCCCGAAACAGAAAAAAATTTCCAATTATAATTTTAATTGAGTTTTAAAAAATATTCAATTAAAAATTTAATTGATTCAACAAATTTTTTAATTGAAACAAACATCAATCACAAAATCTAATAGTATCAATTAATTTTTTGATTGGATCACTTAATTTTTATACCCTCAACCATAGGATGGGGGGTATATTAACTTTGTCATTCCGTTTGTAACACATCGTGGTGAAATTCTGAGTCGATCTAAGCATATAAACCGATCCTCCGATTTGGCTTGCGGAGCCTTTAATAGAAGCAAATTTCATCCGATCTGGCTGAAATTTGGTACATGGTGTTAGTATATGGTCCCTAACAACCATGCAAAAATTGGTTCACATCGGTACATAATTATATATAGCCCTAATATAAACCGATCCCCAGATTTGACCTCTAGAGCCTCATGGATGAACAAAATTCATCCGTTCGGTTGAAATTTGGTACGTGGTGTTAGTATATGGTCTCTGACAACCATGCAGGTAGTGGTCCATAGCGGTCTTAATTATACATAACCCCCATTTAAACCGATTCCCAGATTTGACCTCCGGAGCTCTTGGAGGAGCAAAATTCATCCGATCCTGTTGAAACATGGTACGTGGTGAAATTTGATACATTGCGCTAGTATATGACCGCTAACAACCATGACAAAATTGGTCCATATCGGTCTATAGTTATATATAGCCGATCCCCAAACATAATCTACCAAAATGTTATATCTATAGAAAATGTTGTCAAAATTTTATTACTATAGAAAATTTTGCCAAAATTTTATTACTTTAGAAAATTTTGTCAAGATTTTATTTCTATAGAAAATGTTGTCAAAATTTTATTTATATAAAAAATTTTTTCAAAATTTTGTTACTATACAAAATTGTGTCAAGACTTTATTTCTATAGAAAACTTTGTCAAAATTTTATTTCTATAGAAAATTTTATCAAAATTTTAATTCTATAGAAAATGTTGTCAAATTTTATTGCTATAGAAAATTTTGTCAAAATTTTATTTCAATAGAAAATTTTGTCATAATTTTATTTTTATAGAAAATTTTGTCAAAATTTTATTTAATATATACCCCGTATGGACAAACTTAAAATTGAGATCACGGTGTTAAGAAGTTTTACGATACCTTGTCATCGGCAAGTGTTACCGCAACCCAAGTAATTCGATTGTGGATGACAGTCTTTAGTAAAAGTTTCTATGCAATCCATGGTGGAGGGTACATAAGATTCGCCCTGGCCGAACTTACGGCCGTATATACTTGTTTTAATTGACTTTCAATTAATTTTTTAATTGATACTATCATTTCTGTGATTGAAAACATTTCAATTAAAAAATTAATTGGATCAATTAATTTCGTGATTGAATCAAAAAAAATGTTTGTGTGCAGTATGTCCTTGAAGCAAGGAAAATATTCCTTACAGTAATGCAAACCATTTTGATCTAAAGAAATAATTTTAAATTAGCTGAAGTATTTAATCTTTGGTCTAAAGGTAAAAAAACTTCAAATATTCAAATTGTAAAATTTACTTTCGAAATTTAAGCTCGGTTTCAAGTAGAAAATATGTTTCAAGTAAAAATATCTTTAAAATAAAAAGGTCAAGATAAAAAAGTCAACAAATATAAGAACCATTTAATTATTTTTGAAGAATTTTTCAAAATTACTAAAGGCAAGTAGACCTTTGACAAATAAAATGTGAATTCCATCTTTAAGTCAAATCCCTTTACGACAAGAATAAAATGACTTTATTGAAAAGCTCATCGGCTTTTGGTCACGAAAAAAAAAATTATAAAAAATGTGTCTTCTATGCTAAGCAAAGTTCACATTGGTATTTAATGGACATAAAAGTGGTTAATATAAAATATTATTTACATTTATTTATGCTATTCTAATCCCTACGGGGTCTCCAGTAAACAGCAATCAGGGAAAGTTTGCCATTGGAACTAATTCCATTATAAACAATTTGAATATGATCATTCATACTGGTAATTATGTTAATATTCCAATTCAAAGTACATTTCAAGGTTCACGAAAATTCACACACACACACATTATCACAAACAAAAGCTCATACAACGCAAAATTAGCCATATCTTGCACTTCGAAGAGGACATGATGACAGCATGCCTTTATCCTCATAGCCATCGTCACTCATTCGTTGTTCAACGAATCTGATGCTAAGTTTGTTGCTTAAGTCTTTTGTTTTGCAATTGAATGCTGTTTCTTTTCGATTTTGTTTGCTAAGAAATCCGTCTTTCGTTATTCAACTGTCGTGCTAATGTGGCTATCGCTTTTGTTGTTGTTGTTGCTATTTTTGTTGTAAGTCCTTTGTTAACCTTAACTATTTTCCATTTCTTTCGAAAAGATGGTCGACGACAATGGCCCCCAAACGAACACAAGTAGCCGCATGTGTGTGAGTCGAATCAACAACGACACTGCTGCCGCCACCGGGAGCAGTAGCCACCACAACAGGAAAGACGGCAAGGATGTCAAAGGCATTCGAATGCAAAGACATGCATCATTTTGCGTCATTGAAAGTATTTTATATGAGTATTGTTTGCATATAACTTCAATTTCGACAATGTCAGCGCAATAAATTAATCAAAAGATTCGCTGCTACTTTTCAATGCAGTGTTGGACCATAGCATTTTGGCGGACGACAGAGCACAGTGGAAGTTGGCGTAAATAATGTTTTTGGGTACTATAATAAAGTTTTTGGTTCCAATAGTGAAATTCTTCACACAAAGAAGAAATTCTTTCCTCAGGAACAAAATTTTAGACAAACGAAATTCCTCTTTAATATAAAAGTATTTTTGGCTCTATTTTTATACCCTCCACCATAGGATGGGCGGTTAATTAGCTTTGTCATTCCGTTTGTAATACATCGAAATATTGCTCCAAGACCCCATAAAGTATATATATTCTGGGTCGTGGTGAAATTCTGAGTCGATCTAAACATGTCCATCCGTCCGTCCGTCTGTTGAAATCACGCTAACTTCCGAACGAAACAAGCTATCGACTTGAAACTTGGCACAAGTAGTTGTTATTGATGTAGGTCGGATGGTATTGCAAACGGGCCATATCGGTCCACTTTTACGTATAGCCCCCATATAAACGGACCCTCAGATTTGGCTTGCGGAGCCTCTAACAGAAGCATATTTCATCCGATCCGGCTGAAATTTGGTACATGGTGATGGTATATGGTCTCTAATAAACATGCAAAAATTGGTCCACATCGGTCCATAATTATATATAGCCCCCATATAAAACGATCCCCAGATTTGGCTTGCGGAGCCTCAAAGAGAAGCCAATTTCACCCGATCTGACTGAAATTTGGTACATGGTGTTGGTATATGGTCTCTAATAACCATGCAAAAAGTCGGTCCATAATTATATATAGCCCCCATATAAACCGATCCCCAGATTTGGCTTGCGGAGCCTCAAAGAGAAGTAAATTTCACGCGATCTGGCTGATATTTGGTACATGCTTTTTGGTATTTAGTCTCTAACAACCATGCAAAAATTGGTCCATATCGGTCCATAATTATATATAGCCCCCATATAAAACGATCCCCAGATTTGGCTAGCGGAGCCTCAAAGAGAAGCAAATTTCATTCGATCTGGCTGAAATTTGGTACATGGTGTTGGTCTCTAAAAACCATGCTAAAATTGGTCCATATCGGTCCATAATTAATATAGCCCCCATATAAACCGTTCTCGAGATTTGACCTCCGGAGCCTCTTGGAGGAGCAAAATTCATCCGATTCGGTTCAAATTTGGAACGTGGTAACAACCATACCAAAATTGGTCCATATCGGTCAATAGTTATCGCAAAAAATTGGTCCAGATCGGATCATGATCATAGTTGCCACTCAAACCGAAAATAATCTACCAAAGTTTTATTTCTATAGAAAATTTTGTTAAAATTTCATTTCTATGGAAAATTTTGTCAAAATTTTATTTCTATAGAAAATTTTGTCAAACTGAATTATAGACGTATTTAATCGGTCTTTTTTGATTTAATATATAACACGTATGGACTTCCTTACAATGTAGAAGACGGTGTTAAAAGGTTTTAAGATACCTTGCCATCGGCAAACGTTACCGCAACTCAAGTAGTTCGATTGTGGATGACAGTGTTTAGAAGAAGTTTGTACGCAATCCATGGTGGAGGGTACATAAGCTTCGGCCTGGCCAAACGTACGGCCGTATATACTTATTTTATTTGCTTTAAATAAAAATAGTATAATGTCAAATAAAAACAAGTATATACGGCCGCAAGTTCGGCCAGGCCGAATCTTATGTACCCACCACCATGGATTGCGTAGAAACTTCTACGAAAGACTGTCATCCACAATTGATTTACTTGGGTTGTGGTATCTTAAAACTTCTTTACTTCGTTTTCTAAATTGTGATTTAGTCCATACATGGTATATATTAGACAAAAAAGTTATGTATAGTTAAGTCTAAAAATAATTACGAATCGATATGGACTTTTTGTACGTAGAGAGCCAGAATTGAAATATGGGGGTCTCTTATATGGCGGCTATATACAATTATGAACTTGATATGGACCAATTTTTGTGTGATTGGGGATCGATTTATCTAAGGGCCATATATAACTATGGACCGATATGGACCTAGTTAGGCATGGTTGTTAACGACCATATACTAGCACAATGTACCAAATTTCAACTCACTCGGATGAAATTTGCTCCTCCAAGAGGTTCCAAAACCAAATCTCGGGATCGGTTTATATGGGGCTATGTACGATTATGGACTGATATGGACCACTTTTGGCATGGTTGTTAAATATCATATACTACCACCACGTACCAAATTTCGAGCAGATCGGATGAATTTTGCTTCTCCAAAAGGCACCGGAGGTCAAATCTGGGGATCGGTTTATATGGGAGCTATATATAATTATGGACTGATAGGAACCAATTCCTGCATGGTTGTTGGATACCATATACTAACATCACGTACCAAATTTCAACCGAATGGCAAGAATTTTGCTCTTCCATGGGGCTCTGGAGGTCAAACATGGGGATCGGTTTATATGGGGCCTATATATAATTATGGACCGATATCGACCAATTTTTGCATGGGAGTTTGAGGCCATATATTAACACCACGTACCAAATTTCAACTGAATCAGATGAATTTTGGTCTTCCAAGAGGTTCCGGAGGTCAAATCTGGTGATCGGTTTATATGGGGGCTATATATAATTATGAACCGATGTGGACCAATTTTTGCATGGTTTTTATAGACCATATACTAACATCACGTACCAAATTTCAACCGAATGGCAAGAATTTTGCTTCTCTTAGCGGCCTCGCAAGCCAAATCGGGGGATCGGTTTATATGGGGGCTATATATAATTATGGACCGATGTCGACCAATTTTTGCATGGTTGTTAGAGACCATATACTAACACCATCTACCAAATGTCAGGCGGATCGGATGAAATTTGCTTCTCTTAGAGGCCTCGCAAGCCAAATCGGGGGATCGGTTTATATGGGGGCTATATATAATTATGGACCGATGTGGACCAATTTTTGCATGGTTGTTAGAGACCATATACTAACACCATGTACCAAATTTCAGACGGATCGGATGAAATTTGCTTCTCTTAGAGGCCTCGCAAGCCAAATCGGGCGATCGGTTTATATGGGGGCTATATATAATTATGGACCGATGTGGACCAATTTTGTTAGAGACCATATACTGACACCATGTACCAAATTTCAGCCGGATCGGATGAAATTTGCTTCTCTTAGGGGCCTCGCAAGCCAAATTTTGGGGTCCGTTTATATGGTGGCTATACGTAAAAGTGGACCGATATGGCCCATTTGCAATACCATCCGACCTACATCAATAACAACTACTTGTGCCAAGTTTCAAGTCGATAGCTTGTTTCGTTCGGAAGTTAGCGTGATTTCAACAGACGGACGGACGGACGGACGGACGGACGAACATGCTCAGATCGACTCAGAATTTCACCACGACCCAGAATATATATACTTTATGGGGTCTTAGAGCAATATTTCGATGTGTTACAAACGGAATGACAAAGTTAATATACCCCCCATCCTATGGTGGTGGGTATAATTAGGTTTGTCAAAAATTTCGTTCCGCGGAAAAGAAGACCTTTGTGTTTTTTTTTTTTTTTTTTTTGTCTAGTTCCATGAGCACATTTTCTCATTATCTCTTCCCAATTCGAATTCTGATATTGAGCGTCAGTCTGCTTATAGCACTTTTGTAATTAAGGTAAAGGCATACTATTTTTCGATCGTAACGCTATTTTTCACATATCTGTTTTTGGGGCCACGAGTGTTCATTTCGAAATAAATCGCTTGTTGGATACAAGACACGATCTTAACTATTATATGCCAAAAATGTCGGATCATACATTTTATACAGCCTGATTTTATTGTTCATCCTTGCAATTGTTTTCAAAGAAAAAGTCGTTGAAGCCGGTCTTTACTTTTACCATTTTGGTTTTTAATATCTATAACTATCGCCCATTGTTGCACAGACACCGTAGAATTCTCATCGATGCAATTCAATATACGATTTAAGTGAAGCCAAAATAAAAGTGAATACAAAACAAAAGACATTGCAGACATTTGCATACATCTCATACGATTATCAACCCCCCCTACTCCACAAGGTTTGGAAAAATATTACAGAGCTACAGTGGTTTGGTTCGCATCGTCACTTTATACATTATACAAAACAAAACGCAAGGAACATTTTCCCCCTTAATGCCAATGTCTTAGTTATAGTCACATCCATCGCCCAATCTTCAGTCGCTCTCTCTCTCTCTCTTGTATGAACAGGATGTAGAGAACTGATGATGTTGGCGGCTGATGCCGCGTTATTGTGCCACTATTTAAAGCTTCGAAATGTCCATCTTCCTTGACAGGCGGCATCTCTCAAATAAAACCGAAAATTCTTTAATCCTTTTTTACTTGCTCGGACAGTAGAGTGAAATGATCTTGGAGCCAGAACCCACAAACACAGCTCTAACAAAACATTGATTTGTTGAAAAAAATAGGGATTTAGTTTTGAGATAAAATATGAATATTGATGGGATTTGATAAAAACCATCAAACAAAAATTGATTTGATTGACTCCAATGATTTTTTCCTCCCTTAACACTTAAATGCGCACTGTATCTTTTACGATACAACCAAAAAAAATTCTTTCGTTTTAAAATTTTGATCGAATTCTATGAAATTAAGTTTGTTGCATTTAGAACATCATAAAGGTATTTTTTATAATATGCTTTCCGGAAAATTTGTAGTACTTCTGAGTAATCTGCAGTCAAAATTGAAAATCACAGTTTCAATTAATATTTACTAGAGATGAAAGTAATGGTGGTAAAAAATTGTGAAGTGTAAAACTATCTCTATTCACTACTAAAATTAATCTGTTTATTTGGAAAAAAAACTAAGTTCAATGCGCACTGTATTTTTGTTCAAAACACATATAAATGTTTATACCCTCCACCATTGGATGGGGGGTATATTAACTTTGTCATTCCGTTTGTAACACATCGAAATATTGCTCCAAGACCCCATAAAATATATATATATTCTGGGTCGTGGTGAAATTCTGTGTCGATCTGAGCATGTCCGCCCGTCCGTCCGTCCGTCCGTCTGTTGAAATCACGCTAACTTCCGAACGAAACAAGCTATCGACTTGAAACTTGGCACAAGTAGTTGTTATTGATGTAGATCGGACGGTATTGCAAATGGGCCATATCGGTCCACTTTTACATATAGCCCCCATAAAAACGGACCCCCAAATTTGGCTTGCGAGGCCTCTAAGAGAAGCAAATTTCATCCGATACTGCTGAAATTTGGTACATGGTGTTAGTATATGGTCTCTAACAACCATGCGAAAATTGGTCCACATCGGTCCATAATTATATATAGCCCCCATATAAACCGATCCCCCGATTTGGCTTGCGAGGCCTCTAAGAGAAGCAAATTTCATCCGATCCGGGTGAAATTTGGTACATGGTGTTAGTATATGGTCTCTAACAACCATGCAAAAATTGGCCCACATCGGTCCATAATTATATGTAGCCCCCATATATTCCGATCCCCCGATTTGGCTTGCGAGGCCTCTACGAAAAGCAAATTTCATCCGATCCGGCTGAAATTTGGTACATGGTGTTATTATATGATCTCTAACAACCATGCAAAAATTGGTCCACATCGGTCCATAATTATATGTAGCCCCCATATAAACCGATCACCACATTTGACCTCCGGAGCCTCTTGGAAGACCAAAATTCGTCTGATTCAGTTGAAATTAGGTACGTGGTGTTAATATATGGCATCAAACTCCTATGCAAAAATTGGTCGGTATCGGTCCATAATTATATATAGGCCCCATATTAACCGATCCCCAGATTTGACCTCCAGAGCCACATGGAAGAGCAAAATTCTTCCCATTCGGTTGAAATTTGGTACGTGATGTAAGTATATGGTATCCAACAACCATGCAGGAATTGGATCCTATCAGCCCATAATTATATATAGCTCCCATATAAACCGATCCACAGATTTGACCTCCGGTGCATTTTGGAGAAGCAAAATTCATCCGATCTGCTTGAAATTTGGTACGTGGTGATCGTATATGATATTTAACAATCCACAATCGAATTACTTGTGTTGTGGTACCTGAAAACTTCTTAACTTCTTAATTTGCTTCTCCAAGTGGCTCCAAAACCGAATCTCGGGATCGGTTTATATGGGGGCTATATATGATTATGGCCTGATATGGACCACTTCTGGCATGGTTGCTAAATATCATATACTACCACCACGTACCAAATTTCAACCAGATCAGATGAATTTTGCTTCTCCAAAAGGCACCGGAGGTCAAATCTGGGAATCTGTTTATATGGAGGCTATATATAAATATGGACTGATATGAACCAATTCCTGCATAGTTGTTGGATATACTAACATCACGTACCAAATATCAACTGAATCAGATGAATTTTGGTCTTCCAAGAGGCTCCGGAGGTCAAACCTGGTGATCGGTTTATATGGGGGCTATATATAACTATGGACCGATTTCGACCAATTTTTGCATGGGTGTTAGAGACCGTATACTAACACCATGTACCAAATTTCAGCCGGATCGCATGAAATTTGCTTCTCTTAGAGGCTACGCAAGCCAAATCGGGGGATAGGTTTATATGGGGGCTATATATATATAATTGATGACCGATGTGGACCAATTTGTGCATAGTTGTTAGAGACCATATACCAACACCATGTACCAAATTTCAGCCGGATCTGATGAAATTTTCTTCTCTTAGAGGCTCCGGAGGTCAAATCTGGTGATCGGTTTATATGGGGGCTATATATAATTATGGACCGATGTGGACCAATTTTTGCATAGTTGTTAGGGACCATATACTAACACCAAGTACAACATTTTAGCCGGATCGGATGAAATCTGGGGATCTGTTTATATGGGGGCTATATATAATTATGGACCGATGTGGACCAATTTTTGCATAGTTGTTAAATACCATATACTAACACCATGTACCAAATTTCAGCCTGATCGGATGAAATTTGCTTCTCTTAGAGGATCGGAAAGCCAAATTTGTGGGTCCGTTTATATGGGGGCTATACGTAAAAGTGGACCGATATGGCCCATTTGCAATACCATCTGACCTACATCAATAGCAATTACTTGTGCCAAGTTTCAAGTCGATAGCTTGTTTCGTTCGGAAGTTAGCGTGATTTCAACAGACGGACGGACGGACATGCTCAGATCGACTCAGAATTTCACCACGACCCAGAATATATATACTTTATGGGGTCTTAGAGCAATATTTCGATGTGTTACAAACGGAATGACAAAGTTAATATACCCCCTTCCTATGGTGGAGGGTATAAAAATTTTAAATTTAATGAAATGTATTTACTTTTAGTGGACTTTATGTCGCAATAAGTTGGCAATATATCTTTTTATGTTAAAGGACTGTTCCTTTATTGTTTTTGTGTTGTGTTTTATAATTTTTTTGTAAATAAAAGACTCCATATATGTAAGCGACTTTTTTGTGTGACCTTTTTTTGAATATGCGACTTTTTCAAAATATCCAACGGTAACACTGGTCATGGGCATAAAATTTGGAAAAACTTACGCATTCTAAATAACAAATACCCTCTTATAGAGAACCACTCTCATTCGGAATATTATATTCAGAATATTTCTTACAATACTGAAATAGATCTAAATAACTATCACAATCCGTACAATTTCTGCCATGACATTCCTATATTGTTGGCCAGAGAAAAACTTCCCACAAGTATTCTAAAACTTTTGCTTTTGTTTCGAAAATTTGCGTTTTTCTTTCTGTTTTTTACATATCCCTCAAATTGCAGCTGTAACAAATAATAATGCGATGAAGTGAAGTTGAATCGAAGTACCCAATGTGAAGTAATGATCTTGAAACGGTCTTGAAGAACAACCCAGAACTTTGAACCTCAACGACCAAACCAAGACCATAAACCTCAACCTTATGATTGGCGGTGGAAGTCTTCAGTGTCTCCTTGCTTTCGTTTGCCACTGAACCGCAGAAAATTGCTTAGCAATTGACAAGTCGGTCTTTTGGGCTTTTGGAGCTAAGTCAAAGAGCAACGAAAAAAAATCAGAGTGAACAAATAAGATTTGCATCTCTCAACATTGATGATAATTTATATTTTTTCGGCTACCTGCCAACAAACTTCGCTTACCAAACAGCAAAAAACACCAACAACAACAACAAAAAGAAATATATATCAAACAAGGAATCGAACAAAGGAAACAATTGCTACTGACGTTTTCCCAGTCGGTTGTTTGATTGGAAGAATGTTTTGTTGGGGTTTGAGGGAAAATCTTAAAAAAAGATTTTTAGAAGTACATTGGCGGGATCACAGTTTTAAGTAGCTTCATAGATCTTTATCCACTCAATCATAAGGCTACAGAAAAATCAAGTCAATATCAATGACAATAATTTTCTTTTGGTAGTGAAGGGATAGAGTAATAACCAGAAGTGATATATTTGAGTAAAGATAGATCTTCCTGATTTCAGAGAATATAGAAAATATCCCCAAAGATTAATTTTTGAATGGATATATGTAGGTTACGATCTTTTTAAAGCTTTAAGGTTGAAATTAACAAGGATGGCACAATTTTTGCATAGTTGTTAGCAGGGATCCGGAGCGGTCCATTTTTTTCGCTCCGCTCCGCTCCCGCTCCGGAGAAAAAAAAACCGCTCCGCTCCTCGCTCCGCTCCGAGAAAAAAAAAATCGCTCCGCTCCGCTCCACGCTCCGCTCCGCTCCTCTTCGAGAAAATTATAGTACAAACATTGTATTATTTGTTCAATTGAGTTTTATTTTATTTAGAAAAATCGGGCGGTACATATATGGGAGCTATAGCTAAATCTGAACCGATTTCGATGATTTTTTGCACATATAGTTAGTGCTATAGAAGATTACATTTCGCCAACTTTGAGTAAGATCGGTTGATAAATAAGGGTTTTATGACCTAATTTGACTAAATCGGGCGATACATATATATGGGACCTATATCTAAATCTGAACCGATTTCGATGAAATTTTCAGACTTAAAGGGTGATACAGAAGATTATTTTGTGCTAAATTTGACGACGATCGGTTAGTAAAAAAAGTGCAACGTGACCCCATTTGTCGAAATCGGGCAATACATATATATGGGAGCTATATCTAAATTTGATCCGATTTCTTCCAAATTCAATAACGTTCGTCCTTGTGCCCCAAAAAACTCCCTGTACCAAATTTCATCAAAATCGGTTAATAATTGCGACCGAAATCCTGTGAACAACAAATACATGGACAGACGGACGCCAAGCGCTAGATCGACTCAGGAGGTGATTCTGAGTCGATCGGTATATATTTTATGGGGTCTAAAATCAATATTTCTTGTAGGCACATTTTTTGGCAGATCAAACTTATTATACCCTAACCACTATGTGGTTTAGGGTATAATGACTTTAAAACAATGTGTTGAAATATTTTATTAATTTTGAAGATTTTTTCAGAAATATTAAATCCATTTTGACTTCATTAAAACGAAATTTGCATTCATGTTAGGATACACATTTTTATGTCGAATCACTTAGCTATAAGGACAAACAGACTTCATTGAAAAGTTTAGAGACTTTTAGACAAGGAAAACCTTTCTTTCAGAGAAATACGTCTTCTATTCTAAGCAAAATTCGTATTCGTATTTTAAGCATGTGAAATATTTGGCCTCCCGACAATATTCTTTGCGGTGCACCATCTACTATTTAATATGTGATAGAAACCAAATTTATGAAAATGGACCAAAATGGACCAAATTCTGTTTGGTCTGACCATCGGACTATATTTAAAAATTAGAAATCTTTTGGACCAATTTTGGTCCGATCGGACCAAAACGGCAACGCTGATTGGAATTGAAAGTCTATACACAGAGTATAAGTAACTACTCTCCGAAGTTTTTTTTGTTTTGCAACAGACGTAGAGAAGAGGTTTTGTTATATTTGTAATGTGTGTGCGTGTATGTTTATGTTTGCAACAACCTCCATCGATATCAGTCCGTGGTATACCTACGAATATTCTTACTCAGATCTAGTGTTACCTAATTTCGCTTTTTTCCCCTTTATTGTATAATAAATGTATATGCGCACATTTTTCAACCAAAATTGAAACTATCCATAATTTTAATTAAATTTTCGAGAACTAATATCAGAAATAAGAGAATGCTAGGTATAGTACAATAGTAAAGCAAATGTGGTTCCAAAGATTTTGTCTTTACTTTAAGAGTTTGGGTATTAATTCCGAGCCAAAGAAGCGGAGAATACAAGTAAGAATACTTTAAAGACGTAATTCTCTTTTAAATTTGGGGGTTATGTACTTGCTTCTAGGAAGCAAATGTTAATTTTTAATTTTTTTTCGTCAGTTGTTATCAAAATCCTTTAAAAAGGAGTTAACGAGTTTTTTTCCATATTAAGAGTCGACTTCCAGTAGAAATTATGCTATGTTTCAAGTAAAAAGCGTCTTTAAAATAAAGTGTTGAAAAACATGTCTTATTTTTTAACGATTTTTTGCTTTGTAGGCAAGATGCAAAAAGGAAACAAATTTAAAGACAATTTTATTAATTTTAAATAATTTTTCTTAATTATTAAAGTCACGTTGACCTTACCTCAAAAATTGTATCTTTCATGTTATGATACATATTTTTAAGTAAAATCACTTAATTATAAGGACATTACAACTTCATTCAAAAGTTTATTGCCTTTTGGACAAGAAAAAAAACTTTATTTTAGAGAAATGCGTCTTCCATGTTAAGCAAAATTTGCATTCTTACTCTAAGGACATGGAATCTTTGACTTCACGACAATATTTTTTTCAGTGTAGAAAACTAAAAAAATAAATATAAATAAGATCGTTTAATTGCATTTATTTGACGTTCATTACAAACATCTTTGTAGTAATACGGGATGAAATTGATCGAAAGTACTGTTGTTACTTTTACAACACATACTAGATATATATTTTGACATTTGCCGTTTTTGAAAACAATTACTACGTACGTATAAAAATACATATCGTACATTTTAAACGTTTACTCACACTACACTAAGTACTAGCTAAATTTGAAATTACTTACACAGTGTAATTTCAAAGTTACACATTTCATTCAAGTAATATTTTATTCGGAGCGGAGCGGTTTTTCATTTGGAAACCGCTCCGCTCCCGCTCCGCTCCGGATTTTAAAAATACCGCTCCCGCTCCGCTCCCGCTCCGGCAAAAAAAGGGCTTGCTCCGCTCCGCTCCACGCTCCGCTCCGCTCCGGATCCCTGGTTGTTAGCAGGGCTATGGATTCGAGCCAGTCGGAGTCGACTCCGACAAAATCTATGCACTTAAAATTTAAATCTAACACAATTTTAGTAAAAAAAACAAATATAAGGAGAGTTTGAAGTCGGGCTAGGCCGACTATAATATACCCTGCACCACTTTATATTTAGATCTACTTTTCTATACCATCTCAAATACTTCATAATTTTGTCAGACTTCTACAAAATCTCTAGACTTGGTGGATCAGGGTATAAATATGGGAAATATTTATAAATTTTAAGGCAACTTCGCAAAATGCATTTATGATTTATCGATCAATAGATACGTATTAGAGGTATAGAAAAATTTGAGTAAATTTTATCAGTTTTCGGCTTAGCAGTGCCGATGTTAAAAGGAAAATTTAGGCCATTTTTACCCAAATCGGAATAAAATATATATGGGGCTTCGTCCAAATCTGAGCTGATTTTGACCAAATTTTACACACATATCTAAAATGTTAATTGTACTATCTAAGCAAAATTTCAAGTAAATCGGAGCGAAATTTTGACCTACGAAAGTCATATGGGTCTAAATCGGGCAAACGACACATATGGGAGCTATATCTAAATCTGAACTGATTTTAACCAAATTTGGCATGCATAGTCAAAATTTTAATTCGCCTGTGCAAACTTTCAAGTACATTGGATAAAAATTCTGGGTGGAGCCATATACCATGAGTGCATATCGGGCGAAAGATAAATATGAAAACTATATATAAATCTAAACTTCAAATTTGGAGTGCATAATTAAATAAAATTTTGAGAAAATTTTCTATAGAAATAAAATTTTGAAAATAAAAATTCTAAAGAAATAAAACTTTGACAAAGTTAACTATAGAAATAAAATTTTGACAAAATTTTCCATAGAAATAAACTTTTGACAAAATTTTTTATAGTAATAAAACTTTGAGAAAATTTTCTATAGCACTAAAATTTTGGAAAAATTTTCTAAAGAAATAAAATTTTGAGAAAATTCTTTATTGAAAAGAAACAAAACTTTGACAAAATTGACTAAAGAAATAAATTTTCGACAAAATTTTCTATATTAATAAAATTTTGACGAAATTTTCTATAGAAATAAAATTTTGACAAAATTTTCTATAGAAATAAAATTTTATGAAAATTTTCTATAGAAATAAAATTTTGGGAAAAATTTGTATAGAAATAAAATTTTGCCAAAATTTGCTATAGAAATAAAATTTTGACAAAATTTTCCATAGAAATAAAAATTTGAGAAAATTTGCTATAGAAAAGAAACAAAACTTTGTTGGCACTATGTTGGCAAAATTTTCTATAGAAATAATATTTTGAGAAAATTTTTTATAGACATATAACAAAACTTTGACAAAATTGACTATAGAAATAAAATTTTGACAAAATTTTCCATAGAAATAAAATTTTGACAAAATTGTCTATAGTAATAAAATTTTGATAAAATTTTCTATAGTAATAAAATTTTGACAAAATTGTCTATGGTAATAAAATTTTGATAAAACTTTCTATAGTAATAAAATTTTGGCAAATTTTTCTATAGTAATAAAATTTTGACAAAATTTTCTATAGAAATAAAATGTAGACCAAATTTTCTGTAGAAATAAAATTTTGACAAAATTTTATACAGACATAAAATTTTGGCAAAATTTTCTATAGAAATAATATTTTGCGAAAATTGTTTATAGACATAGAACAAAACTTTGACAAAATTGACTATAGAAATAAAATTTTGACAAAATTGTCTATAGTAATAAAATTTTGATAAAATTTTCTATAGTAATAAAATTTTGACAAAATTTTCTTTAGTAATAAAATTTTGATAAAACTTTCTATAGTAATAAAATTTTGACAAAATTTTCTATAGAAATAAAAGTTTGGCAAAATTTTCTATAGAAATAATATTTTGAGAAAATTTTTTATAGACCTAGAACAAAACCTTGACAAAATTGACTATAGAAATACAATTTTGACAAAATATTCCATAGAAATAAAATTTTGACAAAATTGTCTATAGTAATAAAATTTTGATAAAATTTTCTATAGTAATAAAATTTTGACAAAATTTTCTATAGTAATAAAATTTTGATAAAACTTTCTATAGTAATAAAATTTTGACAAATTTTTCTATAGTAATAAAATTTTGACAAAATTTTCTATAGAAATAAAATGTTGACAAAATTTTCTGTAGAAACAAAATTAACTAAATTTTCTATAGAAATAATATTTTGAGAAAATTTTTTATAGACATAGAAAAAGAAAAAAACTTTGACAAAATTGACTATAGAAATACAATTTTGACAAAATTTTCCATAGAAATAAAATTTTGACAAAATTGTCTATAGTAATAAAATTTTGATAAAATTTTCTATAGTAATAAAATTTTGACAAAATTTTCTTTAGTAATAAAATTTTGATAAAATTTTCTATAGTACTAAAATTTATATAAAATTTTCTATAGAAATAAAGGTTTGGCAAAATTTTCTAAAGAAATAATATTTTGAGAAAATTTTTTATAGACATAGAACAAAACTTTGACAAAACTGACTATAGAAATAAAATTTTGACAAAATTTTCCATAGAAATAAAATTTTGACAAAATTTTCTATAGTAATAAAATTTTGATAAAACTTTCTATAGTAATAAAATTTTGACAAATTTTTCTATAGTAATAAAATTTTGACAAAATTTTCTATAGAAATAAAATGTTGACAAACTTTTCTGTAGAAACAACATTGACAAAATTTTCTATAGAAATAATATTTTGAGAAAATTTTTTTATGACATACAACAAAACTTTGGCAAAATTGACTATAGAAATAAAATTTTGACAAAATTTTCCATAGAAATAAAATTTTGACAAAATTGTGTATAGTAATACAACATTGACAAAATTTTCTATAGAAATAATATTTTGAGAAAATTTTTTATAGACATACAACAAAACTTTGACAAAATTTACTATAGAAATAAAATTTTGACAAAATTTTCCATAGAAATAAAATTTTGACAAAATTGTCTATAGTAATAAAATTTTGATAAAATTTTCTATAGTAATAAAATTTTGACAAAATTTTCTATAGAAATAAAATTTTCTATAGGAATAAAATTTTGACACAATTTTCAATTGAAATACAATGTTGAAAAAATGTTTTACAGAAATACAATTTTGAAAAAAATTTCTATAGAAATAAAATTTTGACAAAATGTTCTATAGAAATAAAATTTTGACAACATTTCAATAGAAATAGAATTTTGATAACATATCAATAGAAATACAATTTTGATAAAACGTTCTACAGAAATACAAGTTTGACAAAATTGTCTACAGAAATAAAATTTGGACAAAATTTTCTATAGAAATAAAATTTTGCAAAAAATGTTCTTAAAAATAAAATTTTGACACAATTTTCCATAGAAATACAATGTTGACCAAATGTTCTACAGAAATACAATTTTGACAAAATTTTCTTTAGAAATAAAATGTTCACAAAATTGTCTATAGTAATAAAATTTTGATAAAATTTTCTATAGTAATAAAATTTTGTTGTTGTTTTTTATTTCAGCTTAAAACCATACATTGACTAAACCACAATTGTAGCTTAACCAACATAGGAAAAGAATGTTTGTCAAATTTATTTGGGCAAAGCCCTATAGACTGCAAGATGGTTGGATGGACGCACGTTTCGGAATTACCACATTCCTCATCAGCATCCTCTACTTGCAGCAAAACTATCAACCAATTATCAGAATAAATTCAGGCAGTTTATTAAACCCAACAAAAACTACACTTGAACCCTCCGAAAAAAGGTTTTACATTGATAGCCGGCTTATGCCGAAATAAATTCGAAACAAACATATCTCTTTTCCTATGCCACTGTCAAATCATCGATTTGAATTCACATGGCTGGGTTTATTTTGAGCGTGCCTCCTCTTCTTTTTCCATTTGTTTTGTTTTGTTATTGTTGGTTTTGTTCTTTAAGCATTGTTGTTGTTTTTTATTTCAGCTTAAAACCATACATTGACTAAACCACAATTGTAGCTTAACCAACAGAGGAAAAGAATGTTTGTCAAATTTATTTGGGCAAAGCCCTATAGACTGCAAGATGGTTGGATGGACGCACGTTTCGGAATTACCACATTCCTCATCAGCATCCTCTACTTGCAGCAAAACTATCAACCAATTATCAGAATAAATTCAGGCAGTTTATTAAACCCAACAAAAACTACACTTGAACCCTCCGAAAAAAGGTTTTACATTGATAGCCGGCTTATGCCCAGCCATGTGAATTCAAATCGATGATTTGACAGTGGCATACGAAAAGAGATATGTTTGTTTCGAGTTTATTTCGGCATAAGCCGGCTATCAATGTAAAACCTTTTTTCGGAGGGTTCAAGTGTAGTTTTTGTTGGGTTTAATAAACTGCCTGAATTTATTCTGATAATTGGTTGATAGTTTTGCTGCAAGTAGAGGATGCTGATGAGGAATGTGGTAATTCCGAAACGTGCGTCCATCCAACCATCTTGCAGTCTATAGGGCTTTGCCCAAATAAATTTGACAAACATTCTCTTCCTCTGTTGGTTAAGCTACAATTGTGGTTTAGTCAATGTATGGTTTTAAGCTGAAATAAAAAACAACAACAATGCTTAAAGAACAAAACCAACAATAACAAAACAAAACAAATGGAAAAAGAAGAGGAGGCACGCTCAAAATAAACCCAGCCATGTGAATTCAAATCGATGATTTGACAGTGGCATAGGAAAAGAGATATGTTTGTTTCGAATTTATTTCGGCATAAGCCGGCTATCAATGTAAAACCTTTTTTCGGAGGGTTCAAGTGTAGTTTTTGTTGGGTTTAATAAACTGCCTGAATTTATTCTGATAATTGGTTGATAGTTTTGCTGCAAGTAGAGGATGCTGATGAGGAATGTGGTAATTCCGAAACGTGCGTCCATCCAACCATCTTGCAGTCTATAGGGCTTTGCCCAAATAAATTTGACAAACATTCTTTTCCTCTGTTGGTTAAGCTACAATTGTGGTTTAGTCAATGTATGGTTTTAAGCTGAAATAAAAAACAACAACAATGCTTAAAGAACAAAACCAACAATAACAAAACAAAACAAATGGAAAAAGAAGAGGAGGCACGCTCAAAATAAACCCAGCCATGTGAATTCAAATCGATGATTTGACAGTGGCATAGGAAAAGAGATATGTTTGTTTCGAATTTATTTCGGCATAAGCCGGCTATCAATGTAAAACCTTTTTTCGGAGGGTTCAAGTGTAGTTTTTGTTGGGTTTAATAAACTGCCTGAATTTATTCTGATAATTGGTTGATAGTTTTGCTGCAAGTAGAGGATGCTGATGAGGAATGTGGTAATTCCGAAACGTGCGTCCATCCAACCATCTTGCAGTCTATAGGGCTTTGCCCAAATAAATTTGACAAACATTCTTTTCCTCTGTTGGTTAAACTACAATTGTGGTTTAGTCAATGTATGGTTTTAAGCTGAAATAAAAAACAACAACAATGCTTAAAGAACAAAACCAACAATAACAAAACAAAACAAATGTAATAAAATTTTGATAAAATTTTCTATAGTAATAAAATTTTGACAAAATTTTCTATAAAAATAAAATGTTGACAAATTTTTCTGTAGAAACAAAATTGACAAAATTTGCTATAGAAACAAAATTTCGACAAAATTTTTAACCGGAGCGGATGGAATTTGATTCTCTAAGAGACTCCGTAAGCCAAATCTTGGGATTGGTTTATATGGGCACTACATTGTAAATAATTGAAGGTTATAAAAAGAGCAAAATTATACACAAGTGAAGCATAAATATTTACTATATTCGTGCCTGCCGCAAAATAATTCAGAATTCCTTAAACTTGGTAAATTGTACCAATAATGCCCATGCTCATTATGAATTTCGTATGGTACTAAATACATTTTTCCAATGAACTACAATTGTTTCTTAGGTGGCAGACCGATTTATTTTCAGACTGACTTAGACTATTCAGTCCATTGTGATACCACATTAACTAAACGCACCTATTACTTATGGGCCCTTCTATTTTAGAAACCACTGAAATCCAATATTTTCAATTTTTATTTATTTTCTTAAACTTTTACTTTTTTATTTAAAACCTGTAACGCTTACACCACAACAAATCGTACCATTGACAATGAGATATTAAGGTGAAACGTCACAGTCTATGAGCATAACACATAACAGCCTATGTCGATGCTAAAGTTCATAAAGTCACAATTAAATGTAATTAAATATTTGCTGTTAATTTTTTAACATAAACAAATTCTTTGTCTTCAAAGTGGCATTCAACAACAACAAACACGTGAAAAAAAAAAACAAAACGATATGGATAAAAAAATGCTAACTTACGAAAAGGCATATAGACAGGCCAACAGCCATAAGGACAGACGGACCATCTGATGATCGAATGCAATGGAAGAAAAGCCAAACCACATCGCCACCACCTCCAGCATTTGGGAGTTGATTCTGTTAAATACGCTTTTAACTAATGACTTGCCATTAATCATAGGCTAGGTTTTAAGGGTAATTAGTGACGACTCTAAAATATCGAATCTAGCAATGCCACAATACCCACCACCATTACCACAATATCAGCCAAAGTCTCTCCACTCCGAATCCTTGTTAAATGTGAACAAATATTGGTTACAGCAAATACAACCTGAAATGAACATCAAGGCGGCCAGCAACAATAGTCAATGCCAGCAACAAGACACTAACAACACAAACAAAAAATTACAAGAAAGCAACAAAATACCACCACCACCTAGAACACTTGTATTTTAAAGATTTATTGAAAAATATCTACAATTCTTGAGAAAAACAGAAGCCAAGCCATGAAACTAAACTAAAGTGAAGTGAATTCATTTAAGACAACTAAACCGCATATAAACTTCCATGGCTATAGCACAGTGGGTTAACAATTTCGCAATGCAAATGAGAACGACCGTAAAGTTGGATGGAGACGACTTTATAATATGGCCATAAATGGAAAAGGCTATACGATAACATCATTTAGGCATATTGGAGACGTTTGAAATGCGTTTAGTTTTCGAATTGTTATAAAATTTTGCAAAGTTTTATTTAATTGCTGGATTTTTTTTAGGACTATAGAAAATTATCACGTGTACGGAGAATTTTATTTGAATATGACGCTTTACTAAATATTCTTACAAAAGTGGCAAAGAAAGTGCCATTCGCAATAAAATTTCAAGAGAAATCGTCACTTTTATCCGAAGAAATCGTCATAATCATCAGTTGTATTTTAAAAATGGCCAAAAAATCTGCAATGTAAATAATATTAAAACCAAACAAATTTTTTGGTTAAAAATAAAAGTATTAATTTCGTATAAAGAACAGAAAATTACCATATGCCACTATGCATTTCAACAAGAAAAGCATTATAAATAAATTCAGTTTTGTACAAAAATAACAAAAAAAAAAAACATTTTTATGATTAGATTTAAGTTTTTATTTAAAAATAGTGATCTTTAATATTTACGTATAACATATAATCGGGCAACAATTTTCCAAAATTCTATTATAAAACTCTTACTGATTGACTCTCATATTAAGAGGTATAATTATGTTGACAAAATTTTCTATGAAAATGAAATTTTGCAAAAATTTTCTTAGAAATAAAATTTTCCAATAATGTTCAAAAAAAAGTTTACTTGGATCCAAAGATTTTGACCTTCCTTTAAGGATTTTGGTATTGATTCCGAGCCAAAGATGCGGGTTCTTTAAAATAAGGAAATTTTTTTGCGACCTATCTGGCTTTAAATCTAGAATCTATATAATTAAAATAAGGATACAGATCTTAACATATTTATCGAATTTTATCGAATTTTCTATTTTTCCGGTATATCAATAAAGCTATTCACGTACAAACAAATCTCAGTTTAAAAATCCAAATTATGACGGATACTTCGAAGTAAAAAATATTTTCTTAATTCTAAAAAAAACTTTAAACCAAAGATGATAAATCCTCAAAATAAGTCTTAGCCTATATTTGAAGCGTTTTTATCTTAAATCTGAAGATTCATTATTTCAGCTAATTTAAGGAGGATTTCTTTAAATCAAAAATGTGCTTTTTTACTTTAAGGAAAATTTTCCTAAGTTTAAAGAGAGGAAACTTTAAAGAAGGGACGAACATTTTCAAAATGTGTGTCCTAAATTTAACGAAAAAAAATTTTTGAAGCAAAGATTATAAACTTTCTTTTAATTAAAATTTCATTGTTTTAAAGAAATTGGTCCTTAATAATGTGTAAGTTGCGCATCCTAAAATTGAGGCTACGTAATCTTTAATATCACGTAAATATTTTTTTCAGTATAGAAATAAAATTTTGCAAGAATTTACTATAGAAAAAAAATTGCCAAAAATGTTGTATAGAAATAAATTTTTGCAAGAGTGTTCTCTAGAAGTAAACATGTGCAAAAATTTCTACAGATATAGAATTTTGACAAAATTTTCTATATAAATAAAATTTTGACAAAATTTTATATAGAAATACAGTTTTGACAAACTTTTCTATAAAAATAAAATTTTGACAAAATTTTCTATAGAAATAAAATTTTGACAAAATTTTCTATAGAAATTAAATTTTGACAAAATTTGCTATAGAAATAAATGACAAAATATTCTACAGAAATCAAATTTTGACAAAATTTCCTATAGAAATTAAATTTTTCCAAATTTTCTATAGAAATAAAATTTTGATAAAATTTTCTATAGAAATTAAATTTTGATAAAATTTTCTATAGAATAAATTTTTGACAAAATTTTCTATAGAAATAAATTTTTGAGAAAATTTTCTATAGAAATAAAGTTTTTGCCAAATTTTCTATAGAAATAAAATTTTGGCAAAATTTTCTATTGAAATAAAATTTTGGCAAAATTTTTTATAGAAATAAAATTTTGACAAAATTTTCTATAGAAATAAAATTTTGACAAAATTTTCTATAGAAATACAATTTTGACAAAATTTTCTATAGAAATAAAATTTTGACCAAATATTCTATAGAAATTAAAAGTTTTTCTAAATATTTCATAGAAATACAATTTTGACAAAATTTTCAATAGAAATAAAATTTTGACAAAATTTTCTATAGAAATTAAATTTTGATAAAATTTTCTATAGAAATAAAATTTTGACAAAATTTTCTATAGAAATAAAATTTTGGCAAAATATTCTATAGAAATTAAAAATTTTTTCTAAATATTTCATAGAAATACAATTTTGACAAAATTTTCTATAGAAATAAAATTGTTTCTAAATACTTCATAGAAATAAAATTTGGACAAAATTTTTATTGAAATAAAATTTTGACAAAATTTTCTATAGAAATAAAATGTTTTCTAAATTTTTCACAGAAATAAAATTTTGACAAAATTTTCTATTGAAATAAAATTTTGACAAAATTTTCTATAGAAATAAAATTTTGACAAAATGTTCTATAGAAATAAAATTTTGACAAAATATTCTACAGAAATTAAATTTTGAGAAAATTTTCTATAGAAATTAAATTTTGACAAAATTTTCTATAGAAATAAAATTTTGAGAAAATTTTCTATAGAAGCAAAATTATAATCGTTTTGTTTTGTTATTGTTGGTTTCTTTCTTTAATCATTGTTGTTGTCTTTGATTTCAGCTTAAAACCATGCATTGACTAAACTACAAGTGTAACCAACGGAGGAAAAGAATGTTTGTCAAATTTATTTGGGCAAAGCCCTATAGACTGCAAAATGGGTGGATGGACGCACGTTTCGGAATTACCACATTCCTCATCAGCATCATCTACTTGCAGCAAAACTATCAACCAATTATCGGAATAAATTCAGGCAGTTCACTAAACCCAAAAGTGAACCACACTTGAACCTTCCGAAAAAAAGGGGTTTACACGAAGCCGGCTTATGCCGAAATAAATTCGTACAAACATATCTCTTTTCCATCGATTTGAGTGCAGTTGGCTGGGTTTATTTTGATAAAATTTTCTATAGAATAAAATGTTGACAAAATTTTCTATAGAAATAAAATTTTGGGAAAATTTTCTATAGAATTAAAATTTTGGCAAAATTTTCTATAGAAATAAAATTTTTACAAAATTTTCTATAGAAGTAAAATTTGGACAAAATTTTCTATAGAAATTAAATTTTGACAAAATTTTTTACAGAAATAAAATGTTGACTAAATATTTCATAGAAAAAATTTGTATAAAGATAAAATTTTGACAAAATTATCTATAGAAATAAAATTTTGACACAAATTTCTTTTATTTCTATTTCATAGAAATAAAATTTTGACAAAATTTTCTATAGAAATAATTTTTTTTTATAAATATTTCATAGAAATAAAATTTTGACAAAATTTTCTACTGAAATAAAATTTTTTCTAAATATTTCACAGAAATAAAATTTTGACAAAATTTTCTATTGAAATAAAATTTTGACAAAATTTTCTACAGAAATAAAATTTTGACTAAATTTTTCATAGAAATAAAATTTTGACTAAATTTTCTATTGAAATAAAATTTTGACAAAATTTTCTATAGAAATAAAATTTTTTCTAAATATTTCACAGAAATAATATTTTGACAAAATTTGCTATTGAAATAAAATTTTGACAAAATATTCTACGGAAATTAAAATTTTTTTTAAATATTTCATAGAAATAAAATTTTGACAAAATTTTCTATAGAAATAAAATTTTGACTAAATTTTTCATAGAAATAAAATTTTGACAAAATATTCTATAGAAATAAAATTTTGACAAAATTTTCTATAGAAATAAAACTTTTTCTAAATATTTCACACAAATAAAATTTTGACAAAATTTTCTATTGAAATAAAATTTTGACAAAATTTTCCAATTAAATAAAATTTTGACAAAATGTTCTATAGAAATAAATTTTTGAGAAAATTTTCTATAGAAATAAAATTTTGACAAAATATTCTACAGAAATTAAATTTTGAGAAAATTTTCTATAGAAATTAAATTTTGACAAAATTTTCTATTGAAATAAAATTTTGAGAAAATTTTCTATAGAAATAAAATTATAATCGTTTTGTTTTGTTATTGTTGGTTTCTTTCTTTAATCATTGTTGTTGTTTTTATAGCAGCTTAAAACCATACATTGACTAAACTACAAGTGTAGCTTAACCAACAGAGGAAAAGAATGTTTGTCAAATTTATTTGGGCAAAGCCCTATAGACTGCAAGATCGTTGGATGGACGCACGTTTCGAAATTACCACATTCCTCATCAGCATCCTCTACTTGCAGCAAAACTATCAACCAATTATCAGAATACATTCAGGCAGTTCACTAAACCCAAAAGTGAACCACACTTGAACCTTCCGAAAAAAGGGGTTTACACGATAGCCGGCTTATGCCGAAATAAATTCGTACAAACATATCTTTTTTCCTTTTCCATCGTCAAATCATCGATTTGAGTGCATTTGGCTGGGTTTATTTTGATAAAATTTTCTATAGAATAAAATTTTGACAAAATTTTCTATAGAAATAAATTTTTGAGAAAATTTTCTATAGAAATAAAATTTTAGCAAAATTTTTTATAGAAATAAAATTTTGGCAAAATTTTTTATAGAAATACAATTTTGCAAAATTTTCTATGGAAATAAAATTTTTACAAAATTTTCTACAGAAGTAAAATTTTGACAAAATTATCTATAGACATAAAATTTTCACAAAATTTTCTATAAATTCAATATAAAACATTTGATCAACAACCTCAAAATATTTTTGTTTTAATTTGTTAGATTTTTGGTAATTTTTTTTAAATTTTATTATTATATGTTTGAACAATACAACCTGAAAATATGTATGCTTGCAGCAAAGTGTGTTTGAGGTATATGTTACAGAAGAAATCACGGTTACCACACGGTCCAAAAATAATAATAAATAAATAATAATAAAATTTGAAAAAAATTTACCAAAAATCTAACAAATTAAAACAAAAATATTTTGAGGTTGTTGATCAAATGTTTTATATTGAATTTATAGAAAATTTTGTGAAAATTTTATGTCTATAGATAATTTTGTCAAAATTTTACTTCTGTAGAAAATTTTGTAAAAATTTTATTTCCATAGAAAATTTTGCAAAATTGTATTTCTATAAAAAAATTTTGCCAAAATTTTATTTCTATAAAAAATTTTGCTAAAATTTTATTTCTATAGAAAATTTTCTCAAACATTTATTTCTATTGAAAATTTTGTCAAAATTTTATTCTATAGAAAATTTTATCAAAATAAACCCAGCCAATGCATGGTTTTAAGCTGAAATCAAAGACAACAACAATGATTAAAGAAAGAAACCAACAATAACAAAACGATTATAATTTTATTTCTATAGAAAATTTTCTCAAATTTTATTTCAATAGAAAATTTTGTCAAAATTTAATTTCTATAGAAAATTTTGTCAAAATTTAATTTCTGTAGAATATTTTGACAAAATTTTGTTTCTATAGGAAATTTTGTCAAAATTTTATTTCTGTGAAATATTCAGAAAAAATTTTATTTCTATAGAAAATTTTGTAAAATTTTATTTCAATAGAAAATTTTGTAAAATTTTATTTCAATAGAAAATTTTGTAAAATTTTATTTCAATAGAAAATTTTATTTTTATGAAATATTTAGAAAAAATTTTATTTCTATAGAAAATTTTGTCAAAATTTTATTTCAATAGAAAATTTTGTCAAAATTTTATTTCTATGAAATATTTAGAAAAAATTTTAATTTCTGTAGAATATTTTGTCAAAATTTTATTTCAATAGAAAATTTTATCAAAATTTTATTTCAATAGAAAATTTTGTCAAAATTTTATTTCTGTGAAATATTTAGAAAAAAATTTATTTGTATAGAACATTTTGTCAAAATTTTATTTCCATGAAAAATGTAGTCAAAATTGTATTTCTATAGAAAATTTTGTCAAAATTTTATTTCAATAGAAAATTTTTATGAAATAGAAATAAAAGAAATTTTTGTCAAAATTTTATTTCTATAGAAAATTTTGTCAAAATTTTATTTCTATAGATAATTTTGTCAGAATTTTATCTTTATACAAATATTTGCCAAAATTTAATTTCTATAGAAATGTTTGGCAAAATTTTATTCCAATAGAAAATTTTGTCAGAATTTTATTTTTAATTTAGTCAAAATTTATTTCAATAGAAAACTTTGTCAAAAATATTATTTCTACGAAATATTTAGTCAACATTTTATTTTATAAAAAAATTTTGTCAAAATTTAATTTCTATAGAAAATTTTGTCAAAATTTAATTTCTATAGAAAATTTTGTCAAAATTTTACTTCTATATAACATTTTGTCAAAAGTTTATTTCTATAGAAAATTTTGTCAAAATTTTATTTCTATAGAAAATTTCGTCAAAATTTTATTTCTATGGATAATTATACCTCTTAATTTGAGAGTCAATCAGTAAGAGTTTTATAATCGAATTTTGGAAAATTGTTGCCCGATTATATACGTAAATACTAAAGATCTTTATTTTTAAATAAAAACTTAAATCTAATCATAAAAATGTTTTTATTTTTTTTTTTTTTGTACAAAACTGAATTTATTATGCTTTTGTTGTTGAAGTGCATAGTTACGTATGGTAATTTTCTGTTCTTTATACGAAATTAATACTTTTATTTTTATCCAAGAAATTAGTTTCGTTTTAATATTATTTAGTTGCAGTTTTTTTTTTCATTTTGCTTCAATCATACATATTTTCAGGATTGATGCAAATAGAAAAATATTGTTTGTATTGTTCAAACATATTATGTTTTACCTTAGGGCATAGACTGATAGTAATAAATTTTAATGACATTTTTTTTGTGTGGATATATTTGTAAGGCGTCAATTGGTTACTTCCATTATTTTACTTACAGCATACTCTCTAGGTCTCTCTTTCTTAACACATATATGTGTATAGGCTACTTCCAAATTAATATATATTTGCATCTAAGCATATTATATTTACAAATATTTTATGTCCCAAACATAATATGTTCTAACATATTAATATATATGTCCCAAACATATTATGCTAGTTTATGAACATTATATGCTTGCACTTAAAAATATTGTGTTAAAAAATTTGAGTTCCAAACATATAATTTTTACACCCAAACATATGAAAAACAGTCTTTTTCGTCCGTGTACATGTATTGAATCTCTAACAAAAATTTGCAATTTCTCTATCTGACAACTATTTATCAAATCCATTCTCTCTTTTGCTGGCTCTAAACGTTTAAACGAACTGCGTCTATTCAAATTTTTTTAAGGGAGCTATAATCGTAATTTTTGGGGGCTAAAATCGGAAAATCGGCATTTGCTATTTTTTGAGTAAAAAATCGTCAAAATGCAGCCCTGCTTGAAGTACTCACAAATAAAAAAAAAACAACCGCAGCTTCCAATTAGATCAAAATTAACCTAACAATGGTTTTACTTCCATTTCATAAATATTAACACCTTGAAATATTAATGGTAGTCGATGTGGATGATATCGTGTAAATCTCAGAAAACCGTGGTCACAAACTCTCCGGAAATCCGCTTAAATAAAGCAGAACACTGCTATAGGAAATTTTAGTCATTTTTACAAGCTTTATTTTTTGCAGTGGCGAATTTTCAAGAAAACTGCGGGTATTTTGGCCATATTCGCCAAATTGGAAGAACACATACATATATAAGGAATTTGCCTTCATCTGAGCCGATTTTGACCAAATTTGGTACGCATTGCTAGAATGTTAATTGTACTGTCTGTGCAAAAATTCAAGTCAATCCGAATCGAAATTTTGACTTCCGGTGGTCATACGGAGTAAAACTGTGCCCTTTGTGCTCATATAAGTGTAAATCGGTCGAAATATATCTTTGAAAGCTATATCTAAATCTGAACCAATTTCAACCACAATCAAAAGGGTTCTATTCTGACCCAAACACATGCTAGTGCAAAATATTAAATGTATCCACAGAAAGACGGACGGACGGATAGACGGAGTCCGTCCGTCTATCCATCCAGAGCATTATTGCCAAAGACAAAATCGGTCTATATCTTCCCCTTTTGGGTGTTGTCAACATATGGGCCAACAATAGAGTGGCGAAACAGGAAAGTGGAAATAAATTCCAATGGGCTGGCTTTCTTCAATTCACTTTCGGGCTAATTAATTCAGGTAGTCGATGTAGATGACACCTTGCGTATTCCAGAAAACGTTGGTCGTCTCATTTTCTGCTGATGAAAATCTTGCTTACTTTTGATCACGTTGACAGGATGTAGTTCACTATTTTAGCTGTTCTTTGGTCTACGGTGTGTGCCGAAGGATTCATTACGAGATGACCCAAAAAGTCCGTCGAAATCGGCTAAAACAAAACAAAACATTTTTCTGAATGGTCCTTACCGTTAAAACTTGTACGGGATGTCTATTGTTTCGAGTAAGAATGTCGAAAATTGCAAAATATGTCAATTGTCTCTGGATCTTTTGAACTTGCAAGCAAAGAGATCGAGAACCAATTTGACCGTGACAAAATGGAAAATAGGAGCAAATGCAAAGCAAATACCAAGGAACCGTTTTCAGTTCAATTCACATTCGAGTGGATCTGGATGACAGCTTGTAAATCCCAGAAAGTAATGGTCTTAACCTTTCCGGCTGATGAGAATACCTTCGCTAACTTTGGAGCACGTTCGAAGGATGCAGTTAAATAATTTGGCTATTTTTTGGTTACTGTTATTCGTTAAATATCACGAAATGACCCTGAAACTTCCTTGGAACCCACTTAAACCAAGCAAAAGACTTTTCAGAATTTGTTTTACGGCTACACATCTTGTCGGGAATATCTCTAAAATTTTGAATAAGAATTTTAGGAATATCAATTATCTCTGGTTCTCGTTCACTTTCAGTCAGCTAGATCGCGGACCAATTTGACTGTGGCGATGTGGAAAATAGGAGCAAATGTCAAGGGGTCGGTTTTTCTTCAATTCAGATTCATATCATCCTAAATAATGGAGGTAGTCCATGTGGATTATACCTTGTGGATCCCAAGAAACAGTGCCCATCTCATTTCCGGAGGATGATAATGTTATTGCTAAATTCGGAGCACATTCGCAATGTGCAGTTCATCTTTTTAGGCTGTTCCTTGGTCTACGGTGTATGTCAATAGACCCATAATTCTTCGAATATGACGAGAAGACCCAGATATTTCCTCGGAATCCGCTTAAACAAAACAAAACACTACTCTGATGATATTCAAGTTGTGCATCTTGTGGGAATAAGCAAACTCGACAACAATCACGCGGATGCCTGGAATTCGGAATAGACATTTTAGAAATATCTTTTTTTGCAGGTTGTCTTACACTTTCGGTCACTGTGATCTTATCCTTGGAGAGATTATCCTTCCGAGCATCTTGAATACTTGAGGTTAAAATAAAATACCTCGCTATTTTATAAGCCTGATGGACCCCATTTAAACATTCCCTACTTGTTTTGAATAGCAACTTTACTTCACAAATTAAATCTCAGTTTCTTACACATACAAATTTTTTTCACTTCCAATCCTGTGTGCATGGAAATCAATGATGCCTATTAAACGCTAAAACTAAACTAATCGTGCTTTAACTGGAAGTTCTTTAAAAGATCAAACTCCAGAAGCACCAGCACTATCACCATAGCAGATGAAACAAGTATATACAGCAGTAAGTTCGGCCGGGCCGAATCTTAAATACCCACCACCATGAACCAAATATTAGGGTTTCCTTTGAAATGTCAGGAGGGCTTGAGGACTTGAGGACACTTCCCGAAGATAAATTTAAGGATTTCACCTATGAGGACTATATGAGATTCTGGATTTATAAGAACCATTTTGGTTCGAGTTTTAGAGGAATCGTTAACATCTCTTGTAAGTGTGCAAGAAAATTATAAAATAACGTCTTGATTTGAAATCTTAAATCTGTAGAAGTAAATTTTACATTGAGTTTCAAGCAATTTTCATGATCAGTGCGCCTTCTACACCCTCAAGAAGTGAAGTCGGTCTATATGGTGGTATTACTAAATGGACCGATAAAAACTTAATCCGATACACGTTTTTGTGAGCCTAAAATACCAGAATATTTACAATTTCAGGCAAATCAGATAAAAACTACGGTTTCTAGAAACCCAAGGAGTTAAATCGGGAGATCGTTCTTATGGGGGCTATACTAAAATATGGACCGATACTCACCGTTTTCGGCACACCTCTTTATGACCCGAAAATACCTCTAGATTTCCAATTTCAGGCAAATAGGATAAAAACTTCGGATTCTAGAAGCTCAAGAAGTAAAATCGGGAAATCGGTCTATATGGGGGCTATACCAAAATATGGACCGATACTCACCATTTTCGGCACACCTCTTTATGGTCCTAAAATACCTCTAGATTTCCAATTTCAGACAAATTGGATAAAAGCTAGGGTTTCTATAAGCCCAAGACCCCAAATCGGGACGTCTTTTTATATGGGGACCATACCAAAACATGGACCGATACTAACAATTTTTGGCACACATATTTGTGGTCCTACAATACCTCTAGATTTCCAATTTCAGGTAAATTGAATAAAAACTGCGGTTTCTATAAGCCCAAGAAGTAAAATCGGGAGATGGGTCTATATGGGGGCTATACCAAAATATGGAGCGATACTCACAATTTGTGGCACACGTATTCGTGGTCCAACAGTACCTCTAGATTTCCAATTTCAGGTAAATTGAATAAAAACTGCGGTTTCTATAAGCCCAAGAAGTAAAATCGGGAGATGGGTCTATATGGGGGCTATACCAAAATATGGACCGATACTCACAATTTTTGGCACACGTATTTGCGGTCCTACAGTACCTCTAGATTTCCAATTTCAGGTAAATTGAATAAAAATTGCGGTTTCTATAAGCCCAATGAATAAAATCGGGAGATCGGTCTATATGGGGGCTATACCAAAACATGGACCGATACTCACCATTTTTGGCACACCTCTTTATGGTCATAAAATACCTCTAGATTTCAAATTTCAGGCAAATTGGATAAAAACTACGATTTCTATAAGCCCAAGACCCCAAATCGGGAGGTCGGTTTATATGGGGACTATATCAAAACCTGGACCGATATAGCCCATCTTCGAACTTGACCTGCCTGCAGACAAAAGACGAGTTTGTGCAAAATTTCAGCACGATTGCTTCATTATTGAAGACTGTAGCGTGATTACAACAGACAGACAGACAGACAGACAGACAGACAGACAGACGGACAGACGGACATCGTTATATCGTCTTAGAATTTCTCCCTGATCAAGAATATATATACTTTATATAGTCGGAAATCGATATTTCGATGTGTTACAAACGGAATGACAAACTTATTATACCCCCGTCACCATTCTATGGTGGTGGGTATAAAAAGAAGGTGAGGAGACAAGAATGTAGGTTGACAGTAGCAATGCCACCAAAAATGAAAAGACAATTTTTAATGCTTGAACTTGAACAATAACACTATCCAGCAAAACTAGATGATGATACTGACAATAATGATGATGATGATGACCGCAACCGATGAATACCATGAGACACTATGAAATGGCTGGAGTAGGTTCTTTAGTTCTTCAATGGAAAAAAAAAGAAATAAATTTGAAATTTTTTTTTACAAAACCGAAATCATCAAGAATACGTCCTTTGGAGAAACACAAATCGTTCTCCAAAAAAAAAGCAGCAGAAGGTAGTCTGAGCATCTGTATTAGCAAGAAATTACAGCAACAGTTCATTTTGTTCACAAATCGTATTGGAATTTTGAAGCAACAACATCCACACAGAATCACCCTTGACTGGCCGTACTATAGCCAGTACAGAGTCATCAGCAATAAAGAATACAAACAGCAACATATGCAAAAGCAACAACAGATGAATTTATGTATGCAAAATACCATTTTATACGCTTCACATTTTTTGTTGTTGCTGTTGATGATGCTGCTGCTGCTGCTGATGGTGATACTCAGTTAACTGCCTTTTTGGTATTGAAGAAGGTCTTGTTGCTCTTACATTTTTCTTACACTACTAAATTGCACTTCCCCAAGAACATTGAAGTGACAGGACAAAGGAGTTCTTGCATTTTTCGTTTAAGTTCGTTTATAGCCTATATGAAAAATTCACAAATATGCATTTGGAAAATTGTAACCAATGGATTCTTATAATAGCTAAGCAGACAAATGCTGTTGAACTGTTGAAAACCAATCCTATTTTTATCAATGGCTAGAGATTTTTTATTGAGAATTTTTATAGCGAAAATGTTAGGGGATGTTCCCTTTTACCGACTTTTTCAAAAGTATATTTCAAAAGTACTTTTTCAAAAGTATATACTTATTATACCCTTCACCACTACTGTGGTACAGGGTATAATAAGTTTGTGCATTTGTATGTAACGCCAAGAAGGAAAAGTCTGAGACCCATCGTTTAGTATACCGATCGTCATAGAATTAAATTCTGAGTCGATTTAGCGATGTGTGTCTGTCTGTCTGTCCGTCTGTCTGTTGATGTATTTTTGTGTGCAAAGTACAGCTCGCAGTTTTAGTCCGATTGTCCTAAAATTTGGTATAGGGTCCTGTTTCGGCTCAAAGACGATCCCTATTGATTTTGGTTCAGATTTAGATATAGCTGCCATATATATTTTTCACCGATCTGGTCATAATTGGCGTGTATATCAACCGATCTTCCTCAAATTCCGTACATCCGAATATTTTATGAGTCTCGCAAAACTTGCAAAATATCAGCCATATCAGTTCAGATTTGAGATATAGCTCCCATATGTAGCTTTCGCCTGATTTACACTCATTTGCCCACTGACGCCAATTTTTTGCTCCGATTTAGTTGAAATTTTGTACAAGAGAAGAATTAGCATTGTGGCTATGCGTGCCAAATTTGGTTGAAATCGGTTCAGATTTAGATATAGCTCCCATATATAGCTTTCCCCCGATTTACACTCATTTGCCCACAGAGGCCAATTTTTTGCTCCGTTTTAGTTGAAATTTTGCACAGTGAGTAGAATTAGCATTGTAGCTATGCGTGCCAAATTTGGTTGAAATCGGTTCAGATTTAGATATAGCTCCCATATATATGTTTTTCTGATTTCGACAAAAATGGTCAAAATACCAACATTTTCCTTGTAAAATCACCACTTCTTAGTCGAAAAGTTGTAAAAATGACTCTAATTTTCCTAAACTTCTAATGCAAATATATCGAGCGATAAATCATAAATAAACTTTTGCGAAATTGCTCCAGATTTAAATGTTTCCCATATTTATACCCTTCACCACTACTGTGGTACAGGGTATAATAAGTTTGTGCATTTGTATGTAACGCCAAGAAGGAAAAGTCTGAGACCAATCGTCATAGAATTAAATTCTGAGTCGATTTAGCGATGTGTGTCTGTCTGTCTGTTGATGTATTTTTGTGTGCAAAGTATGGTATAGGGTCCTGTTTCGGCTCAAAGACGATCCCTATTGATTTTGGTTCAGATTTAGATATAGCTGCCATATATATTTTTCACCGATCTGGTCATAATTGGCGTGTATATCAACCGATCTTCCTCAAATTCCGTACATACGAATATTTTATGAGTCTCGAAAAACTTGCAAAATATCATCCAAATCGGTACAGATTTAGATATAGCTCCCATATATAGCTTTCGCCCGATTTACACTCCTTTGCCCACAGAGGCCAATTTTTTGCTCCGGTTTAGTTGAAATTTAGCACAGGGAGTAGAATTAGCATTATAGTTATGCGTGTCATATTTGGTGGAAATCGGTTCAGATTTAGATATAGCTCCCATATATAGCTTTCGCCCGATTTACACTCAAATGACCACAGAGGCCAATTTTTTGCTCCGATTTAGTTGACATTTTGCACAGGGAGTAGAATTAGCATTGTAGCTATGTGTGCCAAATTTGGTTGAAATCGGTTCAGATTTAGATATAGCTCCCACACGCAAAGAAAAAAAACGTTTGGAAAACGTGTACCGAAAACGTTTTTCTTTTGTTAGAGTTTTTTGAATTGCTTCGAAAATTTTAAACTTTTATCACCAAAAAAATTCGTTTGTTACAAAATTTTTATTTTTTCAATAAAAAAAGTTTTTTTTGAAACAAAAACACAGTCCATTTCGTTTATATCAAACACTGCTCTTTTCTGACTTTAGGTCTTTAATAAGACACATTTTACAGTTCAAAATTTAATATAGTACAATGTAATGTTGAACATTTTTTCGGAATCTTCCGAACATATCTGGAATATATGTACAAAAAAAAAAACAAAAAAAAAAACTTTGGTCGAAGCAGGGATCGACCACACGACCCTTGGCATGCAAGTCGGGCGTAGCAACCACTGCTCAACGGTGCTAAACTAAATGTTTGTTTCTGTTAAATAAACTTTGTTTATTCGGTTCGTGGGCGCCGCAAGCTATGCTATATAAATATAATTATCTATTGATGACCATAACAGGTACATAGCTCAGTGGTTAGTGTGTTGGCTTACAAAGTGCATGGTCCGCGGTTCGATTCTCCGTCCAGGCGAAAGGTAAACAAATTTTAAAAATTTATAAAATCGTATAATTTCTTCTACATTGTTGGTATTACAGGAAAAGGTGTTAACAACTAAAAAACATCGTGGATGTGAGATAGATGTGAGGGAAAATGCAATTAGCAAGAAAACAATGTTTTTTTTTGAGTTTGTCCTTATGAAATTGTTTTTACATCCTGGAAAATAATAAACGTTTATCACAAAAAGTATATACTTTTCTCCCAAATACACTTCCTTACAGCGAAAAGCAAATGAGAAACGAACTTTGTTTGTCTAAAATTTCGTTTATGAGGAAAGAATTATTTTTTTGCGTGCATATATAGCTTTCGCCCGATTTACACTCATATGACCACAGAGGCCAATCTTTTACTCCGATTTAATGAAATTTTGCACAGAGAGTAGAATTAGCATTGTAGCTATGCGTGCCAAATTTGGTTATAGATTTAGATATAGCTTCCATATATAGTTTTCGCCCGATATGGACTTATATGGCCCCAGAAGCCAGAGTTTTGGCCCAATTTGGTTGAAATTTTCCACTAGGAGTACAATTAGTAATATAGTCATATGTGCCAAATTTGATTGAAATCGGTTCAGATTTCGATAAAGCTCCCATATATATGTTTTTCTGATTTCGACAAAAATGGTCAAAATACCAACATTTTCCTTCTAAAATCGCCACTGCTTAGTCGAAAAGTTGTAAAAATGACTCTAATTTTCCTAAACTTCTAATACATATATATCGAGCAATAAATCATAAATAAACTTTTGCGAAGTTTCCTTAAAATTGCTTCAGATTTAAATGTTTCCCATATTTTTTTACTAACATTGTGTTCCACCCTAGTCCATTAGCTGATTTAAATTTTGAGTCTATAGATTTTGTAGAAGTCTATCAAATTCTGTCCAGATCGAGTGATATTTAAATGTATGTATTTGGGACAAACCTTTATATATAGCCCCCAACACATTTAACGGATGTGATATGGTATCGAAAATTTAGATCTACAAAGTGGTGCAGGGTATAATATAGTCGGCCCCGCCCGACTTTAGACTTTCCTCACTTGTTTAATGTTTATTATAGTTTTTAGGATTGTAATAAATAATAAATAAAATAATATATTTTGAAAAACTTTTTCGCTTCGAACAGGGGTTAGACCTGGGATAGTTAGCACCATAACAGAACGCCTTAGCACACACTGCCACAAACATTATTGAAGCGACAAAAAAGAGCATCCAAAAAAGTAGTTTGGATCGCCAATTTGTGATCCGGATATAGTGCAAACTTGGATCACCTGCATTGAATTTTTTATACCCACCACCATTGGATGGGGGGTATATTAACTTTGTCATTCCGTTTGTAACACATCGAAATATTGCTCTAAGACCCCATAAAGTATATATATTCTGGGTCGTGGTGAAATTCTGAGTCGATCTGAGCATGTCCGTCCGTCCGTCCGTCCGTCCGTCCGTCCGTCCGTCCGTCCGTCTGTTGAAATCACGCTAACTTCCGAACGAAACAAGCTATCGACTTGAAACTTGGCACAAGTAGTTGTTATTGATGTAGGTCGGATGGTATTGCAAATGGGCCATATCGGTCCACTTTTACGTATAGCCCCCATATAAACGGACCCCAAAATTTGGCTTGCGAGGCCTCTAAGAGAAGCAAATTTCATCCGATCCGGCTGAAATTTGGTATATGGTGTTAGTATATGGTCTCTAACAACCATGCAAAAATTGGTCCACATCGGTCCATAATTATATATAGCCCCCATATAAACCGATCCCCCGATTTGGCTTGCGAGGCCCCTAAGAGAAGCAAATTTCATCCGATCCGGCTGAAATTTGGTACATGGTGTTAGTATATGGTCTCTAATAACCATGCAAAAATTGGTCCACATCGGTCCATAATTATATATAGCCCCCATATAAACCGATCCCCCGATTTGGCTTGCGAGGCCCCTAAGAGAAGCAAATTTCATCCGATCCGGCTGAAATTTGGTACATGGTGTCAGTATATGGTCTCTAACAACCATGCAAAAATTGGTCCACATCGGTCCATAATTATATATAGCCCCCATATAAACATATCCCCCGATTTGGCTTGCGAGGCCTCTAAGAGAAGCAAATTTCATCCGATCCGGCTGAAATTTGGTACATGGTGTTAGTATATGGTCTCGAACAACCATGCAAAAATTGGTCCACATCGGTCCATAATTATATATAGCCCCCATATAAACCGATCCCCCGACTTGGCTTGCGAGGCCTCTAGGAGAAGCAAATTTCATCCGATCCGGCTGAAATTTGGTACGTAATGTTAGTATATGGTCTCTAACAACCATGCAAAAATTGGTCCACATCGGTTCATAATTATATATAGCCCCCATATAAACCGATCACCAGATTTGACCTCCGGAACCTCTTGGAAGACCAAAATTCATCTGATTCAGTTGAAATTTGGTACGTGGTGTTAATATATGGCCTCAAACTCCCATGCAAAAATTGGTCGATATCGGTCCATAATTATATATAGGCTCCATATAAACCGATCCCCAGAATTGACCTCCAGAGCCCCTTGGAAGAGCAAAATTCTTCCCATTCGTTTGAAATTTGGTACGTGATGTTAGTATATGGTATCCAACAACCATGCAGGAATAAGAAGTTTTAAGATACCACAACCCAAGTAATTCGATTGTGGATGACAGTCTTTCGTAGAAGTTTCTACGCAATCCATGGTGGTGGGTACATAAGATTCGGCCTGGCCGAACTTGCGGCCGTATATACTTGTTTTTTACATGGGCTTGTCATGGGACAGAAGTACTCCCGTATTAGATCCTTTGCATTGTTTTAGAATTTGTGTCGTGGAAGTTCATTTAAATGAAGAAACTAAAAAACACAAAATTTTTATACCATCCACCATAGGATGGGGGTATATTAACTTTGTCATTCCGTTTGTAACACATCGAAATATTGCTCTAAGACCCCATAAAGTATATATATTTTGGGTCGTGGTGAAATTCTCAGTCGATCTGAGCATGTCCGTCCGTCCGTCTGTTGAAATCACGCTAACTTCCGAACGAAGCAAGCTATTGACTTGAAACTTGGCACAAGTAGTTGTTATTGATGTAGGTCGGATGGTATTGCAAATGGGCCATATCGGTCCAGTTTTACGTATAACCCCCATATAAACGGACCCCCAAATTTGGCTTGCCGGGACACTAAGAGAAGCAACTTTCATCCGAGCCAGCTGAAATTTGGTACATGGTGTCACCATATGATCTCTAACAACCATGCAAAAATTGGTCCACATCGGTCCATAATTATATATAGACCCCATATAAACCGATCCCCCGATTTGGCTTGCGGAGCCTCTAAGAGTAGCAAATTTCATCCGATTCGGCTGAAATTTGATACATGGTGTAAGTATATGGTCTTTAACGACTATGCAAAAATTGGTCCACATCGGTCAATAATTATATATAGCCCCCATATAAATCAATCCCCCGATTTGGCTTGCGGAGCCTCTAAGAGAAGCAAATTTCATCCGATCCAGCAGAAATTTGGTACATGGTGTCAACATATGATCTCTAATAACCATGCAAAAATTGGTCTACATCGGTCAATAATTATATATAGACCCCATATAAACCGATCCCCCGATTTGGCTCTCCGAGCCTATAAGAGAAGCATCCGGTCCGGCTGAAATTTGGTACCTGATGTTGGTATATGATATCTAACAACCACGCCAAAATTGGTCCACATCGGTCTATAATTATATATAGCCGCCATATAAACCGATCCACAGATTTGATCTCCGGATTCCCTTGAAAGAGCAAAATTCATCCGATTCGGTTGAATTTTTTTTAGTATATGCAAAAATTGGTCGAAATCGGTC